>NC_083330.1:44294700-44607307 GCF_963455315.2 Globicephala melas | reverse complement strand
AGATGGCTGCGTTTCCCAGGTGTTTTCAGCCAGCTAATATCTTTCTTTGGGATCCTTCTGAAGACAGAATGTGACTCATACCTCCAGCACAGCTGTCACAGGTGTGTCCACAGAAGCAGATTAGAAGCCCCACCAAAGACTTCTGGGAGTTGCCAAAGCAGATCTCGGGCTGCAGATTGCTATCTCAGTAAAAGAGACAGATCCCCAGGTTTGTCTGGCCCAATGAGATTTTTTCAAATGAATTCACTGCACTGTATGGTCTGCCAAGAGACAAAACAAGAGGCAAGCTTAGGAAATCTAAGGTGACACTTCACATGGGAAACGGAGAGCATGTGAGTTCACAGAACCCTTTTTTTATGGGTTAGGTTTTGTCCCTCCCACCACCAGAAATTCATATGTTGAACCCCCTGTACCTCAGAACGTGACTGTATTTGGAAACAGTCCTCGCAGAAGTTAAGTTAAAATTAAGTTATACTGACATAGGGTGGGCCCCAATCCAATATGACTGGGGTCTTTATAAAAAGAGGGAATTTGGACACAGACATACATAGGGAGAATGCCATGTGACGATGAAGTGAGGGGAATGCAAAAGATGGCCAGCAAGCCACCAGAAGCTGGAGGAGAACATGGCCCTCGGAAGGAACCAACCCTGCCGACACCTTGATCATGAACCTCTAGCCTCCAGAACAGTGAGACCGTCAATTCTGTTAAGTCACTTAGTGTGTGATCCTTTGTTACGGCAGCCCTGGCAAACTGCTACCACCGGCACTCCTGTTACGCTGACCTGAATGGCTGGATTCTACATGCCAACTTGAACGCGTGCATTTCACCTTCTTAATAACCCCAGCCACGGCTCCCTCCTTGTTTGAGGACTAGAAAGAACACGAGGCTTGGGGCAGGAGGGCCTGGGGTGTCGTCCCGGCACACACACCCCTCTTTGGCTCCAGTAGGCGGTCAGGTGAGAGGGTGGGCCTGGAACATCTGTCGGTTCCCTCCCAGATCAATGTTCTATGGGTCTGTCATTCCTCCACACTGTTTCCCCCTACAGGCATGGTTACTACCAAACGGTCTCTGCAAGACTTAGGGAGGCTGGGGTCAGAAAGGTCTCGACCAGCGACCCAGATGGCAGAGCTAGGGCAGCAGAGACGTTGCGGTTGGACCTGCTAACTATACCCTGTGTGCGTTCCCTTTCTGTCCTTTCCCACTGATAGAGCTGCCCCGGCTTTTTCCATTTGGATGTGTGCGATTCCGTTTTAAATAATCTCAAGGTGCCTTTGTCTCCCTGGAGATCTCACCTGGGGACGTTATTCTCAGGAGTCATTTGGGGAAACGTGAAGGCAGTTTTAGTATCACTATGGTATGCGCGGTTTTTAGTATCACTCTGGTATGCGGGGTTTTTAGTATCACTATGGTATGCGCGGTTTTTAGTATCACTATGGTATGCGCGGTTTTTAGTATCACTCTGGTATGCGGGGAGGGGTATCAGATTTGTGGGCAAGGGCTATGGGTGCTAAAGGTCCTATAGTGTGTAGGGAAGTTCTGAAAAATAAAAATTTCTCCCATCCAAATTCTAATAATGTCTCTGCTGGGAAGCACTTATAGGTGGTGTGGAGGAAAGAATGTAGACCTTGGTGTCCAGATGATGTTCCAGTTACCGATTGCCATGTAACAAAATCACTCCCCAAATGTAATCATTTCAAACTCTCATTATTCTCTCTCACCGTTCTGTGGGCTGACATCTTAGGCGGATAGGTCCACCTGGGGCTTCTCATGTGTTTGCGGTCAGGTAGTGACTGGAGCTGGAGTCAGCTGAAGGTTTACCTGAGCTGGATGTCCAGCATGGCAGCTCACGCACATGGGCGGCACGCGTTGCCCGTTAGGCCGAGATGTTGATAAAAGTGCCTATGTGACTTCTACATGTGGTTTAGGCTTCTCCCAGGATGGAAGCTGCTTTTCAGAGGGAGTGTTCCAGAAGGAACATTTCACAAGACCAGAGCAAAAGCTGCAAGTCTTCTTATGACCTGAGAAGTCACCCAGCATCGCTCACACTCTTTTTTGTTGATCAGAGCTGTCATAAGACCTTCCCAGATTCAACAAAGTGGAGGAACAGCTCCATCTTTTTTTTTTTTTTTTTTTACCTTTTGCGGTACGCGGGCCTCTCACCGTTGTAGCCTCTCCTGCTGCGGAGCACAGGCTCCGGACGCGCAGGCTCAGCGGCCATGGCTCACGGGCGCAGCCGCTCCGCGGCACGTGGGATCCTCCCGGACCGGGGCACGAACCTGCGTCCCCTGCATCAGCAGGTGGACTCTCAACCACTGCGCCACCAGGGAAGCCCAGGCTCCACCTTTTGATGGAGGCGTGGAAGAAGGAGCATGAGGGATTAATCCATCATAGAAAATAAAATCTACCACGGAGGACTTGGCTTTAGGTCCTGCCTCTACCACTCGCATATCAAAGACTCCCATTAAATCCTGACTCTCTCTGAGTTTTGGTGTTTTCCTTTAAAACAGGGAGTAACATGGTGCCTACCTTGCTAGGGTGCCTTGAAAACCTATGACAACCATTGCTAGTCGTTACTGTCGGTGTTTTCCTATTAGCGGGAATGGCAGTCCCAATTCCAGAATTCTCCTAATGCTGTGCACATGTCTGCCACTTTGACTGCTGGCTTTGTGGCTGAAGGATTTGAAAAGCACCCTCGGTTTATGTTGGGGGAGGTAAGGTCAGCATCTGACCAATGCAGGTCCAGTCTTACTTCCCTTATTGGATTTTAATTAATTTTTGTTTGTATTTAATCAAAATATAACATCTGTAAGAGTCCCTTGACCTCTTTCCTCCCTTATCTTCCTTCTGTTCCCCAGAGGCAACCACCTGCAACATTCATAGCTGCTGCTTCTTTTTCTTCTTCTTCCCCTCCTTCTTTTTTCATATTTACATTCATATTTTTAGATAATAGGCATATACAGTTCTCTCTTGAGTCACTTGCTTTAAATATTTTCCACTATACAGTAAGTGAATATTTTAGATCACTCCTCTCCCTCTTCCTGTGCTTTGTATCCTTCCAATACAACCGTTTATCAATTTTGGGTCAGATCCACACGGAGTGTTTTCATTATTATGATTATACACAATAAACATTGTTCACTACCGAGCCAAGCAGTGAATCGAGATTACATTTCTTTTTCTCAACATTTTCTTCTTCCTGGCGTTGATTGTTCCTTCCAATGTTGCATTTGCTTTGTTTTCTGTAAACATCTAAGTCTTTCCATATTTCCAACAACTCTGCAAACCAATTTATTCAGTGTTTTGTTTTGTTTTTGTCTTTTAACATCTCAAACCTGTTGATGATCAGAACTTCCTGGGGAAATTCTTCCTGGAGTCCTCAATGCTCTGCTCTAACCTCGACCAGTTGGTTCCTAGGCCTACCTCATAGCTGTCCTCCCGGGACTGCCCTTCACCAGTATCTTGGAAATTCCCTTTTCCCCTGTCCATCATAGGATCACAAGGCTTCCTCTTTCTTAGTCACTCCCTCACCGTGGTGGAGCATCTTCCAGTGGTTTCCCAAGAATGAATACAATTGATGTCAATATTTTTTGTATTTTGCATGTTTGAAAATATCTTTATTTTACTCTCATACTTATTTGATAGTGTGGCTAGGAATAGAAATTTAGGCTAAAAATAATTTTCTTTGGGGATGGTGAAAGCATTTTTCCAACGTCTTCTAACTTCCAATGTTGCTATTGAGAAGTCCAATGCCATTCTGATGCTTTATATATAAACTTTTTAGTTTTCTCTTTAAAAACTCTAAAGATCTCCTTTTTTCCCGCAGAGTTCTATAGTGTCACAATGATGTATCTTGGTCTGGGTCCATTTTCAACTATTGTGCTGGGCATTTTCATCAAGAATTGTGTCCTTTGGTTCTAGGGCATCTTCATATTATTTCTTTGATAATTTCCTTACCGTAATTTTCCTTTGTTATTTCTGAAACTACTTATCGGATATTGAACCTCCTGAATCACTCCTCTAATTTTCTTATCCTTTTTCCTCCTGTTGTCTTTCTGTCTGTTTCTGCTTTCAGGGAAATCTCCTTAACTATATCTTCCAACACTTACAGAATTTTTGAAATTTTTTGTTCATATTTCCAGGAGCTCTTTTTTGCTCTACTCGTTTCTTTTTCATCACATCCTATGGACACAGTGTCTTCCCTTATGCCTCTAACGATATCAAATGCATGCAGTTTCTGCTGCTCACTCTTTGTTTCTGCTTCCTTCAGAGATCCTGTTGTTTTCATGCTTGATTATTTTATTCTTTGTCGTGTTGGATGCTTTCCTCACCTGTGATCCTTGACTGCCGCTCAAGGATGAAGCCCTGAAGAGCTGACTGGAAGTTCTGTGGACATGGACGTGATTTATTCTAGGAAGATCAGGTAGACAATGGGCTTTTTCACCAGAAGCCTCCACATGTCAATATGTGTAGGTCTTTTTCCTGGAGTGGGTCTGTTTCTGCAGAAAAGAATCTTTCAATCTCCTGCCCTGGTGTTCTGAGGCGAGGTGGGGGAGGGGAGGGGAGGGGGGTTACTTAAAGTACACCTCAGCCTCCCTCGGTATCTGATGCCACAAAGTCTCTCTGGTTCAGTTTTTCTAGAAAATAAACCTCCTGGGAATTCCCTGGCTGTCCAGTGGTGAGGACTCTGCGCTTCCACTGCAGGGGGCATGGGTTCAATCCCTGGTCGGGGAACCAAGATCCCACAGGTCGCACAGCGTGGCCCAAAATCTAATAATAATAATAAAGAAAAATAAACCTCCTCTCTCCTGCAAAAGGTAAAGTTGGAGCTGGGACCTGCAGAAGTCTATGTGCCTCTTACAAATACTTCTAAAGAATCCCTCTGTCTTCAGGCCCTACCTCATTCCCTTCCACAGCACCTGGTGCCCCAATTCTTGAGGCTCGCCAAGGTTCTACGGGCCACAGCCTCCTCTCTGGTATATGCCACCCCTGTCCCCAGGCACTCAGTGTGGACTTTCCTTCTCCCTGCTGATTTCTTCACCTTTCCACTGTCTTCATGTACTGTGGTTCAGGGTTACATATGTCTCCAACGTCTAAGAGACTTCTGAGGAGGGGGTGGAAAATGCTCTACCCACCATCTTAAAACTCACGGTCCTGGCAGCCTTTAAGCTAATGTTGGCCTTTTGTGTTAGCTTCAAATCAACCAATACAAGTGGACCATCTCAAATGGCTCAGAACACTGTCATGATAACAGCAACAACAACAATAACCATTTTTAGCACCTACTATGTGCCAAACATTTTGCATAAATTATCTTTAATCCTCACCACAACCTACAAGGTAGGTATTATTACCCCCATTTTACAGATGAGGAAACTGAGACCCAGCAAGTTTCAATAACTTGTGCCAGTTCAACCATTTGATAAGTGGCAGGGTCAGGATTTGAATTCAGATCTGTCTGGCTTCAAATAGCCTCTAACCACCAACGCCTTATAAATCTACCTCAAGTCACACAGTGGGTGGGCCTTAAATCTCCGGTAATCAGTCATGTCCAACAATCTCTTCTGCATCAGTGCTTAAAAGGGAAACTATGGGGCTTCCCTGGTGGTGAGTGGTTGAGGGTCTGCCTGCCGATGCGGGGGACACGGGTTCGTGCCCTGGTCCGGGAGGGTCCCGCATGCCGCGGAGCGGCTGGGCCCATGAGCCGTGGCCGCTGGGCCTGCGCGTCCGGAGCCTGTGCTCCGCGGCGGGAGGGGCCACAGCAGTGAGAGGCCCGCATGCTGCAAAAATAATAAAATAAAATAAAATAAAATAAAATAAAATAAAATAATAAAATACCCCAGAGAATTTCACTAGGGTAATTTAAAAAAAAAAAAAGGGAAGCTATGGTGCGTCCGTGCATGGTGCAAATAAGCCTCCTTGGTATATACGTTCTATTCAGCCGTTCTCATCTTGTGTTTGTTTGAGGTGAGCCCTCCAGGTGAGCGGCTAGGCCTCGCATCTCCAGTGTGCAACCACGAGCCAGTTTTAAAAGAACCCAGCTCAATAGGAAGACTAATGAGCCCGGCGCCCTCCCCCTGCTCTGACTCCTGCTGGTTGCGGGGCTGCAAGCTGGAGCAAGCGTAGCCATGGTGATGGTGGCAGGCGGCCAGCTGGGGCGGGGCGGGGCGGAGAGGGAGGGGAGAGGGAGGGGTAAACTGCAGGGGATGGGACCAGAGGATTTCTCTGAGGAGGCTCCTGGGGGAAGGGGCTGCTCCCTGCCCCCAGCAGCCTCGCAAGCTGGCCACCTGCCAAGCACCCACCTGCCTTTCCAGCTTCCTCAGCACCCGCGTTCGCACGTCTTCCCCTGACTCACCAGGCAGGTGGCTGACTCACGGCACCTGTGGTGTAACCAGGGCGGAGGCGGCATGTGGAAGCCTCTGCTGGTATGCTCAGCCGCTCCAGGAGGGGGTGTGTGTGCAGGATCTGGGGAAGGCAGACCTGGGGGCCTGAGCTCCGCGAGGACAGGACTGAGAAGGTGATGCTGAGGGCCCACTCTCCGACCATCTGTCCCTGCCCTGCCTCCAGCACTTCCTGGTTCACTTTGCTGCTTAGCCGCTGCTCCCGGGAATGTCCCTACCCATTGGCACTGCTTGAAAGGGAGGGCGGAGACCCTTTGGGCCCGTGGCTCTCACCGAACTGGGCGCCCGCTTATACAGCCAGTGTTCCCTGAATGTCACTGCCTGCTCCCATCTCTTTGAAGGCTTCCCTAGGCTCCAGGCATAAAGACTCTGAAAGTGTCTCGTGCTCTACACTGGTCTTCCCCTCCAGGCCCACCTCCTTCCTGGGTCCCCTCCCGCTCTGCCCTGGGCCCCACTGGCCACCTTTCCATTCTCTGCCGTTTTCCCATCGGGCCCTTGCATACGCCCTTCCCTCCTCCTGGGATGCCCCCACTCCCTCTCACCTTTTGCCCCTGCAGATATCAACTCAAACATCACTTCCTCCAGAACGCCTGTCTTGGCCTCTCAGACCAGTCAGTTCACCCTGAGGCCTCCCAAACCTCTTCTTTGCAACATTCCTCACAGCTGCCATGTCTGGGTGTCCGTCTCTCTCCCCCAGTGGGACTGGGAGGCCCAGAGGACCCCTGCTCCCACTGGATGCCCTGTGCCTTGTACAGTGCTTGGCAGATGGTCCCCACTCAACAGTAAGGAAGGAACAGAGGGAGGGAGGGAGAAACGCATCCATTAGTTCTGACTGGGGATGTAGGTGGGTGACGCAGCTCGCTGCCCTGAGCCTGCCCCAGCTGGGACGCAGAAGCCAATGTGACATTTCTTCTGAGCTGCTGTTCCACATCCGACCTTGATGATGATGGAAATACGAGGAGTATTAAGGGCTTGGGCCTCTTTAACCAAACCATCATTTGTCTTACTCTCAAAAATACTTCTTGAAGGTGGGAGCATCTAATACTTCTAGTTCGAAAGGAAGCGTTCCTTGAGTACCCTGCATCCGGCAAGAATGGGGATGGGGTACCCGCCACCTGGCTTACATTTCAGAGCATTTGCTCTCTTTCTTACACTCACCAGCCCCACTTCCCATGTCCCCCCAGCTGTCTGGGGATCATGTGCCCCTAAAGGCCAGCGACAGGGAAGAGGCTTGTGGGAAGAGCAGGGACCAAATTCTAGAGCCCAGCTGCCCTAAATGCGGGTGGCTGAGCTCCCAGCAGTGGGGGAGATGGAGAAGAGGGGAAGTTTAAGATGTCCTTCCCTGAAGAGGGTGGAGAAGCTGTTTCCTGCTCAGCCCTGCAATTCCAGCCGGGTGCTCGCAAAGGGCTCTGGGGAGTGAGTCACCTCTGATAAACCCAGGCAGGAGGGATTTTGATAAGATAGAAGGAAGGGTGTTTACCCAGGGCCCTTCAATTCCGGGCGGGGCCGCTGGTGTCGAGGCCAAAGAACATCCTCTGGAAAAGTAAAGGAAGTCGTGTTGGAACCAGAGGGAAGGCAGACTAACAGACTGCCTCCGACTTCCATTTTCTTGAGCTTATTTTTAAAGGGCCCTGAGACCGTCCTCCTAGAGAAAAACGTCTTGACGCACAATGCAAATCAAAGGCGTTCTCTGGCTGTGTGACGTTGAGCAAGTCATTTTACTTCTCTGCTTGAGAAACTGCCTTGAAGCTGGCTCAGATGATTTATTGAGTTGAGGTCCCTTTCACTCTAATAAATATTTATGGAAGTCATTAATGTTTCCTCTGTCATTAACTTGAGTTTGAGTTTTGATTCTAGCATTTGCTGATTTTCCGCCTCTGTAAAACGAAACCTATTCAAAAGGTCGTTGTGTGGGCCTCCAGCCTGGTGCCCAGTTCCCGGAAGGAGGAAGCTGGCTAGATGTCCGTCACTGCCCACCCTGTCCCTCATCTCCCAACGAGTGTGGGATCGCTGTTGTGGAGACCAGTACATTACCCTTCTGAAAGGAAGCTCTGGGCTTGTTAGGAATGATCTGGGAGGCCAAAGACTTCGCTGCTTTACCCTGGCAGGTGCTGGGCCTGGAGTGTTCAGCCTCTGAGCCAGAGAGTGCTTCCAGGTGAAACCCTGTTTCAGATAAACCAGTACTGCTTCAAGGAGAGGCAGTGGGACTAGGGAACCGGTGTGAGAGGAGGAAAAGGGAGGTGGTGGTGCCCTGCTCACAGGCCAGCCCTAGTGACAATCACAAAGTCCCATAAAACCACAGTCAAGACTAAAAAGATTCCTAGGAGGGACCTGCTCCAGCCTCCTGCTTTAATATACGAGGAAACATATTCAGAGGTGAGGTGAACCGCCCCGGATCCTCCAGAGAGCAGCTGAAGCTGGGACAAGAGCCCAGTTCTTCTGCCCCCAGGGAGAGGTTGCCTTTATTTATTTATTTATTTATGGCCACGTTGCGTTGCATGCGGGATCTTAGTTCCCTGACCAGGGATCGAACCTTCGCCCCTGCAATGGAAGCATGCAGTCTTAACCACTGGACCTCCAGGGAAGTTCCAAGAGGTTGCCTTTAGGCCCCAGTTCATCCATTGTGAATTCTTTCTGAATCTTAGGACACTGCTCATTCCCACCAAGGGTTAACAGGGAGCTGAGGTATAAAGTCCAGTCGGTTGGAGCTAACTTTGTGAGCAGTCGTTTCATTTGAGCTTATGGGCTCACACACACACACACACACACACACACACACACACACTACAGCAAAATGTAATATCTAGTCAACAGTGAAGAATGTCTTCTCAATCGTGAAAGGCTGTTTCTAACTCATAAGGTTTGATTACTTTACTTGTTTGTTTGTTTGTTTGCGGTACGCGGGCCTCTCATTGCTGTGGCCTCTCCCGTTGCGGAGCACAGGCTCCAGATGTGCAGGCCCAGCGGCCACGGCCCGTGGGCCCAGCCGCTCCACGGCACGTGGGATCCTCCCGGACCGGGTCACGAACCCACATCCCCTGCATCGGCAGGCAGACTCTCAACCACTGAGCCACCAGGGAAGCCCTACTTGTTTGTCTTTAATATTAGCCAAAGATAACCATTCATCCATAGACCTCATGAGACTCCGCCAATGTGTCAAAGGTCTCATTGAGTCGCCCGTAGATGCTGTGATCAGAAGGAATACCGTGGTCACTCAGGAGCATGTGGCGACCCACACATCTGCACCCCTGCATCTCTGCAAAGGCCCAGAGAGGGACTGTCTCTGTGACACACTAGCAGAGGCAAGTGTCAATCTCCCGGGAATGCCCCGCAACAAACCACTGCCCAGTTAAACTGGGGGGGAAGCAGAGTAAGGCTGGGCAGTGTTCTATTTTCTTCTCAGAGACGAAGGAAGGACAGGCAGGGTTAGAGTTCTCCATCTCCTGTAGTGGGGGCAGGACCATCTGCGGTCTCCCAGCTCCATGATATAAGTAAGTGTAAAAATTGCATTTGTTGCGTCCTGAAGAATAGGATGTGGTCTCCAAGGAAACAACCTCTAGCCCAGGGCAAGAGAAATGCTGCCATTACCCCCACCTGAGCGTAGCACCACTAGCCTTGACTTCCAAGACCACAGGTGTTGCCCAGGACGAGCAGCGGCAAGGAGATGAAGGTCAGGAGGCCGAGATTCCTGGGGGTGGGTGGCCACTGCCACCAGCAGGGATGGAGCTTCAAGCAGATGGCACAGTCCAGCAGAGGTAAGTGAGTGTAGACAGTGAGATTCTGTTTAAAAACTTCAGAAGAGGGCTTCCCTGGTGGCGCAGTGGTTGAGAGTCCACCCGCCAATGCGGGGGACGCGGGTTCGTGCCCTGGTCCGGGAAGATCCCACATGCCGCGGAGCGGCTGGGCCCGTGAGCCATGGCCGCTGAGCCTGCGCGTCCAGAGCCTGTGCTCCGCAACGGGAGAGGCCACGGCGGTGAGAGGCCCGCGTACCGCAAAAAAAAAAAAACAACAAAAACTTCAGAAGAATTCCAAGTCTCCTTCCAGGATCTGCTGAGACATGAAGACTGGGTAACCCACAGAGGACATGGGGCAGGGCAGAGGGGTAGGAGTAGTGGACCAAACTGTAACCCACAGGGACTCCTCGTAGAATATACAGTGTCCGAGTTAAGAGCACCAGCCCAGGAGTAAGACAGCCTGGGTTTGAATCCCAGCTCCTCCACTTACTAGATATATGACGGGCAGGTGTCTAAACCTTAGTTTTCTCAACTGAAAAATGTTGGGATAATAATACCCACCTAATATTGCTGATTAAGTGACAGCAGATATACGAGGCACTTCTAGTGTCTGGCGCATTAGATAAGTGCTTCTACTATTCTCCTGTTGCTGTATAACAAATTACCTTCAGGCTTAGGGGCGTAAAACAACAAACATCATCTCAGCTTCTGTGGGTCAGGAATCTGGGCACAGTTTAGCTGGATGCTTCTACCTCAAGGTCTCTCAAGGGATGCAGTCAAGCAGCTGGCCAGGAGGTCCCTGAAAGCTTGGCTGGAGGTGGGGAGGGGCACCTGTAAACCCACTACTCCAGCCTCAGCCCCTCACTACGCCTCATGACATGGCAGCTGGCTTTCTTCAGGGCACACAGTCTGAGAGAGAATAAGAGCAAGAGAGAGAGAGCCCAAGAAGGAAGCCACAGCCTCTTTATAACCTAATCTCTGAAGGGATACCCCATTACTTCTGATATATTCTATGCATTAGAAGTGCGTCAGTAGGACTTCCCTGGTGGCGCAGTGGTTAAGAATCCGCCTGCCAATGCAGGGAACACGGGTTCGAGCTCTGGTCTGGGAAGATCCCACATGCCGCGGAGCAACGAAGCCCGTGTGCCACAGCTACTGAGCCTGCGCTCTAGAGCCCACAAGCCACAACTACTGAGCCCACGTGCCGCAACTACTGAAGCCCGCGCACCTAGAGCCCGTGCTCCACAACAAGAGAAGCCACCGTAATAAGAAGCCCGCGCACCGCAAGAAGAGGAGCCCTGCTCACTGCCACTAGAGAAAGCCCACGCACAGCAATGAAGACCCAACACAGCCAAAAATAAATAAATGAAATAAATAAATTAAAAAAAAAATAAAAGAAGTGAGTCAAATCCAGCCCACATTCCAGGAGAGGGATTACATAGAAGGTGAGGGTCAGGAGGTGGGGATCATTGGGGCCATTTGAGAGCATGCCTACCATAGCGTTGATTTAATGTTCCATATTTTTATTATTCTTTTTGTATATTTTATTTCCCAAATTATTCTCCATTAATGCCACTACAAGTTTCCAATTCTGTGTTTTACTGCTGCTGTTCTTACTGCCAGGAATGCCTGCTTCAAAATATTTATTTATTTATTGGATATTAATCCTTTGTTTGTCATAACATTTGCAAATGTTTTCTTCCATTCAGTAGGTTGTCTTTTTTTTTTTTTAAGAAGATGTTGGAGGTAGGAGTTTATTAATTAATTTTATTATTTATTTTTGCTGTGTTGGGTCTTCGTTTCTGTGCGAGGGCTTTCTCTAGTTGTGGCAAGCGGGGGCCACTCTTCATCGTGGTGCGCGGGCCTCTCATTATCACGGTCTCTCTTGTTGCGGAGCACGGGTTCCAGACGCGCAGGCTCAGTACTTGTGACTCACGGGGCTAGTCGCTCCGCGGCATATGGGATCCTCCCAGACCAGGGCTCGAACCCGTGTCCCCCGCATTAGCAGGCAGACTCTCAACCACTGCGCCACCAGGGAAGCCCCAGTAGGTTGTCTTTTCATTTTGTTGATAGTTTCCTTTGCTGTGCAAAAGCTTTTAAGGTTAATTAGGTCCCACTGATTTATTTTTGCTTTTGTTTCCTTTGCCTTAGGAGATAGAGCCGCAGAAACGTTGCTACAATTTATGTCAAAGAGTGTTCTGCCTATATGCTTCCAAATATTTACATTGTCCAATCCTACCTAACTCTTTTTTTTTTTTTTTGCGGTACGCGGGCCTCTCACTGTTGTGGCCTCTCCCGTTGCGGAGCACAGGCTCCGGACGCCCAGGCTCAGCAGCCATGGCTCATGGGCCCAGCCGCTCCGCGGCATGTGGGATCTTCCCAGACCGGGGCACGAACCCGCGTCCCCTGCATCAGCAGGCGGACTCCCAACCACTGCGCCACCAGGGAAGCCCCTCCTACCCATCTTTTAAGGCTAGACTCAAATGCCACCTCCATGAAGCCTTGGCAAATCAGCCCCTTATAGGAAGTAGTCATTTCCTTCTCTGAAGTCCAAGAGAGAAGAGGTTGATGAAGGAAAGAACAGCTACTTTGTGCTCAAGAAGATAAATGCAACAACTGATAAATGAGTAGGAGGCAAGTAACTCAGATACACGCCATGTACTTTCTTCTCAGAAACAGGCTTTGGTTTTCGGCTTTCTGGGTGGATGAAGGCACCAGCTCTGTTACACCATTGCAGAAACTGCTTGGATATTTCTGCTTGTTCTGGGCTGTCTGAGCACCTACCCATTTGCAGACCCTTAGGACTCATCTTCTCTAATAAAGGTGATGTGCATCCAAAACTGAAGGCTCCGGTGCAGGGTCGGCTCCAGTAGCTCCAATAGCAGGTACAACACAGAGCCTCTTGCCCCATCTGGAGAGAAATCTAACTGCGGTAGTGTGTTCTTCTATGAACGCTCTTGTGGGTGTGAAAATTCCATCTTCCAACAAGACTCTGTTAGGCCTGAAAGGAGCCCTCTTCCACACCACAATGCTGTTCTCAGGTATCCCAAAATGATGGACTGCCCCAGGGTTTCCATGGGGGTCGGGGGTTGCTGAGGAAGAGAAAAAGGCAGTGAAGTGAGTGTGGCTGATGTGGGGTCATGAAGCCAAAAGGAGACAATTCAGCCACAGCCTGAGTAGAGGGACATCAGGTCAACCCAGGAGAAGAAGACAAGGAAATTCACATCTGTTATGCATCTGCAGTGTGTCAGATGGAGCACTTAATATTCGTGGTCCTACTGACTCCTCAGGAAAGTCTGGTGAGGAAGGGGGTATGTTCCCCATTTTACAGATGAGGAAACTGAGGTCCAGTGAGGTGAACTGGCCTGCCCCAGGTCACACCACCAGTGGAACACAGAGCTGCTTGACTCAACCCCTAGGTTCATTCCACAGTCTATAAATGACTGTAGAAACAAAGGGAAAGGCAGAGTTCTAAGACAAGCTAACTAAAGCAACTCCAAAAATAACTATTACAGACCAAGCATGAAGTTTCATTTAGTTCTCCAAGTTCTCAAACCAAATTTCAGCAAAGCTTCCATTATTGGTCCTGAGTTACAAAATAAGCAAATCTTCCATAGTGACAAGTTGGTGAGGGGGTGGGTGGGAAAAGATGTTTGGTACAGTTAATAAGAAGACCTCCACAGTCCCTTGCCCCCCATTACCACCTCATCTTTATCAGAATATGAGTATTAAAAGTGATGACACAGGGCTTCCCTGGTGGCGCAGTGGTTGAGAGTCCGCCTGCCGATGCAGGGGACGCGGGTTCGTGTTCCGGTCCGGGAAGATCCCACGTGCCGTGGAGCGGCTGGGCCCGTGAGCCATGGCTGCTGAGCCTGCGCGTCCGGAGCCTGTGCTCCGCAACGGGAGAGGCCACAACAGTGAGAGGCCCGCGTACCGCAAAAAAAAAAAAAAAAAAAAAAAGTGATGACACAACCAGAAAGCTAACAGGATGGGAAACCTAACTCTAAAATATCAGCTTCCATTCTACGTGAACCATCGCCCTCTCTCCTTACTCTTTCCATTCTGGCTTTCTGGTCTTTTACGATTGGCTCTGCTTTCCTGTCCCAAAGGAAATAACTCCCAGAAGGAAGCAGAAGCCTCATGCCAAGAGAAGATACAGGACGGATTGAAAGCTGCAGGGTGAGTAGACGAGCCCTAAACTGTCGATACTAACTCCTTTCCTCTCACCTCAAGTTGATGACGTAGATTGGGTTAACTTGCTGTTGAGTCTTGTGTGGGGTGCAGTTACGGATACGGAGAGAAGAGAGAAGTTATGTGGTTATGGAGAGAAGTGCCCCCTCAAGACGGTATTACAGTGTATTTTACAGCATATTACAGCATATTTCCTCTGATCTCAACAAATATTCAGTGAGCACAAACTCTCAGCCACGTGCTGGGCTAATAGGTATGGTGGAACTCAGTGGGGGAGACTCAGACTCTGCCCTCAAGGCATCTAGAATTCTCTAGGGGAGATATAAAGTGTACACAGAACTTAAAAATAAGACAGCATGTTACAATCGCCATTAGAAAAATCAAATCAAATTACTATTCCTTAAAAAGGAAGAAAATTCTGACATGCTATAATGAGGATGAACTTCAAGGACATTATTTGAAGTGAAATAAGCCAGTTGCAAAAGACAAATACTGTCTGATTCCACTTCTACGAGGTACCTAGTGCAGTCAAATTCATAGAGACAGAAAGTAGAATGGTGGTTGCCAGGAGAATGGGGAGGGGAAAATGGGGAGTTAATGTTGAATGGCTACAGAATTTCAGTTTTGCAAGATGAAAAAGTTCTGAAGGTTGGGTGCTCAGCAATGTGAATGCACTTAACACTATTGAAATGTACACTTAACACTATTGAAATGTACACTTAACACTATTGAAATGTCCACTTAAAAATGTTTCAGATGGTAACATTTACGTTATGTGTATTTTACCATAATCTTAAAAACTTTTTAAAATTTTAAATGGAAAAATATTACTATTGACCTGCAGAAAGTAAAGCAATTGTATATCTAACTGGAGCTATCAAGAAGGCTTCATGGAGGAGGGGACATTTGAACTGAGCCTTTTAGAATAGATGGGCTAAAGATGGACAGAAAGGGCATTCCAGGTGAACAGAGCTGCAGGAGCAAAGGCACATCTTTTTTGAAAAAAATCCAGAAATTTCTCTCTTCCATTGCACCAACCCTTAACAAACATTTTTCCAGCGATCAGACTGCCGGAGCCTGTGTTTGTAATTCTCTCCTGTGACATCTCAGTGAGGCACGGGCTCTCCTGCTTCTCCCTCCCTTCATCTCTTCCCCTCTCTGTGCCTGCCTCTTCCTGCCTCTTGTTCTCTCTCTCTCTCTCTGGTGTCTTTTGAACGTTCTAAAATGAAATCCTTGACAAAGGTTTGCTTTCACCCCAGAAGCAGCCTTCCTTGAGGTCTCTTTAATAAGAGCAAACACCCAGAGACTCTCACACCTTTATTAACAGACGTTGTTTTGTTCTTTTTCCTCCTTGGATACCAACCAGAAGCTTAAGAAGAAATTACCTCATCACCCACACAGGCAGGTCTCGATTAGAAAAGCAGTCTTTCTGACAGACGCTTCCACTGCCTGG
Source organism: Globicephala melas (assembly GCF_963455315.2). Lineage (NCBI taxonomy): Eukaryota > Metazoa > Chordata > Mammalia > Artiodactyla > Delphinidae > Globicephala > Globicephala melas. Next base: position 44,591,528 of record NC_083330.1, on the reverse strand, counting down.
TCTCCCTGATTAAGGACAGCTTTATACACCAGCACCCTGACGGGGGAGGCGAGGGGAGAGGTTCAGGTTTATACATCACCTGTGAACACAAGCCTAGAGGAGGGTGGGCTCCAGGGAGAATTTCTTCATCTTCGGAAGGATTACTAAAGTCAGAACTTACTCTTCTCTGTGTTAATCACTGAGATTGAAGGCAAGAATCCCCCTGTTTCAGATGAGAATGGTAACCAGGCAAAGGGAAGTCATCTCAGGCTCCAGGAAGAAAGCCTGCCCTGTCCCCACCCGCGTGGAGTCGGGCATCGGGCCCAGGACCGTCTGATTTGGGTAGACAGAGCAGAGCTTTCCCGCAGGTCCCCAAAGTGCAGACTCATGCAGCAGGGATGCGCAAAACGTGTCTGTTAGAGTGAATCCAGTTTACCCAAAGTGAAGCCCCTGCTGCTTCGTGCTGCCCAGTGTGATTTGGAGAGGCTGCCAGATCTCCAGTTAGACAATTGCCCTGTTTTTAGTTATCTTTTTGTCCTGTCCTTCATTTTCGATTGTTACCTTTAGTTTTGAGCGAGGACTCCTACCTGTTTTGGGGTGAATCGTGCCACGTCCTGGATGTGGCAGGCCTGACTCCTCTCCACAAAGTCTGTCTGTTCTGGAGAACTGACATTGCTCTTTTCTCAATTTCTTCAGCTCAGTCTACACAGCTTTCAAGTCAGCAAATGCTGGAGCAAAGGCAGAGCTCAGGGTGAAGTGAGGAATCAGCCTGACATTTTCTTTGTTGGAATTGATCACTTGGGAGTAGAGGGGGTGGAAATCCAATTTAGGGACCACAGTCCTTCCTTGGTGTCTATTTAATTCCATTAAAAATTATCACAACATGGGCTTCCCTGGTGGCGCAGTGGTTGAGAGTCCGCCTGCCGATGCAGGGGACGCAGGTTCGTGCCCCAGTCCGGGAAGATCCCACATGCCGTGGAGCGGCTGGGCCCGTGAGGCTTGGCCGCTGAGCCTGCGCGTCCGGAGCCTGTGCTCCACAACGGGAGAGGCCGCAACAGTGACAGGCCCGCGTATTGCAAAAAAAAAAAAATTATCACAACAAAATCATGGCATGTCAGCATGGGGAGGAGCCTGAGGTGTTATCTCTGCCAAGCCCAACATCATGCAAGAATCCGCCGTATGCATCCCAGCTGGCTCCTGCCACTCAAATAGTCAGACACATTCCCTGATGGAGAACACACTGCCTTCAGGAGTGAAATTAATCAGAGAAGTCTTCCTTAGATTAACTGAAAACTGAAAATCTGCTTACGTAGTAGCTTACACGCACAGAGACTAATGCTGGCATATATGCCTATAATATGTGTGTTGACTGACTGAATGAATGAATTATAAAACAGAGGAAATTGGCAAGGAAGAGAAAAAGGGAAAGGAGGGAAAGTAGTTGCAGTGGTGAGAGGCCCTGGGAAGAGAGGGGGGAAAATGTTTTTCTCTAAGGATTTTCTTCAGGTTTTGTGCTGGGTAGGGAGCATGGCCTGATTGTCTCAGCAAATGTTTTCATTCCCTTGTAACATTTCTTCAACCAGCCAACAAAAACCCCAACAAGTCGATATATAATTGCATCCGATTTTACAAAGAAATACATTTGTGAACTGAATTCGATTACTTGGTGTAAAATTTACTAAAGATAAATATTGCCTATTTTCCCTGAGTTGTTTTCTTAAGACTTTCTCTCTCTCTCTCTCTCTCTCTCTCTCTCTCTCTCACACACACACACACACACGCACACACACACACCCCACACACACCAGCGCTTATAAACCATTGCTTTCTGGCCTCCTCCGAGGGAGCTAGCTAGATAAACCAGCTAACCATTACCTTTGCTCTAGCTCAGACACCCTCCTGCTCTGCCTCTCATCCCGAAACAGCTGCCCCCCTGCCATTTAGGATGGCAAAAGGCCCTCCCTGGCACACACCACACCCTCACTCCCACACACCCATCCACAGCTCTGTGTTCAAGCAGAGCTGCTCAGCTAGAGCAGGAGCCTCCTCCCCGGCAGCAGACAGGCAGCAAACACGCGCTGCATCTTTCCTGCTGTGTGGGAGGGCTGGGGAGAATTCCCTGGGTGCAGCCTGCAAGCGCTCCCCTAACTCTCAAGATGACGATGGCTCCCGCAGCCTCGCAGGGCTTCCAGGGGTGGTCCTGGACTTGAGCTCAAATAATCCACTGCTTTTCCTGCCTTCTCTCCTTCCCACCCCTTCACATACCCTGGGAACGGTTCCCACCCACCGGGCACCACAGCAAACTCCCCTGCAAATGCCAACGTGTCTGCTGTCTGAGTCTTCCCTGCAGGAGCTCACCCTCCAGTACAGTCCCTTCTGGAAGGCACTGCAATTCGGTGAGGACAGCAGCAAAGGCTGCAGAACCTGGTGCTGAAAATACCCCTTGTGTTCTGGATCCTTCCCAGATAGGTAGCCTCCCCCACTGAGGGCCCCGCCTCCCCCCAGTATCCAGCACTGGGATGCCAGGGCCACCAGTGCCAAGTGAGTTGGATAGTAGGAAACTGTGCACCGTTTTCTGGCATCAAGGACAGCCAATCCAGGTAATACCAGCCAGAACCTCTTAGTGTTCGGTAATTCAGCTACAAATAGGCCCTTGGCTTTTGCCTTTCATTTTGCAGATAACTGTAGCTAGAACTCATCAAACATCTACTAGGTATTCTCTGGTACTCAGACATAGAATTCTCAGTGTGGAAAAGACCCTAGAAGTGAATCAGTCCTTTGATACATCTGACCCCCTGCTAGAAGATTTATATCCATTCATCATATACAGGATGTCATTTCCAACCCTGTGAATCAGAATCGATCATTCCCCCCGGCCTTCCCTCAGCATTTCACTGGCAAAGATTCCAGGGCATTTTTTCACGTGGCTCTGTTCTGCAGTTAGTGTGTGTCCTGTCTGTCTCTCCACTCAGGCTGGGAGCTCCCTGAGGGCAGTCCCTCCCAGCTCCGAGCACAGATTCATATATGCAGGGGCTTAACAAAGACATGTGCAGTGGAATTCCTGCTTTCTGCTCTCCCTTCTACTGTCCCAAGAAATAGCAATTTATCCTCAGCAAATGGAGTCTGGCCCTCCATGGGAATGGCTCCCACATGTAGGTGAGATGTGGTGAGACACAAGAGGATGTGGTGAGACACAGGATGTGGTGAGACACAGAGACAAGAGTTAGCATGTGTTCCAGGTGTCCTGTAAGGGCCAGTACCAACAACAGGCAGGGGCCTAAGCCCAAGTTTTATAGGATTGCCCTCCTCTGCTTGACCTTGGCCTCAAGACAGGAAGCTTGGCCCTAGGCTGGCCCTACGGGTCTGGAGCAGCGTCTCCACTCCAAAGTAGCCTCCCGTTCATTGTTATCACGGTAGCAGCCACACCTCCACGATTTTCTGGATAATTTCCATTTCAGGTATTCTGTCCCATTGTTCCTACCCATTTATGTGCACATGTCAGACTCTGCTATTTCCAAATCAGAAAATAGAATTTGGAATTCCAATTCAAGAATTATTCTTTTGGCTGTTTCAGAAATCCCCCATGATTGTTTGAGTTCCCCCTACAGTGGAGACCCTGAGACAAGGATTCAAGCACAAATAGGTACAGAGAAAACCAGACGGGGATGGGAAGAGAGACAAGGAAGGGAAGGCGGCTAATAGAGGGTCTTCGACCTAGCCCGCTGCCAGTGTGGATGACGGAGCTTAACGCTGTCTGGGAAGCTCTGGGGCTCCACGTAAAACACAGCCCTCAGAGGTGTGGGGGCCTGGGTATTCATCACCAAGGCTCATCAGTTATTGCCTGCAGGTTGCTTCCCGGAGACACTCTCAGCTGCCATCAGAGAGCAGAGGGTGCCCCAGGAGTGAGGAGAAGCCCCTAGACAGCAAAATGTCAGCACCGGCAGCCGGCAGCTAGAGGGGTCAAGGACACAGTAGGGCACTGGCAGAGCGCTCTACATCCTCTCATCTCTAGAAGACGTGGCTGTAATTCACATATAATTCACAATGACCCTTTAGGAACAGTATCCAGGACATAAATCAGTGGCCAAGGAGGCTGAAGAAAAAGACACTGAAGCAGGCGGTGGTGACACACTCATGTCCATGTCTCACGCCTCCCAGTTCTGTGCTGCCCAGTCTTGTTCGCCCTGCACGGACAGGAGGCCAAGTGTACAGGCTGTTTCTAACGGGTGAGCCAGACCCCGATCCATGGCCCATGGTCTGTCCGGCAGAATTTCACTGGGACTTCAGTGGGAGAAAGCAGGAGGGATGGGAAGGATGGGAGGGGAGGAGGTGGGCACTAACACTGAATCCCTACTGCAGGGCAGCCCTTTCCATTCACAGTCTTAGCCCAGGCTCACAACAGAACCTCAGGATCAGCACATAACTCCCGAGGTGGCCACTGGGGGTAGTGTCTGCTCAGAATGGCGTCTTCTTCTGGGCAAGTCTAATGTGGACCACAGGGTAGGGTGGGTACTGCCATTCATCCAGTCCTCCATCAACCTGGCCACAGAGACTGCTCCAGGGATGGACACGTGACCCAACATGACACACTAGGTGGCCAAGCCTGGGATTCCCCACAGTAGAACAGGGAAAGAGCTGCTCATCTTTGGTCATTCAACCGTGACAATATAAATTTGAAATTGCGGATGAGCCCGAGTTCTTCCCCTTAGGAAAGAATACACTGACAGAGGGAGACAGCGAGAAGAACAAGTCCCATAATGCTCCAGTTCCTCGATTGTGTGCATGAACCAGTAAATTCCCCCTTTTCTCTTTACTTCACATGATTTCTGCCACTCACAACTGAAAGAATGTTGATGGCTATTCGCCTTGGTTTCCTGGTTAAGTATATGAAAGATCAGAAGATTAGGTAACATGCCTGAGCTACACACCTCCCATGCGCTGGGGCCAGGGGGGTCTCCAGGTCTGTCTGGCTCTGGTTCAGGTTAGTTTCAGTAATGCCGTGCCAGGCTAGTGCCCGTGGCAAGCTGGAGCTGGCCTCTACTCACAAGAGTCCACCGTTTTTTGCTCAGGAATTTTGTAAGCCAATTGCAATCATGTTGTTAGCTTGAAAATGGCCATGTTGGGAGTATTTACACCACAGAAATTGGCAGATAATACAAAACCAGGGCTTCCCCCATCAAGAGCCAGTTGTTAAACATGAAACATATATATCTTGGAAGTTCCTTTCCTTTCTGGGGCCAAAGGGGACATTCTCAGTACCATTCTTGGAATGAGGACGCATCCAGTGCTCACCAGATGTCTGAGCCCGTCAAGAGATGAGCGCAGAAAGTCACAGGTACTTGGTTGAGCCCTCCTCAACCCGCAACAGGGACCTCTGGGGCTCCACGTCTCTGCGTGGAGTCCCCGTGGGCAAGAACAAAGTCTCTCCTGCTTTTGATCTTACACAGCTCAGCTCAGCTTGAGAGTCACAGCAAGTGGGTGCCGCCTGACTTGGCAATGAAGCAACTCCTGTATGCAGGTCTGTCTCATCCGGGAAAAGGAAGAAGAGTTTTAGGGGAGCTCAGGATTCATCACCCCCTATTTGCTTATGGAGTTCCCCACAAAGAAGGGAGAAGTGGGTGTCTGTTCCCATGGGATGGGTGGTGAGCCAGGGGGTCATGGCCATGAGCACCCCTTCCTCGGGGCCCATCTTATCACCCTCTAGCTGAGCTACCTGAGGCCCTTATTTCTGACACCAAATCTTGTTTCAAATTTGTTTTTGTTTTTTGGGGTTTTTTTGTGGTACACAGGCCTCTCACTGTTGTGGCCTCTCCCGCTGCAGAGCACAGGCTCCAGACGCGCAGGCTCAGCGGCCAGCGAGGAGCGGCATGTGGGATCCTCCCGGACCGGGGCACGAACCCGTGTCCCCTGCATCGGCAGGCGGACTCTCAACCACTGCGCCACCAGGGAAGCCCTACATTTGGTTTTGACCATTGAAAACAGAAGTCAATGATACCTTTTTAAGGAACAGCCATGACATTACTATACTCCAAGCAACAACCAAACACAGACGTCCTACCCCATGTGTGGGTTTTTGTTTGGTTGAGTTATGTTTATTTGCTGTTGTCCTCAGACTTGGTAGAGTCCTCCAGGAAAGCAAAGGTGGGGGACTTCAGTGGGCTTCAACCATAAACCAAGACAAAAGCAAGTGAGAGGCACGCAGAGGTCTCCAAGCCCAAAGAGAAGCTTCGGGAGATGATTAATTCCTCCAGGCCAAGAGGGCCAAAGCTAACAACATTCCCCTGAACGCCTGCCTGACAGCATGGCCAAAGTCCAGTTCAAAAATGCATCTGAAAATTTTATGGCAACAACTTACATAATTTTATTCAGAACTGGAAATAAGTGACCTTTGGCTAAAACTTCTCCAGCCCAATGGAACGATTTAGGTGCACGTGTTATTGCTGATACTTAATCTGAGACCAGCACCCAAGAGAGCAGAACAATCCCTCCTTTCAAACTTCCTCAGGCTCCTCCCCTCACAGAACCTTCCAGGACAACAATTTGGACTTAAAAATGCTAGCTATTCTCACTCATTATCTTCCAGTAAAGTGCTGCTTTCTGGAGTCTGAGTCCCATCTCTTGTTTTCTGCCCTGGCAGCAGTGGATCACGCAGATCACGCAGACGTTGCGGGGCTGCATAAATCCCTCACGTTGTTAAAATTTAAAAGAAAATGGCTGGGCACCACTCTGCCTTTGACTCAGCTCACAGAACAGGAGCCGGATGCCTCCTTTAATTTCCAGGTGCGCTTAAATTAAGGTGCACTTAATTTCCAGGCTGCAGGCACCCCTGGGAGAATGTCAGGCCTCAGGTAAGTGAAAACCCCTTCGAAAGGATGCCGCGCAGTGGCTCTCAGCCACACCCGAGCCACGGCTCTCCAGCTCCGGGAGGGCATTCTTGAAATGTGATTTCCCCTTATCTGTCCACATGCCTGGCATTTATGCCGAAACTGTCCTCACGACACAGGCAAGTGTGATAAACCATCTAGTCTCAGGGCTGTGTTCCATATTTGTCACATTTCTCAACCTTTCTTTGGTTCTAAGCTTTCAAAGGTGTTGTCGGGCTTCCTCACGTATGTGAACGCAAAGTGTGTACCTTCCAAGCTGACTTAACGCCCTCTGCACCATTTTCGATCAATATTTTTAGGGACATTATTGAAAAATTTTGGACATTTGAATCAAAGTCTTTTACTGAGATCATTTTTTTCTAAAAAAAAAGGTTTCCATTTCTCATTGCTGACTTGAATGAGTAACACTGTATTTTTACTGTAAATTTTTACTCTGTATTCAATACACAAACATTTTGCTACTAATGTATGTTTCTGCCTAATTGAAGCCTTTAATAACTCAAATCAAGTTGCTTATTCATAGGTACAGTGCGCTTAGGCTGTGTACCAGACAGGAAATTAAGGAAAATACAAATTGCATTATTTGGGCTCAAGGAATGCCCAATCTTGTTGAAGGAATAAGACAGAATAGCATTAAAATACAGCGCTAGATTGGTGGGATACATGAGCCATCATCCCAGGAACCATTTATAGCCCTGATATCTCCAGAAAAACAGGATTCCCACCACAAAAGCGGCCCAACATAAAGGATGGATGACAGCCAGGTTCTTAACTAGCAACTATTTCATAAACAGAACTGGAATGACCTCTAGCAGGACAAGTAAAAAACTTCTATAAAGAACCTTGTGGAAAACATTAACTGATCCTTTTACCAGCCCCTACTGGGAGAGGTGCTGACCCCTGCATTTCCAGGATAGGATGGAGGAGAGAGACCCCTATGGCTCATAAAAAAGCAGAACCTTCCCTCACCTCGGGAGCACCCTGTTCCACGGCAATGGACTTTGGCTACCTCTCACCTGGTTCAAAGGGGTTCATTGGACTGAAACTTATGTAAGTCCCAAGATGGTATCAGCCTCCCATTCTCATCTCAATATCATAGCAGCCCACATCTCCTGAGAGTTGACAGGTACATTATCAAGGAGAAAGGAAAGAGCGAGCCTTGACCCCCATTCAACCTTGGAGGTCAGCCTCCCGAGAGGTTGCAGCATCTTTTGACAAATGCATCCACAGCCCTGGAGATGTAAGGACGGCTCCAGGCAAGATCTACTTGCCCTTTGGGCAGCAAGACTTTCACTTAGATCTTCCCCTATGAGCAGATTCTGTCAACCAAGTGAATCCCAAATCATATAAACCCAGTTGGTACAATTTAAACAGGGGTGGAATGGGGGGCAGGGAAGCAAAACATTTTACAGTGAAAGAGAGGACCCATGATCATCCTGCTTAATATAGGATAAAATTTAGAGTATCTGATACTGGGGAAAAAAGGGAGAAATTATTTAAAATAATTTTGAAGCCATACCCCTTCTTCTAAGTGAGGAGTCCATAGTAAGTTCCCTACTTCCATTTGAAGTCAACCTCAACTCGTTGACTTACATGTCAAGTCTTGGCAATTGTCTCCTCTAGGTTCTAGTAGCTGTGTCTGTAAGCTTAATGACTTTGGCCAAGCTACTTAACCTCTCTGGTATTGTTTTCATCACCCTAAAAGTGAAGCTGTGATTTTTAGGTTTTCTTCCAGCTCTCAAAATTTAAAATTCTATGACTATGCTACACAGAGATAAACTTGCCCTCAAATAACTGTTCTTTATTTAGGGAATAACTTCTGCAGGTAGTAACCTTCAGTGTCCCAAGAAATGCACAGAGCCACACACAGTAGCCTGGGACAGACTCCTTCTCCAGGGAACTAGAGGCCTTCCAGAATGGCCAGGGAGATCCACTCACACCAGCCTTCTCAGTCACGCCTGACCCAGAAAGAGTCACACCATCTGCAAGGATGAGTAGCTCTGAAAAGGTAAGGCAGTGATGGAAACTGTAGGAAGTTTAGACACAGCTGGACGGGATTTCAAGAAGCAAAGGGTCAAATAACAAGGTGACAGTAGACTGCCATGCTGTCAGCACATTATTCTTGCAAGGATTGGGTTTCTGGACACCAATTGTTCAAACTTAGGCTTGCCCTTCCCCCAAGGATTTGGAAGATGAGGTTGGGAGGAGAAGCAGAAGAGTGAGGGGAGGGCGAGGTGCATCAGTGTGGAGTGACGGGTTACCCTGACTCTTACCTGAGCCCCTGAATGAGGCATTGTTTGTGCTACTGGTAACCAGAGCTTCTCCCGTGTGTCGCACAGTATGGGCTTCCCCACCCTGCCTGCTGGGGCTGTCGGGCATGTTGGATATGTGGAAACACCTCTAGGCTCTAGAATATGGCTCACCAGCAATGGAAGACTGCTCCCAGACACTGCCCTGGGCCTCAGGCACCTCGGAAGTTCTGCTGTGTCAGGGACCTGGTGCTGCAGTCTTTTCGTCTTTCAGATGAATGGTGGCAAGCAGGCTAGCGCAGGACTGAGGAGTGCTAGGTGGCATGGACCTTTTGCCTGTATCCCTGAGGGATGAGAGAAGATGCTCTGGGGGCTCTGGCTTCTTGACCTGGCATCTGTGACATTTCTTTTTTTTTTTTTATTTTTGGCGGTACGCGGGCCTCTCGCTGCTGTGGCCTCTCCCGTTGCAGAGCACAGGCTCCGGACGCACAGGCTCAGCGGCCATGGCTCACGGGCCCAGCCGCTCCACGGCATGTAGGATCTTCCCGAACCAGGGCACGAACCCGCGTCCCCTGCATCGGCAGGTGGACTCTCAACCACTGCGCCACCAGGGAAGCCCTGTGGCATTTCCTAATTCAGAAAGCAAAAGAACTACGTTCGTTCAGCAGGATAAGCAAGTCCTGCTCACCTTGGGTGTAGAGATTGTCCCGTTCCATCCATTAGAGGACAGTGGCACCTAGGGGATCACATACACACACATAGTCACACACAAGGGCTGACTCAGCAGTCATCCCTTCTGCTGTGACTGAAATGCCCCAGGCTCTCCAGAAAGCGAACGTGCTCTGCTTTCGGCCAGGGCAACAGTGGATGGAACCAGATGGGCCAAGTGCTAAACACAGGGTTCCAGTTTGGCATTAAAGTTGCTAAAGTTGTTGCTGGTACACATACAGGGGACTTCAGCTTTCACCCGAGTGGCCAGAGCACAAAACCACCCCTGGATCCAAATCCTGGTGGGGTTTTTTTAAAAAATATTTATTTATTTATTTGGCTGCGTCGGGTCTTAGTTGCGGCACGTGGGATCTTCACTGTGGCATGCAGGGTCTTTTTAGTTGTGACATGCGTGATCTTTAGATGTGGCATGCGGGATCTAGTTCCCTGACCAGGGATGGAACCCAGGCCCCCCGCATTGGGAGCTCGGAGTCTTAGCCACTGGACCACCAGGGAAGTCCCCCTTGTGGGATCTTTGAGCACAAGTTGCTGGATACTCCACACTGAACAGGAATGCAGCTCCGTGCCTGTCCTCAGGCTATAGTCACCCCTGCAGGTAAGGGCAGGTTGGGTGTGGAACCCTCCGAGGAGGTTCCCTGAAGAACACCTGTTCTGAGAAATGGTAATGATGACTCACCACGTGGCACTCCTCCCTCAGACTCAACTCTGACTCTATGCCCAGCCGGCTGGTGGTGACTTGGAGCAGTCAGAGGGTAGCTCTTGGGTAAGTCATAAACCAGGAGGCTGACCACTTACCCTCCCGGGGTGACCCAAGACTTTTTCCGAAAAAAGCAGGCAGAACAAATTTCTATTCCCTCTTCCTTCTCCTGGCTTCCGTTTGCCTGTGGTGACGATGCCAAGTGCCACGGGAAGTACTAATATGCCTTTCTACTGCTTCCACAGCGGTTGTTGAAAGTTTCTGGGCCGTGTTAAACAAGAAGAGTTAACCTGAGAAGGCTACACGGTTTATCAATGTAGATGAGCAAATTATATAGCCAATAATCGAAATCTATACCATTCAATACGGCAGCCAGTAGCGGCATGTGGCCCTTTACATCAGATTAATTGAAATCTAAAATGCAGCCCCCCAGTCACACCAGCCACATTTCAAGGGCTCACGTGTGGCTAGCGGCTGCAGTATTGGACAACACAGCTATAGAACATCTCCACCATCACAGAAATTTCTATTGGATAAGACCAGCTCTAGATACACAGCAAATGTTAGAGATCCGCTTAACCACTCATTCATTTGTTTATTCAACGAATATTTACGGAGCGTTGGCTACGTTTTGGGTCCCTATACTCCAGGAGTTTGCTGGGCGCACATATGTGTAATCAAAGCTGTAGACCCTTTTCATCTGGGGACTAAAACAAGCCACACGTGAGTGAATAGAACTTTTACAGAAGATTAGCTTTAAGGCAAGAGCAGGGGAGGGAGTCAACCTAGTCAGACCTGAGCTCATAAATCTTTCCTCCAGCACCTGCTTGCAGATGTGTGGGTGGTAATTTAGCTTAGGCCTGAGTAACAGGTGTCACATCCACAGAGCAAGGAAGCCAGAAGAAGGAAGCCCAGACTCAAAGCTCTCCTAGGAGAACTCCTGACCATGATCTAAAGAGGGCAACTTTGTGAACCAGCTGGTGGAGAAGACCATTTCTCATGCAACCCTATCCCAACCAAAGTGCACGTGTAGGAAAACTTTGCCATTCACCTCCTGGAACTCTGGGACACTGTGCTTCCCACCACACTTCTAAGAAAGTGGTGAGCACCCCGCTGGCTTTTTCTCCAGCACAGCTGCTCCTTGTTTGAAGGATTTTCACCAAGTGATTTTTACTGTTTTTACAAAGTGTTCAAATTGGGCAACCACATTTGATATGCAGGGTCTGGGAAAGTGATTACAAAGCACCAAGAGTGACCGGTTCCCACAGAACTTTTCAGCAAGGTTGCTTTAGGGAGGGGATGACTGAGGAAGAAAGACACCAGAGTAAAGGGCAGATACAGGCTTAATGCAATCAAAATGCCACCTGAGGGGCTTCCCTGTTGGCTCAGTGGTTAAGTATCCGCCTGTCAATGCAGGCGACACGGGTTCGAGCTCTGGTCCGGGTAGATCCCACATGCCGCGGAACAAGTAAGCCCGTGTGCCACAACTACTGAGCCTGCGCTCTAGAGCCTGCGAGCCACAACTACTGAAGCCCATGTGCCTAGAGCCCGTGCTCCGCAGCAAGAGAAGCCAACGCAATGAGAAGCCCGTGCACTGCAACGAAGAGTAGCCCCTGCTCGCCACAACTAGAGAAAGCCCACGCACAGCAATGAAGACCCAATGCAGCCAAAAATAAATTAATTAATTAAAAAAAATACCACCTGAAAAGGATGACTTGAGCAGGAAAGAAGCACATGGGAAAATGCAGAAATCCGAATCAGAGCTCCAGAAGAAGGAGGAGGTATTTTTCAACCTCGAGGGAGCTGTAATGACTTACAGTTGGGTGATACTGCAAGGCCGTCCTCTAAAGACACTTATGAATTTGTTTGGGGAGAATATCTGTTCACACTTGGGGATCACTGCAGATGGCTTATGAGTCATAAGAGCAGTTGCTGGGTTCCTCTGGGCAGCCAGGCTACAGAAGAACGATTGTGAGAGACTGTGGAAACAGGAATTCTGTTTTTTTAATGTAATGTTATGAATACGGTACATAGTCTCATGATTCAAAATTCAGAAAAAGTATAAAAAGGTTCACAGTGAAAAGTCTCTCCTCACTCATCCCCTGCCTGCCTGGTTCCCACATCTCTCCCGCGTCCACTTGGGCGGCCATTTTGGACCCATCCCAAGTTCCTTTATGCTTTCACAAGAAAATGCAAATATATATTCTCATTTCTCCCCCCCTTGTTTTACACAAAAGGTACCAACTGTATACACTAGTCTATCTTTTACTTAACCATCTAATCACTGTCTTGGATGTCTTGGAATTCTTCCCTGTCAGGACAGAGAGCACAACTCATTCTTTTTCACAGTTCTGTAGTTAGACTGTTGCAGGAAGGGAGACCCCTTCCAGGGCCCCAGAGTGCGCTGTCGTCTAACACTCGGAAATGAATTGTCCGAGGAGACACACGTGCTGACAAAACAAAAGACTTCATTGGGAAGGGGCGCCCGGGCAGAGAGCAGCAGGGTAAGGGAATCCCGGAGAACTGCTCTGCCACGTGGCTCGCAGTCTCGGGTTTCATGGTAACGGGGTTAGTTTCCGGGTTGTCTCTGGACAAGCATTCTGACTCAGGGTCCTTCCTGGTGGCACACGCGTCTCTCAGCCGAGATGGATTCGAGCGTGAGGGTCTCTGGGACGTTGGCAAGACATATCGTCTCTTCCCTCCTCCTTTTGGCTCCTGGCGAATTCTCCCGGTGGCAGCACCGCATTCTTTATCGGAACCTCCTGTTGTGAGACAACTCAGGCAAGTAGTTACCATGGTGCCTGGCCAAGCAGGAGGTTTCAGTCAAAGGTTCCCTAACAAGACATCACCAGTTTAATGGTACCCTATAGATGGACACTTAGCTGCTTCTTATACTTTACCATTTCAACAATGTTATAGTTAGTTACCCTGAATATACATTATTTCACATGTGCACAGTATACCTCTGTAGTAAAAATCCCAGAAGGGGAGGTCAAAGGGTATAGCATTTGTACGTTGGGTAGATATTGCCAAATTGCCCTCCATTGAGTTGTGCTAATTTACACTTCTACCAGCAATGATTGAACGAGTTATCAAATTCTGGGATTTCTGCCAATACAATAGGTGAAAATAGAATCTCAGTAAGAATTAATTTGCATTTCTCTTCTTATGAGTGAGGTCAAACATCTTTTATATGTTTAAGAGACATTTGTATTTCCTTCTCTGTGAACTGTCTGATCGTATCTTTCGCTCATACTTCTCTGGAGTTATTATTATTATTATTTTTTGCGGAACGCAGGCCTCTCCCACTGCGGAGCACAGGCTCCGGACGCGCAGGCTCAGCGGCCATGGCTCACGGGCCCAGCCGCTCCGCGGCATGTGGGATCTTCCCGGACCGGGACATGAACCCGTGTCCCCTGCATCGGCAGGCAGACTCTCAACCACTGCGCCACCAGGGAAGCCCTATCGTCTATTTTTAAAAGTCAGTTTCTTATTAATTTTTCTCATCAACTTTCTTATCAATTTCAAACCCTTATCAAGGACACTAGCCCTTTGTCTGTAATATGAGGGACAGTGAATATAAACACAGAGCTAATCAATAACTCTCTTGCCCACAGATGATGGCCCATCAAATTCACGTCAAGGTTAGGCCTTCCGTCCCCACTTCCACACTCTCCCTCACCTCACTCCACCTGTCCCCTCAGGTTACACCAGGTTTCTGGCTGTCCCTCTTTCATTGATTTTCTTCCCTGGGGCCTTTGTATTGGCTGTTTCCTCTTCCTGGAATGAGATTTTCCCTTTGTCCTCCTGGTAAATTCCTGCTCCCCTCCTCAAGGTCTGTGGACCTTCTCATACAAAGAGCAAGTAGGGACAGGGGAGAGAGCCAGTGTGAAGCTGTGAGGCTCTTCCTCCAAATCATAGAGAACCGAGGGGAGGCCCAGGCTGGGCAAATGCCTGGGAAGCAGTGTGAGTCGAGACCTGGGGTCAGGGTGAGGCCTCGTGAGCGTCAGAGCCGTATGAGGACCAGGGGACAGTGTGGCCGAGTGAGGAAGCTTCCACAGAGCAGGGCTTGTGGAGGGGGGCCTGGGGGGTGTGAACCCTAATGGGGCGTGAGGCCTGGGCACATGCATTCAGTGGGCTGTGTTTTCAGAAGAGCCTGGAGGGCAGAGAGTGGAGAGCTAGGAAGGACAGAGTATGAACACCAGGGATTCAGGGCGGGGCTGCAGCATCTCTCAGGGTGTTGTAAGCAGAGCGATTTCAGCTGGAAACCTAGGCACCTTGACCTAACAGTGCCCGCACTCCCAGGAACCCACAAAGGGGGAAAGGAGTGAGAGGTAGCTCAGCCTCTGGCAAGGAGAGTAACTAAAGGAAAATATTAAGAAGGACAGAAAGCCCCGTGAGTGTGGACTTAGGGCAGCCAGAGATGGTAAGAGAGGTGGGAAAGTCTGGGAAGAGACTCAGGAAATGCTTTAACCCTAAACCGCGCTTGCTGTGTGCTCAGATTCACCACGCTGTGAAAGGAGAATTTCCTGGCTTCTAAGTTGGCCTCCTGGATGTGCTGTGTTCTAGGGCAGACAAGCTGGGTGATTGGTGGGTACCACTAGGAAAGGAAAGGGGTCAGATGATAAAACCTGGGGCTCAGCCTTTGCGAGAGAATCATCCCTAGCTAATCTCCCAGGTGGCACCAGCAATTAGCCAGGAGAAGTCACAACAAGAACTCAGAGGTACCTTCTGGCCGGGGGGCTGCCTTAGGAGCAGCTGTTCAGCACAGCCCACTCTGAGGCTCCCCGTACACTTTCTCGTGTATTCATTCAATACATGTTTTGGGGGCATCTACTGCATACTGGGCACTCTGCTAAGAGACATAATGGTGAGTAAAGCACCACCTGCCCCGTCACTGTGGTCTAGTGGGAGAGATGGACACATATACAAGCCAGGGTCACGTGTGTTCTGATGGAAATGAGTAGTGGGGCTTGCGGAGGTGCAGAGAGTGGGGCCTGGCCGAGATTTGGGGTGTTTGGAAGGCTTCTTAGCAAAAATGACTCTTTAGCCGATTGGGGTCCCTCAGAGAATGACCTACCCTGAGCGCGTGTGTCCTGCGATGGGGTGGAAAGCTCTCTTGCAGTACAGAAGGAGCCTGGAGTTACCATGCTGCACTTCCAGGTAAGGGAGGAGACTTCAGGAAACCCAACAGAGAGATGAATGCTTTCCTTCTTCTGACTGTTCTGACCCAGACAGTCAAATTCCTGCACAACCATACCTCGGAAGTAATGCATGTGCAAATTCTGAGCCAAGAATAGAAGCCATGCCTGATAGAATCCACGCTCACTCTTTTGTTGCTGAATTTGTATTAGCTCTTAGCTGAGGGTCAGCATTTTCTGATACCATCTTCTGCACTGAACTCATCCTCTTCCCTCTAACTCCTTTAAGGATCTCAAATCTTCCAAACAGGCTTGTTCAATATTTATATGGCCTGGGCACAGCGAGGCTGCTTTGATCTGCGGTGAGTGACGACTGGAGATCATCAGAGCTTGGCCCTCATCAGCTTCCTCTTGGCTTCTCTTCCCCAAGTGTGCCCCCCCCAGGGGTCCCCAGGAGCCCTGCAGGGTGAAAGCACATACTTCTGCTCAGAGTCTTTGCTTCCATTGGGCACAAGTAGACACCTGTCAATCCCTTTCAGGGCAGGGGACAGAGTTCTGCCAGATTCTTATTTACAGCCCAGAGATTCAGCCTTCATTTTGCACTGTGACCAGTTAGCAGAAGCAAGAGGTCCATGAACCCTCAATGGACAGGCCGCCCCAGTAGGGCCACCACGTACAGGAACGTGGATACAGGTTGGAATTGCTCCTTTTGCTCTTGCAACTTGGAATTCCCGTGGCCAGGCTGCCTGTTTTCTTTCATCAGAGGAATCAAGGAGATGGCGGGACCTGTAAGGTTTTTTCTGTCCCCGACAAGCACACGCCTCCATCAGGATGCTAAGTAATGCAAGTGCCTTTATACTTGCTGCCTGGACCTTCAGGGAGAAACGCGGCCAGTTCAGACGTCTGTGCTGATCTGCATCCAGCACAGAGCGTCTGGGGTAGTAATACGCTAACTCCACCGCTGTTGTTTTATCTTCTCAGCCTAGCTACAAAAAGAGTGCTGCTACCCAGGCCTCGTCCGGGCAGAGCCCTTCTAGGTCAGCTAGCTGCAGAACAGCACCAGCAACTGGGCCTCCTAGAAGGACAGGAGACGTTTTGCCACCCAAGGGCCCGTTTCTCCAACATCTTGGAGAAGTAACAGGGGAGCATCAAAAGTATAGGTCAGGGCTTCCCTGGTGGCGCAGTGGTTGAGAGTCCGCCTGCCGATGCAGGGGACACAGGTTCGTGCCCCGGTCCGGGGGGATCCCGCATCCCGCATGCCGCGGAGCGGCTGGGCCCGTGGGCCGTGGCCACTGAGCCTGCGCGTCCGGGGCCTGTGCTCCGCAGCGGGAGGGGCCACGGCGGTGAGGGGCCCGCGTATCGCAAAAAAAAAAAAAAAAGTATAGGTCAGAGGTGGTTAATAGAGCAGAGCTATATTTACTCTCTCCCTCTCTTATGCAGACAGCACTACTAATCAATCATAATACTTGTTCCTTCTGAAAATATGTACCATCCCGGGAGCCGTAGTTGCTGACGCAGATCCTTGGGCTGCAGAGAAACTGAAGGCAGGGGCATTGATCTCCTTTCCCGGGAAGGTTAAGTTTTATCGTTAACAAAGTCTGAAAGGGTGCGTTTGCTGACACTTTTATAATTAGGAGTCCGAGTGAATTCATTCTTTTCTCTTGGGGAACAAAGCATTGAGCCGCTTGTCCTTGGGGTGAATCATGGCAGGCAAGTGCCTGGAGGGGCCTCCTTTCTGGGGAAGAGGTCCAGAAGGACCAAACCGTGTCCCAGAGGACTTGAGAACAGTTGGCAGGACTTCCCACATCCTGCAGGGAACAGAGACAACCAAGTACTTCCCATAACCCAATGGGGGCATGGAAGGAGCTGAGAGAAACAGGGCCTGGGAGGTAGGGGGCCCCCAGTATTGTCTGTGTATGTTACTCTCAGAACAGATGCCCAAAAGAGATATTAGGGTGAGCTACAGAAAATAGAGAATTTTAGATTACTGACGCCTTTAAGCTTGTATCCTTAGAACTCGGCTAAATTAAGGATGAGTTTAAGACCCTCTTCTCAAGGGCCCACAGTTTATCTGGGGAATAAAGAAGCAAACAAGCCATGAGGATGTGGAAAGGGGTATTAAACAATCCGGAAGCTGCTTGTACAGAAAACCATTCTGTGAAGAGTCCCCCCATCTCTCTCTCCAGTCTCACTTTTGGGAAGTGTATTAGTAATCTATTGCTGTGTAACAAATTACCTCAAAAATAAAGGGCTTAAAACAGTAAACACTTATGATCTTGCAAAGTTGCCAGGGGTTAGGAATTTGGGAATGGATTGACTGGGTGGTTCCGGCTCAGGGTCTCTCAGAAGGTTGTAGTCAAAGTATTATCAGGGCTGCAGTCACTTGGAGGTTTGACTGGGGTGGGAAGGTCCACTTCCACGGTGACTCAGAGAACTGCCACATGCTGGTTGTTGGCAGGAGGCCTCAGTTCCTCACCATGTGGACCTCTCCACAGGGCTACTTGAGTGTCCTTACAGCATGGCAGCTGGCTTCCCCAGAGTAAAGGATCCAAGGGAAAGAGAAAGAAAGAAACCACATTCTGTTCATAAGGAACAACTTACTAAGTTCAGCCCACAGTTGAGGGGAGAGAATTAAGCTCCAGCTCTGGAAGGGAGGAGTATCGAATAATTCATGGACTTATTTTAAGATCACCAAAGGCCATGAAGGAAGCTAGATTCCCTGAACTGCCTCCACTATCCTGATCCCCTAAATGTGAAGGGTTATTATGGATCCAGAGATAATAGCATGAGGAAGGTCCACTTGACAATATTGGGATTGGGGATCAGACACAGTCAGGAAAGATCAGGGGTACCTAAACATAAGAACACAGTCAAAACTGTGTCACTCCTGGGATGGGGCTCTCAGAGAACCAGCCCAAGGGGGAAAGTAGGAGCCAGGTGTAAGCACTGTTAGCCAAGGTCCGAGCAGTCTCTTTAAGCAGCAGGATCAAGGAGGCATGGGGCAGGGCCTGAGAGAAGGCAGCATTGGGAGGTCTAGCCACAGGGGCTGAGCTGGACTGCCCAGTGGGCACCCTAAACATGAGCTTAGAGACCCAGCCCAGCACAAGCCTCCAACAAAACTACAAAAGTTCACCTTCAGTGAGAACTGAACCAAAAGTTTTGCAATCCAAACATCTCAAGTAAAGTCATTAAAATTTCAACACTCAAGTAAGTTTGTGTTTTAAGAGTCAGTATATTTTAAAATTTGGAACACGTAATGGGGGAGCAGAATTGACCGATTGGTGTATCATAGCACACTGATGGACTGTTCACGGGTAGGGACCCCAGCAGAGCTGTGCCGCTGGTGACCAGCACAGTGAACCTGGCATAGGGGATGGGTGGGAGCTGAAATCTAGCCTGTGTCCTGTCCTCCAAGCCTGGCATCCTGGTGCAGGGATGAGCCAGCCTGCAGGAAAAGACACACTTCTCTTATTCCTAGTTTGTGCTAGCTGCTGGCTCTGCTAGTGGGTTGTGGACCAGTTGAAATATAGATGCATTTGGCCCTTAGGGAAGCCAGGAAGGCTAGGACAGTACCATGGGGCAACCAGGGCAGATCCCTCCTGCTGGGAGCAGCCTTGTGTCTGACTCATATCAAAAAAAAAAAAAAAGAAAGAAAGAAAATGAATGCTTGAATCCAGCCCTAACCAGGCAGCTAACCAGTCAACAAGCATCAATACCAGATCTTAGGCAGCACCATCGACGTCCAATCAAGGTCTCCTTAGAGGCCCCCTTCTTAGTAATTGAATCCCAGTAGGGGTAGCACAGGGCTCCAGGACTAATCAAGGAGGCACAGAAGCAGGGCCAGGGAGAAGCAAGGGGACAGGTAGCCCCCCACACAGGACTTGTCCTCGTGGCCAGCTGCGAGGCAGCCTGCCGGGAAAGCGGACGCAGGCTGTCCTTCCAGAGCTTTGCAAGTTGGCTGCTGGTAGCAGCACGTTAATGGTGCTCCAGCCCCTCTCGGGCCCCACAGAAAAGCCAAGCTGGGGCACTCCTCCGAAATGCCCCCCCCCACCCCGCCGCCAGAAGAGCTCCACTCTGGCTGGAGGGGCTGTGAGTTGGTCCAGAGCAGCATACAGATGAGGGATAGGAGGCCAGATCCCTGCGTCTAATAAAGCTTGAATCCGATAGTCAGAGGCTGTGCGCCACAGATTCCTGTGCCCACGGGTCTGGAGCCCGGGCCTGCGGACTGGGCTGTGCTGAAGGATGTGACATATGCAAATGAGTCATGTGCCTGCCCTGCTGGGACCTGACTGACAGCTTCATCCTGCAGCACCCCCATCTGTCAGGGCCTGTTCATAAAGAGGCCTGGAGTCTTCTCTTGTCTTTTGGCAACTATCCAGCTCACTCAGGCATGACTTAGCACAGAAATTGAGTTTGACTTTAAAAATGCTCCTTGTGATGGTAACTCTGCGGCCAAGACAAGCTTTGCGCTGAATTATTGAATGGCACGGGTGTTTGCCTGCCCCAGCCAGAGCCTTTCTTCTCTGTAGCTCCCTGGCCTGACAAGTAATTTTAAATATGCAGCAACGCATGGCCCTGTGCTCACCCGGCCTGCGCTGAGCCGCATTCCAGCCATGCTTCAACGGCTGCCCAGACGCTCAGGGCACCAGGTCCTGCTCCAGGGTCACGGGGACTCGACAGATTTGGGCAAATGGATTATCTTGATGATCTCCAAGCTATTGTTCTGAAGGAATCAAATCTTAACACGTCTAAGACCAAAATCATTCATTAATCCCGAACCAGCTTCTTCACCTGTTTTCTCTACTTTGATGAACGTAACCACCATCCCCCCGGCCACCCAAGCCCACGTCTTGGCTTCATCCTTGATCCCCGTTGCCTCCTCGCTCTGCAATATGGGATCAGTCTCCAGGCTTTGTCTATTGAGCCTCTAAAACATTTCTCAGATATGGCTAATCTTCCCCATTCTCACCTCTCTTGACTTGTTGGGCTGTTATCATCTCTGCTCTGGACTCCTAACGAGTCCTCCTGTCAAGCTCTCTTTCTCCAGCGCTTTGACAACAACAACCATCTAATCATATCCCTGTCCAACCTTCATTGGTTCTGATTCCTTTGAAGATAAAGTTTAAATCCTTTATCACGTTAGAGAGAGCTCACTTTGAACATGAGTTCTGCCACTTGCAACTCAACCTGTAAAATGAGAACAATAGCGACAGTGAAGGATTAAATGAGAGAATGTATGTAAGTGACATGGATCAGTATCCGGTGTCTCAGAAGTACCAGAAACACTCACTTTTATAATTGTTGCTGCTATTCACACCCTGTTCTCCCCTCCCTTTCCATCTGTATCTCCTGACCAGAGGGTCATATTCTATGCAACCACACACATCCCCTAAGCGTGTCCTACAATCTCATATGTTTGCTCCTTTACAGATGCCATTCTCCTGCCTGGAATGACCTTTAGCTCCTTTTCTAGCTAATGAATTGCTACTGATTCTTAGAGGCCCATCTCAAATGTTACCTTCCTTGAGATGGTCCTAATGGTCCCATCTTTGCACTTTCATGACCTTTTAACTCTATTATAACCCATTGCCTTGAAATATTTGTTCTCACATGTGCCTCCTTCACTGCACAGTGAGCTCTCTAAGAACAGAGGAAATACATCCATTCAAACATTTATTCAGGGGGACTTCCCTGGTGGCGCAGTGGATAAGAATCTGCCTGCCAGTGCAGGGGACACGGGTTCGAGCCCTGGTCCAGGAAGATCCCCCAAGTCGCGGAGCAACTAAGCCCGTGCTCCACAACTACTGAGCCTGCACTCTGGAGCCCGCGAGCCACAACTACTGAAGCCCCTGCGCCTAGAGCCCGTGCTTCACAACAAGAGAAGCCACCGCAATGAGAAGCCTGCGCACCGGAACGAAGAGTAGCCCCAGCTCGCCGCAACTAGAGAAAGCCGGCGTGCAGCAACGCAGACCCAACACAACCAAAAATAAATGAATAAATTTAAAAAAATGTTTTAATTAAAAAAACCCATTTATTCGATAACATGCATGTGGCATCTTTCCTGGGCCAGGCACTGTGCTGAGCACTGTGGGCACAAAGATGCACTAGTCACCATTTATTAATCAGCGTGCTTCCTTGCTGACAACAGCATCCACTCTAACTAGTTTAAACAGAAAGACTTTTATTACAGAAATCGAGTAGCTCACGGAATCTTGGGTAGGGTCAGGGCCAGGCTTGGTGTCTAAGAATATAGACAACAGCAACACAGCTGAGAACTACGTAGACTGAGAAAAATGACCAGTGACACCAAGGCCATGTTCTGATGGAAACACCATCACTATAGGCACTTTGTGCTGGGGGCTGGAGCATGAAGACTCCAGAAGAACGAGACATCACCACCAAGGTTGCCAGAAGAGCCAGTCTTCACTGTTGGCTTCTATGGAAGTTTCATACAAGTATATCTGCTTGATGGAACTCAGGTCACATTCCTATACCTCAGCTGTAAGGGAGTCTCCTAAGTGTGATTGTTAGCTTTCCAGCTCAAACAGGAGAGAAAGGTGTGAAGGCTTTGGAATGGGGGTTGAGTGAGTCACACTACATCATCCTGGCTCTTAAAGGGCTCCAGCTTAGGGAGAAAGTCCGGCAAGCAAACAGACATTACAGTATTATCAGCGCGGTACGGGGCAAGGGGTGGGGAGGGGCAGTGAGGGCCAGAGAAGCAGTCCCCAAGCCAGGTGACGGGGCTGTGCATGGAAGGCATACCTCTGTATGCCAGGTTTTAAGAGCTTGCATTTTATCCTGAAGCCACTGGGTAGTCATCGAATGACTTTAAAACAGGCATGCGACATGGTCATATTTTAGTTCTGGGAAGATCAACCTGGATTGGAGAGGGGCAAGTCTAGAGAGAAAAAACCCAGTCAGGAGAGCACCGCAGACATTTGGGTAAGACAATGATGATCTGAACCCAAGAGGTGGCGGTGGGGCTAGAGAAGGACAGAGACAAGAAATGTCTTAGACCCGGTGACAGTTGACCAGGGGGATGAAGGGGACGGAGGCTTGTAAGTCAATGGCCAGGTCCTGGTTTGGGTGGTTGGGTAGATTGTGATAGGCTTCACCAAGATGAGGTAAACCAGGGAAGGTGTAAATCTGTGGGGAAGGATGATGAGTCCTTTTGCATGTGTGCTACTGTATTGTTTTCGAGATGGTGCATGTGAGCCATCCCAGTGAGGATGTTGAGTAAGCAATTAGCTAATCCAGGTCTTGTACCCATGAGAGAGATTTAGTTGTAGAGTCACTATCTGCTGCTTTTTTCCTGACCATCCTACCTATCTTGTTTTGGCTGAACTACACTTTTGGGAAACCGTGTGGTTGTGAGGAACTGACCCCCTCACCTATCTGAGTAGACATTTAACCAGGCTATCCAAGCAGAGTCTACCACCCGCTACCACAGAGATTGGGTCAGGTGTGGTCATGTGACCCAAACGAGGCTCCTCGGTGGGAAACATACCCAGGCTTTTGCCGGACCCATCAGAGAGGAAATGGTCTGTTTCCATGAGTCTGACAAGTTGATAAATGAAACCCTAGAGTGTCCAGGGACCATGTTTCCCTCAGGTCTCTCTGATTGAATATCAAGGTGCAGGATGGGACCAGGAGGCTGACGGGCTAAAGAAGAGGGGAAGTGAGTCACCCAGAGTGATGTAATTTTGCCTCTCCTGCACCAACAGCAATACCTGCATACAGTAAGCACTCAATATACGTTTAATGAGTGAGGCAGTGAATGAAGCCTTTAAAACATGTACTTATAAGTAAGATACGGTACTACGACTATATCATATCATAAAAAATCATACCTTGAGATTGAAAAATAACTACCACAATGGATCTAGTGGATATGCAGAAATTTCCAGATTCCAGGTTTGGGGGGAAGGTGGGGACTGGGGAGTGGATTACACTGGACCTGCTGAATTGCTTTGCACAGCCGTTTCCCTTGAATGTTTGAAGACAGATGAAGAATATTAAACACATTACAATACGATATACTGCACCCAACTAAATCAGCCATTCCTTTCCTTCAAAAGGTTGATGCCATAAAAATAATCACAGCGTAACAGCAGGACTCACGTTCAAAGTCTCAGAGGCTGGTTTTCTAGGGACTGGCGCAGCAAGACAGCAGGTCTGATTAAGTTGCACAATCAACAAAGGCAGTATAAGTTAAATTGCCATTTTAATCAAGTAGGGATCCAACCTATAAAAAGATGTGGAATACTTTTTGCTTAACATCGTGGACCACAATTAATCCATAACTTTGTTTTGCATCTATGCTACAAAACAGTTAAAAATCTAGTCATGGCTCTTCATTTTGCTCCTTTCTTTGGCTGACAAAGGCTCCAGGAAATCAGGGGAGTTGATGGATCTGGCCGTGGGCAATTAATTCACTTGACCTCTCATTTTCTTTCCATTTCTTCACCTATCCCAGGAACCAACATATGTCCTGAGCTTTAATGAAACAAATTACCCGGAGGGCATTAGCAACACTTTTCCTGAATACTGGGAAGATGAGGGCACTGCTGGTGATTAGAATTTGTCTTGGGCTGTCAGGGAATTGAGGGAGCAGAATGCTAAAGAGAGAGGAAAAGAGGAGAAAAAATTGAGCAGGCATGGTTTCGGCCCTAAAAGAACAGTTTGCACATTCCTCCTTCCTGAGCTGTAATAATAAACAAGCCAGGCTGAAAGACATGACTCCCCTCTCCCGCGTGTTTGTCTTTTCCTTTGCCTGGTGCCTCCCAGATCCTGCCCCTCGAGTCTGGCTGTGCTCTTTGAGGCAGGACCACACCTCTCCAGAGTCCCCTGAGCCTGACCAAGAGAGTGTATGTAGACAGAAAGCCTGAGAGTAGTGGAACTAAATGGAAGCATTTCTTCTATCAGGGGAAGGAGAAACATTGCAATATGCATGCACACGCGCACACGCACACGCAAGCAAGCATGCAATTTCCTAATCCCTTGGGCAATTCTAGTCAAGGTATTCAGCTAGACTGTCCATGCCTTTGCCTGCCTTTGCCAGGGGTGATTTCCAGCGGCACTCGCTTGGGGAGAGAGGGGTGCCCCGGGGCAGTAGGCATTTTTGCTAAACAGAAACCATCACCCCTACCCCTCCCACCTCCTTCCAGAACCTGTCTGTCTTCCTTCTCTCAGACACCCTCTTTGTTCACACTATCCTCCAGGCATCTCACGTGGCCCTTCCTCTTAGGGAGAAAACTGTGTATTATCTTACACCTAGAAGTGACCTTTCTAAGGGAGCAGGCAGGAAGGAGGTAGGAAGGCGTGTGTAAGGAGGGACTGGGCTATCAGGCAGTCACAGAACAGATGCTCAGTTAACATTTGTTGAATGACTGATAAATGAAAAAGTATCCGTTTAACTCATAGAACCGAAAGAGCTTTGAATGCAATATAGAAAAAACAGATTATTCTTTCTTACTCTTCTATCTTTACACTTCCACTGGCTTCTCTGGACTTTGTCCCCCACTCAGGAATCATGGACCTAAAAATGCTGCTTTAACCTGGCTAAGCTCCCAGATGATGAAATAAACCACATATCTGGTTGAGTGGAGGGGCCGGTACTGTAGACGAGAATCCCTACAACATGTCAAGGTCTGGAGAGCTCTAATGCATCCGACATCACAGAAGCCACTGCTTCTAAGACTAAAAAGGCCCCAAATTGTCTGATCCTTCTGGGTCAACTCAAACTGGAGGCAACTATTAGTACTAAAATGAAAGTAAAATAAAATAAAATGAATAATAATGCTGTTGTCTTTGAGCACCAAAGACAACAGGTACTTCCCTAAATTACTGTATTCAATTGTACGATAACTCTGGTCCTACCACCCCACTCCACATTTGGACACACTGAGTTTCAGGGAGATGAAAGGATTTGTCCGAATAATACACGGAATACAGAACACCGGCAGAGGCAGGCTTTGCACTCCGATCTGTCTACTTCCCAGATGCACACCGTGAACTTCCCGAAAGAGAAGAGCAGCTTCCTCTGCGTTTGCTTTCAGCAAAGGGTGCCCTATTCAGCTACTGCATTAGAGATCTAGCCTGATCATTTTTCCTGCAGGCCAGCTTTTCTCTTAAGAGAATCCCATTTTGCCTATTACAGAGATAGCTGTCCCCACAGAAAACCCTGGTGACCCATTAAAATGTTCTCATGAAAACTGCCTCTGGCCAGAGCCATCGGAACCACGCAAACTCCAGCCTCTGGTGATTTAAGAATCTGTTGGCTTCACAGCCTAGTGGGGCTAGTACAGCTACAAATGCTTTTAAGGCAAAGCTGCAGAAATAACAGGCCAAATTAAGCTCTAATCTCCGAACCATTGTAAGGCTAAGGAGTGCACTTTGTAATAATTGCCGGAAGTGAAAGCAGGGAAGAATACATTGGAAAAAGCCTCAGCTTCAGTTCCTTCTTTGGCAAACCAGGGATTGTAGGGCCAGCCAAACCCCTGAGCTCACAGAGGGCTTGGACAGTTCATGAGATGGGAAAAGATTTAGAAACAGGCCTGCTTTACCAGTGGCTCTGCCAGGCTTGGGCTCATTACTGGCAGTCACCAGGATGACCACAAGAGCCCTGCCCCACCCCGAGGCAGGTTCTCCTGCACATCTTTCCCTTAGGCTGTGAGTCCAGCTTACTTATATACCAAGCTTCAGGACAACGCTCATCTCTAAGCAGGAGGGACTTTGACTATTCCCATTTCTGTGGCTTCCACCACGGGGAATGCCCAGTTTCCTGTGAATTTAGTGAACCAGTGGACCATGTCTGCCAAGCCTTTCTTTTCTGGGTATGTTTTGTTTGTTTGTTTGTTTGTTTTTTGCGGTACGTGGGCCTCTCACTGTTGTGGCCTCTCCCTTTGTGGAGCACAGGCTCCAGATGCGCCATGGCTCACGGGCCCAGCCGCTCCGCGGCATGTGGTATCTTCCCCGACCGGGGCACGAACCCGCGTCCCCTGCATCGGCAGGCGGACTCTCAACCACTGCGCCACCAGGGAAGCCCATGTGTATTTTTAAATGGTTGATTTTATGTTATGTGAATTTCACTTCAATTCTATATACGTATATATATTTTAAGTTAGGGTTTCATTTACCTGAGACCTGCCTTCCCAGGGAAATGCAATGTGAAATCAAAGCAACTGACTAGGGGCCCAGACACCTTGCTGATGGATGCAATTCCAGGGTAGTCATATTTTGTGGGGAAGAGGAGGTGGTCTGGTAGTTTCAGAATCATGGAGCACAAAAATCTTCATGCTGTCAATACTACCATAGGTGCTCCTTAAAATACAGTAAGTCCTTTAAACCTCTTTCATGAACAGTATTCTCAGTCTTAGGTACAAATTCCTATACATTACATCTTACCTACCTCAAAGTTCAGAACCGCTGAGCTAGACTGAAAGAAGGAAAAAAGGACAAGTTTATATGCACATCTGGTCCTTCTATCTACTCTGCTTTGAAGATAAAGGAGGGCAGGGGTATAGCATGGTAACAATAGTCAATAACACCATACTGCATATTTCAAAATTGCTAAGAGAGAACATCTTAAAACTTCTCACCATACACACACGAAATTGTAAGTGTGAGGACAGATGTTAACTAGACTTATTGTCGGAATCTTTTCGCAATATATACAAATATCAAATCATTCTGTGGTATACCTGAAACTAATATAATATGTCAGTTATACCTCAGTAAACAAAAAACATTACCAAAGGACACAGCAGAACACATCAACAAATGGGAAAACACACCATGTTTTCTAAAAAGATGACTCAATATAATTTTCCTTTCTTCTGTCAGGAGTATGCTTATCTTCTTACTATGATGTTAAGTTTAGCATAATCTCAATAAAGCTGTAAACGGGGTGGGGGTGGGGGAAAGGAGCATAGGAAATTTTGAAAACGTTTCTACTCGTTTGTAGGGTTTAGTCCCATCCTGTGTCCGTATTAAAGCTCTATAACATAATCTTAATCCATGTTAGTGGATTTATTTGTTGGGGAGGCAATCAAATGAGATGATGTCGTCTCATTTGGGGGAAGCTTGACAGAGGCTGAGGTCTGTTAAAGGATAAAAAAGGTAAGATCATGACTCCTATACAGATATAAAACGATCACTTGTCAAAGATTTTAACTGATAAATTAACAAGGGAACCAGTAGGTATCTCAAAAAAAAAAGGTCAAAGGGAACTCGGAGTCCCACACTTTTCTGGTTAGATGAAGAATGCTAAAACGAATTGACAAATGGATGCAAAACTGTTCGCTATCCACAGGGAGACTATCACTTGCATTCCAGTGGACGTGATTTGCATTCCTATGGCTGGGGATTGTTACAATTAGTTTCATACAAACAAATGTCTACCTCTACAGAGTTGTAAAATAGGCTCTTCAAAGACAAAGACAGATGGCCGAGCTGACCAGAATACCCACTAAATTTCAAAATCTTTCACAATTTTTCCTACATTTCTTTAAAAAAAATAATTTTTAAATTGAAGTATAGGGGCTTCCCTGGTGGCACAGTGGTTGAGAGTCCGCCTGCCGATGCAGGGGACACGGGTTCGTGCCCCGGTCCGGGAAGATCCCACATGCCGCGGAGCGGCTGGGCCCGTGAGCCATGGCCACTGAGCCTGCGCGTCTGGAGCCTGTGCTCCGCAACGGGAGAGGCCACAACGGTGAGAGGCCCGCGTACCGGAAAAACAACAACAACAACAACAAATATATGTATATATATATATATAGTGTCACACTGCCTGAGGGGAGGCAAATGCAGTGTCATAGCTACAGAGACACTGTAATGATACACACGTGTATGTCCATTCATCCCCCTCCACAGATCTTTATCGAGTGCCAACCACAAGGCCCAGGCATTGTGTTAGGAGCTGATTATACAAGGATGGTCAAAACATCCTGGAGTGGGTGCAGCTCCAAAGCAGATTGTCACCAATGTCTCTTGGTCCAGGTCATCCCTTATTAACGAATGGTGAGCTGTGCTGTGTGCAGGGCTCCATGCAGGAACAAGTTCTGATCCAGGACCACTCCTTCCTGAGCCCCTGTTGAGCCTGGCCTGTCCTTCTGCTCCAGTTTGCTGCTGCTTTGATCCAGCTGCATCCCCCTCTCCTGGTTCCCTGTCAGCATCACTCATCTGGTCCCCAGAACCTATTTCCAGCCAAAATCCTTTCTTCCCTGGCCCCCCTAGCAGTAAGTCCCTTGTGGGAGTTGAGATGAAGAGTTCCAGTGTGGGGTCACACTGCCTGAGTTTGATCCCTGACATTGCCATTTACTAGCTGAATAAACTTAAGAAAGCATTTACTATTTGCTAGCCTCAATTTCCTTACCTATAAAATGGGGATAATAGTGCCTGCCTCATAGGGTTATTGAATGGATTAAATAAGACATTGTCTTGTTTCCGGGTGATGCTCAACTAATAGCAGCTATTATTATTTTTGCAGAACTGGTCCCCTTTCCTAGTTGTCCTCTGTCTCTAATCACGAGGCCTGGGGTCCCTTCAGGTCTAACCTGGGAAGTTTTTTTGTCCGATACAGCCAGGAAGGCATCTTTCAGAGTGTGTGAGGGCAGTTGGCCTTGAGCCAACTGAATAGAACAGCAGTGATGAGAACCACCTGGCAGGTCATGCATCACAGAGAGAGGAAATGGGCTTCAACCTCACTCAACACCGTGGCTGCCTGGATTTTCAAAGAAAGGAAGTAGCCACAGCAAGGCGGGAGGTTGGGGTCCATACTTCAGCACTCTCCTTCACGCTCAGAACCACTCTGTTACACAGCTCTGGGGGGCCATTAGAACTGGGCTTGTGTGATGCAGCAGTCCGTTCATAGAGGCCCGCTCCTCTGGCATGTTGAGGGAGGCGGAAAGGGTTCTAGTGAACTTCCAGATGCTCCTAATTCTCTTCTGAGTCTTAAGTGTTACATTCATTAAAAATGGCACTCAGTACTCAAACAAATATATATATGTACATGCTTATAGCAGCACTATTCACAATAGCCCAAAGGTAGAAACAACTCAAATGTCCATGAACAAATGCATGGATGAACAAAATGGGGTATATCCACACAATGGGGTATTATCCAGCCGTAAAAGTGACTGAAGCACTGACACGTGTTACAACATCGATGAACCTTGAAAACATTACACTAAGTGAGAGAAGCCAGACACCAAAGGTCACATGTTGTATGATTCCATGTATATAAAATATCCAAAATAGGTAAATCCTAGAGACAAAAAGAAGATTGTTGGTTGCCAGGGTCTGGGGAGGGAAGAAGGAAGAATAATTGTTTAGTGGGTACAGGGTTTCCTTTTGGGGCGATGAAAATGTTTTGGAACTAGATAGCTCCACACAATGTGGCGAACGTGCCAAAGGACGAGTGGTTTGCTTTAAGATGGTTAATTTTACTTTATGTGAAGTTCACCTCCATTTTTTTAAAAAGTTAACACTTAACCCTTTAACATGAAAGAATCCAGAATCTGAAAACCATCAATTCTACCCCTCCTCCTCAAGTCTGGTTCTAGGATATTTGCTTCTTGTTATACCAGGGGAGAGAAAGATGGTGCAGATTTGGAGCCAATGCAATGACTCATCCTTTCGTGGGGATTATTTTGAAAAGTGCCAACCAAAAGTGGGGTCAGAGCATCTGCAAAAGATGTACTTGATTTCGAAGGCAATTTTGTTCTAAGTTATGTTATTTTTCTTACATTCAATTAAAGCTCCCATTCCAGAAATATTAGTGTTTTTTAATACCTCCCCCACACCAACTGTAAGATCTCACAGCAGCTTTCTGGATTTGCAGCGAACCTCACATTCCTTCAGAACACGGTTGGCCAAAGTCTTGAGTGTCCTTGCCTGACATACAGAGAGAAAATCACTCCTCCCACTGCCTACCCATTCTAAAAGGTCTTCCCAAAAGATACTCCTGGTAACAATTATACAAATGTGTGGGTAAGGTAAGATTACATTTCTACTTCAGATAGAACAAATGCCAGACTCTCTAATCAGTGCTGTGTGTGGCTGAGAGCAGTGGCTCCCCATCCTCTCAGATGGAATCCTTCCCTCATTTATCACTCAGTGTAGGCTTTCCAGGGCTGGTATGACAGTTTAGCAATTTGGGGAATCTAGACTCCTTCCAGATTGTTTATCTGCTAATCCTACGATGTTGCCCTTATCCACACAGTCCAAAAGGACTCAATGCCACTTCCACACTCCAGCCTACAGGAAAAGAGAAAGAGGAACAGTGGAGGATAAACTTATTTCCTTTTAGGAACATGACCTGGAAATTTCACATATAATTTCTGCTGATGCCCCATTAGCCAGAGTCTAGTTACACTGTCGCACCTTGCTGCGAGGGAGGTTGGCCGAGTGACCAGCTTAAACTTCTATTACTATAGGAGAGGGGAAGAATGGACATGGGGAAGTACAACTAGGACTCAGCCCCAAGCCAACTTAACATTCCTTCTCTCACCAATACCCCCAGTCTCTTTCCTGTCATTCAGAATGGTGGGTTCTTGCCCCACCTCTGATCTCATGCTCTTCCCTAACATGGAATATTCACCCCACTTCTCCATACCTGTCTTGACTTCACCATTGCCTCAAGTCTCATCTCCTCCCCAAACCTTCCCTGACTACCCCAGCCCACACTGACTTTCCATAGCCTTCCTCGATCTTTATGTTTTCACACGCTGTTCCCTGTAGCTAAGTCAGCTTCAGAACTAGACAATATGTTTCTTGAGAACAAGGTGTCTATCATATATTTTTCTTCTATCCTCTATGGTCTCTTGCTCAGTGCTGTGCACACATATGTATTTAACAATTATGCTTTGAAATGAATTGAATTTGATTAAAGTGACATGCTGAATAATTTAGGACAATATTCTTATTCTCCTTTAATTATGGTATTTTTTTTTTACCTGTGTTCTGCATAATTAAAATCAATATAAATAAAGAAACACACAGGTACACAAGTACCTTTACAATTCAAGAAACAAGTTCTATTCTTATTTAGTTTTCTCATTCAGTTGTTTACTGGGCAACTTTGTATCAACATTACCCACACAGTTTCAAAAATTAAACAGTATAAGCATAGCCTAAGAGTTTAGCGCAGGACCTGGCACATAGAGGGTGCTAAATAAATGCAACGAGAAAAAGTGTCAAGGGCAGAGTATAAATGTAAAACTGAGTTAAACTGTTTAAAACTTACTGCAAAGTCAAGGATTCTGGTGTTAGACTTTGGTTTGAACTTTGGTTCTACTTATTCACAGTTTTGCGGAGTATTCAAAGAGTTGACTAATGTGTTTGTCATTTTCTATTATCTCTCAGTTCCGTGCACACCCTTCCGTACTTTTATTTGTAATACTGTGGGCTTGGAGTCTGAAAATTACATTTCCCAGATTCCCTTGCTAGCTGATTTCCAGTTAGGGTCTGCACCTGGGAGGCACAAGTGGGAGATTGGAAGAGGCCAGAGGAAAGAGGAAGGAATTCTCTTCCTCCTCACACCTTCTTTGGACTGTTATGACTCTGGCACCTTTTGATACTCCTAGCACCAATGTCAAGCCACTTTCTCAGAGGCCCCATCACTAGCCACACAGTGCCCCCTTGGCAGTCCCACTACCAGGCACAAGATGGCCCTATAACAGCCCAGCTCCTAAGGTGGTGGCCCTTCCTCTGCATTCCTAGGCTCTGATTATACCTCTTTCCTTTTGCTCCCCCTACCTTCAGGTTGCTTTCTGTGTTTACTTACCTCACTGCTCCCTTTTGAATATTCCAACACCTGTGAAATTCACTCACTGTGTTAAATACCCTCTAGTTGAAATACCTTGTATAATTTCTGTTTTCCTGACCGAATTCTGACTGACACAGTATGCAACGTGCTTAATGCATTTCATCTCAACAAATGTTAGTTCTCCCCTAGATGATTTCACTCTGTTGTGTTGAAAGCAAATGTGTAATGGAAGGAAAGATATATTCGTTTTATTTTTAAAATGCTCACTTCTTTTTAGAGTTCTTGAGCTTCTCCACAGCCTCCCAGTATTCCACAAAGACCACTGGTTCTCAGCCTTAGATATGAAGTATATTCAGCTGCAGAATCCTCAAAAATACAGATGCTTAGGCTCTCCTAGGACCTGGATATCAAGGGATAGGGCTGAGTTAAGTGCATTTTGAAAAAGTTCTCCATGTAATTATTTGTGCTAGTTTGAGGACCCCTGGTTTAGATACTCAGAATACAGTACATTAATAAGTATGATTTCTTAATGCTTCATGGGTGCTAAAATGTTACCTGCTTACTGGTATCTCAATACGTGCCTTTTGATAATGATGTTGACACTTTATCCCAATAACCAGTTGAATAGTCCCTTGTTTCTGTGGCATCAAGCTCAGATCAGCCTCGAGCTGGTTTACTACCATGGTACTAGGTGTTTCCTGGCTCCATTCCAGATATGAGGGGTAGAGCAAACTCGCCTGGATGGTAAGTGACAGAATCAAGGCTTGGTCTGTTGAAATTAGCACCAAGGAAAATTAGCTTCCCAACATCCTAGGCCTCTACCACCCAGGGATAATTCAAGCCCAGGATAAGGGAACCTCAGGGAGAACCAAAGAGGATGCCACAAACATTGATCACATCATCTGTTCTCTGCCTACTCTTACCTCTTCCTTTTCCACTATTCTTTTTATACCGGCCTTATCTAAGAAAAACCTCAAACCCATAAAAATCTTGCTCCTTGAAGTCCAGTTTCTCTCACCATTCCCCCATAGCAAATTTCCTAGATCCACATCAGAAGCCCACGAAATGCCCTTTGAGTGAAGAGTGATCCCATGAGTGCTAAAGGAATCTTTACCTCCACAAAAAAATCAAGACACTAGGCTGTCATCAGATCCTGTCCTTTGTAACTATTATTGTACCAAATGGGATGCAGTCTCATTAGTGGGCCTCCAAATTCTATCTCAACTGAGAGGCCCAGAGGCAGCTAACAAAGCACAAGGGAAGAAGCCCCTGTAACACACTAGGTGACTTCAAATGGCATGACTTTATTTATTATTTTAACAAAGAAATCAGAGCTTATGCATCCAAGTGGCAATTTTGTTTTCAAACCACGTTACCATGGCTCACCATAGTTTAAAATTGTCCCTAGAGCCCGCTGTAGATTTTTATGAAAAATTCTCCATGGCCTCAAATATTCCTCCTTGGGTCGATTGGATTATTCGGAAACAACTGGAGTATTTGAAGGTAAACCTGGTGACCAAAGTATGTGATCATGCTGGGAGACATCATTATTTGGTGGAGCTGTAGCCAAAAGAAACCAGGAGTGAAGGAAGAGTGTCAGCTGGTTGTGAATACAATTTGCAAAGAGGAATTGAAAGCATTTTAGATAATGTTTGGAAGGAGTTATAGTCTCCCAAGATGACAATTTTAAAGAATGTCTCTCATTCTGGGTAACCAGATCACATATGTGTATGTGTGTGTGTGTGTGTTTAATCAACCTGACTTTACAATATTATATTTACAGAAGTTGTTCTCAGTTCTCTCTCCATGTATGAAGATCCCCAGCTGTCCTGGGTATTTTCTCTGCCCATGAGGACCCACGGCAATGAGATTGTCTGAAAAAGGAATGGATTTTGGAAAAAGATCGGTGTACAAATCTGGGCCTCAACTACTTACTCTCTCTGTAATCTTAAGCAAGTTACTTGAGACTCACTCTACTTTGGTCTTCTTATCTGTAAAATGAGCATAATAATACTTACCCCATGGAGAAGACGAGAGGATAAAAGGAAATAATACATGCAAGCGCCTAGCGCAGTGTCTTGGCTCAAAGCAAATACATGCAAACATTATTATTACCATCAACGTGTGGGTGCGCTATCCCTACACATTCCTCCAGTGTAGGGATACTGATGTGTCTGTTTATATAAACCAGACAGCCAAGCCTGGAGCAGCCCATGATGAGCTCTACGTAGAGCAGGGAGAATCCAATGATAGCGCACTGGAATAGTTTCCTCTTCTTTTGATCCACCTATGGGATCCTGCAAAATGGGAAAATCATATCATCTCAAAGTACATCAGTAGGTTAGAATGTTAATATGAAGATATCTCATTGACCCAGTGGTATTGGGAATGCAGTATTCTGCATACCCCAGATAACAGAAGTTTTTCCCTTTGAGAACCAGCACTTTTCCCAAAATATTAATCATTTGGGAGTCTTCACCTCTCTCCTCTTCAAGCAAAGCACATGACTTAACTTTTTTGTTTTAATCCACTACCATCATTAGGAACATGCGTTGCAGCATGGATGGGGTGCTCAGGGACGGGCCTGCTGTCTGGGTTTACTGCATTCTCCTTCCTTGATGTAAGGCGTTGTCTGGATGTGACAGGCTTGAGATGCAACAAGTTCACCAACCTTGGAAACAGTCAGATACCCAGGAACCACCAATGTTCAGGAGAGTGACCACTGACTACTTAGGGACATCAGTTCTTTGGTAGGTGGATTTGGAGCGAGACCCTCCTTCAGCCATGTAGCCTTGAACAAATTACTGTACCGAACCTCAGTTTCTTCATATGTTCAATGAGGCTAAAAATAGTAGCTACTGGGGGCTTCCCTGGTGGTCCAGTAGTTAAGAATCCGCCTTTCAATGCAGGGTACATGGGTTCGATCCCTGGTGAGGGAAGTAAGATTCCACATGCCGTGGGGCAACTAAACCTGTGCGCCACAACTACAGAGAAGCCCACAGTGAAGAGCCCGCCATGCTGCAGTGAAGAGCCAGCGCAGCCAAAAAAAGAGGAAAAAAATAGTAGCTACATTGTAGGGGAGTCATGAGTCTTAAATAGGAAGATTTAGACATAAAGTGCTTAGTGCACAGGACAGAGAACAAATGCTCATTATTACCTACTGTTATCACTATTACAACTAGCAAGCAAGGTCTCCAGGAAACTCTGACTGCCCTCCCGCGACACTCATAAACACCCACACTTTGTGTGTCTTGTCATCCATCCATTAGATAAGACTGTAAAAGGAGTAGCCAGTGAAGGGCCAGTGGCTAGAGCCCTCTCGGTGTTTTCCCCCATGATCTGGTGAAACTCCCAGATAAGAGAATTTCAGCCAAATGAGAACCTCCAATCGTTCTGTCAAAGGCAATCCAACTCTTCTCATTAAGGACCACGCTTCTTACACAGATGAATGGCCAGCCAGACCGTGGCATCTGCACCTCTGTCAGCCCTGCAGGCAGAAACACCAAGGGCGGGAGGGGACTCCAGGGACCAAACACCTCTGTCAGATCAAGTCGTCAGGTCTTGGCTGGCGATCCCTGGTGGCAGAAGGGCAGGAGGCTGGGAGCCCCTAGAGCCTCTCATCTGGCACCATTCCTGGCACTAAAAAGAAATGTGCTCAGAGCGATGGCAGCCGCATTGATCTGATGAGGATTCGGGAGACTGTGCAGCTCTCCAAGCGGTTATTTTCTATCTTGTGTATCCTGTAGGGGGTTAATTAACATCCTCAACGGTGTGCAATTCTGGCTGTTTCACCACTGGGGGATGGCAATTGCAGGTCGCTCTGAAGTTAAGTGAAGACAACAGCTGCAGCCTTTGTTGAGGTCCAGATTGTGAGCCACTGAGCAGGCCCCCAGCGGCGCACTTCATTCTGTGTGAGCACCATTCATAACCAACAATGGGCACTCGAATCAGCGGACAAGTGTTTTCACTGAGCACGCGCCCCTGGGTTAGGGCTCAAGTCTTTGTACCATCTTCCTGGCTAACACATGCCCCCGCCAGGGACTCACTGCCTCAAAATGATATTCCCAACATAAGCGCCAGACAGGGGCCTATTTGACAGTTTTCGATATTTTATGTCCCCGGGACTGTTCCTTCTCCACCAAACCTACGCAACCTCCATTTACACATCAACAGCTGTAGCTCGCTTTATCGGGCATTACTTTCTTATAAGGTGGGGTGTGTGTGTAAAGCAAGCCATATTTTCGATGCACTAGGTGACCTTGAAATTGTATTGGTTCTCTGTTGCTACATAACAAA
The DNA here is from genome assembly GCF_963455315.2 of Globicephala melas. Classification (NCBI taxonomy): domain Eukaryota; kingdom Metazoa; phylum Chordata; class Mammalia; order Artiodactyla; family Delphinidae; genus Globicephala; species Globicephala melas. The sequence continues at coordinate 44,554,785 of NC_083330.1, read as the reverse complement.
TTACCCCCCAAACATAGCACACAACACAATCATGAATATTTATTATCCTCACAATATCTGTGGGTCAGAAATTCAGGCGTGCCTTAGCTGGGCAGTTCTGGCCTGGGGGGCTCTCATGAGGTTATGGTCACAATGTCAGCTAGGCCTGCTGTCACCTGGAGGGTCCGCTTCCGAGATGGCCTGCTCCCATTGCGGGCAAGTTGGTGCAGTTATTGGTGGAGGCCTCATTTTCTCCCCACATGAGCCTGCCAGGCTATTAAATGTGCTCACAACAAGGCCACAACTTCCCCCGGAGTGAGGTATCCATTAGAGGGAGCCAGGTGAAAGCTGTCCTTTTTATGACGCAGCCTCAGAAGTCACATTCTATTCATTAGAGGGGAGGTGGTCACTCAGCTGGGAAGGGAATTAGCTCCACTTTTTTTTTTTTTTAATTGAGTTATAGTTGATGTACAATATTATAGAAGTTTCAGGTGTATAGCACAGCAATTCACAATTTTTAGAGGTTATATTCCATTTATAGTTATTATAAAATATGGGCTATAGTCCATGTGTTGTACAGTATAACCTGACAGCTTATTTTATACCTAATAGTTTGTACCTCTAAACCCCCTACCCCTATTTTGCCCCTTCCCCCTCCCCTCTCCCCACTGGTAACCAGTAATTTGTTCTCTACATCTGTGAGTCTGTTTCTTTCTTGTTGTATTCACTGGTTTGTTTTCCTTTTTAGATTCCATATGCAAGTGATATCACACAGCATTTTTCTTTCTCCGTCTGACTTATTTCACTAAGTATAATACCGTCCAAGTCCATCTGTGTTGCTGCAAATGGCAAAATTTCATTCTTTTTCATGGCTGAGTAGTATTCCATTGTGTGTGTGTGTGTGTGTGTGTGTGTGTGTATATATATATATATATATATATATACACCACACCTTTATCCATTCATCTGCTGGTGGACACAGGTTGCCTGTATACCTTGGCTATTGTAAATAATGCTGCAATGAGCACTGGGGTGCACGTATCTTTTCAAATTAATGTTTTTGTTTTCTTTGGATATATAGCCAGGAGTGAAATTGCTAGATCATTTGGTAGTTCTATTTTTTGTTCTTTGAGGAACCTCCATACTGTTTTCCACTGGGGCCGCACCAATTGACATTCCCACTAACAGTGCACAAGGGTTCCTTTTTGTCCACATCCTCGCCAACATTTGTTATTTGTGTTCTTACTGATGAAAGCCACTCTGACCAGTGCGAGGTGATACCTGATTGTGGTTTTGATTTGGATTTCTCTGGTGATTAACGATGTTGTGCATCTTTTCATGTGAATTAGCTCCACTGTTGAAGGCAGCAGTATCACAGAATTAATGAGCTTATTTTACAACCATCATAGACATTTAGGGATGCATAATTCATTCACTTAACAGATATTTATTGAGTACCTACTATGTGCCCACACTGTTGTGAATGCTTGGGATACATCCTAGACGAAACAGACCAACGTCCCTGCCTGCCCTTGTCAAGTTAAGCTCTAGTGGAGAGAGACAGGAAATAAACAGTAAGCAGAATAAATACATTTTATAGTGCGCTGCACTTTAAGTGTTTGGGGGCAGGGGGAGGGGCAGGGAGGGAGAGAGCTCTGGAATCCCAGAGCCAGGTTACATTTTAAATAGGGCCATCAAACTTGTCCTCACTGAGCAGGTGGAGTGGGGCAGGCCGTGGTTTGGAGAGGTGATGGGCCGTGTTGTGCGTGCAGTGTATGACCACGGAGCCAAGTCCCTGTGAACCCTGGTCACTGTTACCATGGTCCCTCGTGGGTGCAGATGGGGAGAGGAGTTTCCCTACAGCTGGCATTCCCCCCACCCCCAGACCACCTAGGAGAAAGTATCCCGATGGCTATCCCCAGCTGCAGGTGATCTTCGTGACGGCTCAGACGGAGCTTCCGTGCCACGCTGAGACACGTGGCAGGCAGCCTGTGTGTACAACACAGAACATCCGAGGGGGAGGGACAGTGAGTCAGTCAGTCCTGCAGCGATCACGTTTGGAAGAGCAGCACTTGTGCAATGCTGAGTGCGTAATTCTAGTTTAAATTCAATCATGGTGTTTCTACAACTGGAGGCGAGCACCAAAAAACACCCAACAGGAGCTGCCCAGCCCAGAGAACGGCAGAACTTTGGAGGCTTCTGAATCATGAAGGAAGGAAGCTGGAAGAGGACATTCCAGGCTTGAGTGTGGCCAGAGGCGGGTCGGTGCACAGGAGACCCTTGCCAATGGGCAGCCTGGGGCTTGAGGAGCAAGGGATGAAGCAGTGTAGGGCTGGTGCCAGAGGATTCCACGGGGCTCCCAGTTCTAATCCAGGCAGGCTAGAGGGGCCCCAGGGCAGGTGGAAGGAAGGGTGAGGGGTATTTACACAGAAATGTGTGAGCCCTATTCAAGGAGCAGTTACTGACCTAGAGGGTGTGGTGACTAACACTATGGGACATAGGCCACCCCTCAATCTCCCATGCAGTATGTCTAATGGAGAAGGACCCCATCCCAAGGGAAGAGAGTGTAGAGGTGACCAAGAGGGCCCAGGCAATGGCTCAGGGCCTGAGGGAGGTCTGCGCATGTAGGAAGAGGTGGTTCCCTGACAAGGTCAACACCCAACCCAGAGGACCTTGCCCAGAGATGGCCGTGAGGAGAGAAAGAACGAGAAATCTTGGTCCCTAGAGGTGCTGTAGCCACCAGACACTTACCAGGAGAGCAGGCAACAAGGACCAGGGTGACCAATGGGGACTTGAAGGAGCCCCGGGAGTACCAGATCAGTCATCTATGGCCACATCCAAAGGCCAACAGCCAGGGGTGTATAGGGAGCAGAAGGTGAGTTACACCAAGGAAAACCTTTACTCCTACTCAGAGAGCAGTATCCCTGAATGGTTAAAAGGCAGAGGCTGGGCAGGGGTGATCACCCAAGTTTGTATCCTGGTTACACCATTTACTAGCTGTGACAGAGAAGTCTCTTAACCTCTCTTCATCCTCAGCTTCCTCACCTGTCAACCTCACACAGCTGGTGAGACATAAATGAGATAAAACACTTAACACAGTTCCTGGCTTATAGAAATGGTCCACAAATAGCTACTATTTTTATTGTGACTATTTTTGCAAATGTTGTGGACAGCTGCTGCCGGGGCGTTTTTTGGTTTTGTTGCCTGGCATCTCTTCCTTTGGAATTGCCCCTCCCTACTCCCACCCACTTGGTTCTGATGTCCAGCTAATCCTGCCACTTGGACCCCTGCTGACAGGAGACGGGCAAGTGACCAATCAGATTTTCTCTCCCAGGGACTGGAACTCTAAGTGCCAGTGCCGTCATGCGGGAAGGCAGTTAGAGCTGAGTCATCCTGCGACAGGGAATTTCCTGGAGCAACTCCTGCTTCATCCCTCCCGGGGTCTGGTATGAAACTCACACTTCTCATTGCAGCCAAGTATCCCTCCTCAGGACAGCCACAGGGCGAGACAACTCTATGGAAATGGCCGTGTGAATGGCAGTGTAGGGACCGGGAGGCTGGGAAAGAGGAGGTGATCTTCCCACTTCCTCCCTTCCCTCATCACTTAGGTCATCAGCAGGGCTTCTCTGCCCAACCCCCCTCTTTTTTTTTTTTCCTGGTAATATTTGTACTTAAATTGAGAGTCAAATAGTGAATAGAGTTGGGACAACTGGGTAGCCACCTGGAAGAGATGAAGCTGGATCAATATATGAGGATAAATTCTAAATGGATCAAAGGTTTAAATGTAGAAAGTGAGAACTTAAAGTCACTAAGAGAAAACATCAATGAATTGCTTTATAAGCTTTGAGTGGGGAGGGTCATTCTAATTATGACTCAGAATCCATAATCTATCAAAGAAAATATTTATAAATATACTACATATCCATCAAAAACTTAGCAGAAAATAGTAGCAACAACAAACAACAAAGTGGAAAAGTATTTCAATACAAATGATTGATTTCCGTAAAATACAAAGAGCTCCTAGAAATCAAGAAGAAAAAGATAAAAAAAAAATGCGAATGTGGGCAAAGAACATAATCAGAGCATTCAGAGAAAAAGAAATATAAATGGCTCTTAAACATTTAGAAGATTCTTAATCTTTCTTATAATAAGAGCAGTCATATTGACACCTGGCAGATTGATAAAAACTCAGAACTTTGACAGCACATTCTTCTGATGAGGCTGTGGGAAAATAACCACATTCACACAATTTTGGTGGGAGAATAAGATGATACAACCTCTGTGGAGAGCAATTAGGCATTATCTATCAAAAGTACAAATACATTTGCCCCTTGACCTCTGGAAATTTATCCTCCAGCTATATCTGCACCCAAATGAAATAACATATGTATACGGTTATTCATTCCAGCCTTGTTGGTATTAGCAGAGCACGGGGAACACCCCCAGTGACTAGTTTGTTTTTTGGTTTTTTGTGAGCCAAAGGTTTAAAAAAATCCATCCCCTGCTCTACCCCATTCCCATTGCCAGTTCTCAATTACTAAAGGCTTTAAATTTTTAGTTGATTTTTCAGATATTTATTCCTATATTTATTTTTTAATACTTATATTATTTCTTGATTTTCAATTTAAGCATTATCTATTGACTACTAATGAAGAAAAGTATTTAACTTTATTATGTATCTCCCACTCCTAATTCACACACATGGAGCTATTCACTATCCTCCTTCATTTTTCCAAAGGTTACATTACAATTTTTTGTTATATTAATATTCAATATTTTGAGTATTATGTCTATCACCAGGGCTTCCCTGGTGACGCAGTGGTTAAGAATCTGCCTGCCAACGCAGGGGACACGGGTTCGAGCCCTGGTCCGGGAAGATGCCACATGCTGCGGAGCAACTAAGCCCGTGAGCCACAACTACTGAAGCCTGCGTGCCTAGAGCCCGTGCTCTGTAACAAGAGAAGCCACATCAATGAGAAGCCCATGCACTGCAACGAAGAGTAGCCCCCGCTCGCTGCAACTAGAGAAAGCCCGCGACGAAGACCCAACAGAGCCAAAAAATAATTAATTAATTAAGTAAAAAATAAAAATTAAAAAAATAATTTATCCCCCAAATATCCTATGTGTCATACATTTGAGATCCTCCATTAGTTCCATTTTTTTCCCCTGGAGATACTACTGTGGTATCCCTTCATGTTCTTGCTCTATTATGCACTGGTTTCCCTCTAGACCTGCTGCACAGCTGTCATCTTCAAGCCTATCTTTACTACCACCCTGAGAATTTCCTTTGCTCACTCGATCTCATGTTGGATCCATTGTGGCCTGGATCCCAAGTCTCCTAGATCTGCTTACTCATTTTAGTAAAGTACAGCGTCCTCAAATAGATTCCTAAGAATGAGTACATAGGAAAAATTTGAGACCCTTCTTGTGTGAAAATGTCTTCATTATACCCTTACGCTTGGTGTTAGTTTGACTATACAGCTGCTCTCCGTATCCATGGGTTCTGCATCCTAGGACTCAACCAAATGCGGATCAAAAATATTCAGAAGGGCTTCCCTGGTGGCGCAGTGGTTGAGAGTCCGCCTGCCGATGCAGGGGACGCAGGTTCGTGCCCCGGTCCAGGAAGATCCCACATGCCGCGGAGCGGCTGGGCCCGTGAGCCATGGCCACTGAGCCTGCGCGTCTGGAGCCTGTGCTCCACAACGGGAGAGGCAACAACAGTGAGAGGCCCGCGTACTGCAAAAAAAAAAAAAAAAAAAAAAAAATTCAGAAAAGAAAATTCAGAAAATTCCCCAAAGCAAAACTTATGGCTTATATGCAAATACTACACCATTTTATATAAGGGACTTGAGCATGGGCGGATTTTGGTAACTGCAGGGGGTCCTGGAGCCAATCCCTTATGGATACTGAAAGATAACTGTATGCATCAGTTCAGAAATATTTTTTCCAAACGTTTCATTTCCTGGTGGTACCCAGTATTGCTGTTGAGAAGCTTGATGTCATTCTATTCCTGACCCTTTGTTGTGGCCTATTTCTTCTCTCAGGAAATCTCTCAGGAATCTTCTCTTGATTCCTGGTGTTCTGAAATTTCATGATAATGTGCCTTGATGTGAGGTTTTATTTTATGATTACTATTTCTTGTGTTTGGGCACTCCATGGGATTTCTTGTATTATTTCTATGGTAATTTCCTTTCCTCGGCTTTCTCTCTTCTCCTTTTCTGAATATCAGTTTCATATTGTTTCTCTCCTACTTTCCAAATCTGTATCTTTAATTTCCTACTTTCTATGAGATTTCATCAACTTTATCTTCTAACTTTTTTACTGAATGTTATTCTGGTATTGCACTTTTAACTTCAAAGAGCTCTTTCTTGTTCTCTGATTTTTATAGGACCCTGTTCTCATTTCGTAAACTGATAGTCCTTTTGATTTTTTTCTGCTCCCAGCCTTTTTTTTTTCTGCTTCCTTAAAGTTTCTTTTTTTTTCTTTTGGTTTCTGTCTTTCATGCAATCAATCTGCCATGTTAAATGTTAAGTCTCTAGCCATTTTAAATGTTGGAGTCTTCCAACTTCTAAAGCCTGTCCCTTGTATTTTTCAGACTGTTGTTTTTTAAAAATAACTACATAAGTAATATACAAATTTATTCTCATTGTCCCAAATTCAAACAATACAAAAGTATACGGAGAAAAATGTAAGATTTCCCCTCCACACCCACTCTTGTTCCCAAAGGTAACCAGTGACAACAGTTTGGTGTGCCAAGATATTTTCTACCATACACTCTAAATCCACCTGAGTTAATGCATATGTAATTAACTGGCTTTCATGGAGGATCCAGAGTGTGTGTGTGTGTGTGTGTGTGTGTGTGTGTGTGTGTGTTTTAATTTGTTTGTTTGGTCTATGAGAGTTACTTAATTTTTGAATTGACTATCCAACATTTCAGTGTTAGGAGATCATATAAAAATCCAGATTCCCGGGCTTCCCTGGTGGCGCAGTGGTTGAGAGTCCACCTGCCGATGCAGGGGACACGGGTTCATGACCCGGTCTGGGAGGATCCCACATGCCGCGGGGCGGCTGGGCCCGTGAGCCATGGCCACTGAGCCTGCGCGTCCGGAGCCTGTGCTCTGCAACGGGAGTGGCCACAACAGTGAGAGGCCCGCGTACTGCAAAAAAAAAAAAAAGAAAATTCAGAAAATTCCCCAAAGCAAAACTTATAGCTTATATGCAAATACTACACCATTTTATATAAGGGACTTGAGCATGGGCGGATTTTGGTAACTGCAGGGGGTCCTGGAGCCAATCCCTTATGGATACTGAAAGATAACTGTATGCACCAGTTCAGAAATATTTTTTCCAAACGTTTCATTTCCTGATGGTACCCAGTATTGCTGTTGAGAAGCTTGATGTCATTCTATTCCTGACCCTTTGTTGTGGCCTATTTCTTCTCTCAGGAAATCTCTCAGGAATCTTCTCTTGATTCCTGGTGTTCTGAAATTTCATGATAATGTGCCTTGATGTGAGGTTTTATTTTATGATTACTATTTCTTGTGTTTGGGCATTCCATGGGATTTCTTGTATTATTTCTATGGTAATTTCCTTTCCTCAGCTTTCTCTCTTCTCCTTTTCCGAATATCAGTTTCATATTGTTTCTCTCCTACTTTCCAAATCTGTATCTTTAATTTCCTACTTTCTATGAGATTTCATCAACTTTATCTTCTAACTTTTTTACTGAATGTTATTCTGGTATTGCACTTTTAACTTCAAAGAGCTCTTTCTTGTTCTCTGATTTTTATAGGACCCTGTTCTCATTTCGTAAACTGATAGTCCTTTTGATTTTTTTTCTGCTCCCAGCCTTTTTTTTTCTGCTTCCTTAAAGTTTCTTTTTTTTTCTTTTGGTTTCTGTCTTTCATGCAATCAATCTGCCATGTTAAATGTTAAGTCTCTAGCCATTTTAAATGTTGGAGTCTTCCCACTTCTAAAGCCTGTCCCTTGTATTTTTCAGACTGTTGTTTTTTTAAAATAACTACATAAGTAATATACAAATGTATTCTCATTGTCCCAAATTCAAACAATACAAAAGTATACTTCCCCTCCACACCCACTCTTGTTCCCAAAGGTAACCAGTGACAACAGTTTGGTGTGCCAAGATATTTTCTACCATACACTCTAAATCCACCTGAGTTAATGCATATGTAATTAACTGGCTTTCACAGAGGATCCAGTGTGTGTGTGTGTGTGTGTTTTAATTTGTTTGTTTGGTCTATGAGAGTTACTTAATTTTTGAATTGACTATCCAACATTTCAGTGTTAGGAAATCATATAAAAATCCAGATTCCCGGGCTTCCCTGGTGGCGCAGTGGTTGAAAGTCCGCCTGCCAATGCAGGGGACATGGGTTCGTGCCCCGGTCCGGGAAGATCCCACATGCCTCAGAGTGGCTGCGCCCGTGAGCCATGGCCGCTGAGCCTGCGCGTCCGGAGCCTGTGCTCCGCAACGAGAGAGGCCACAGCAGTGAGAGGCCCGCGTACTGCAAAAAAAAAAAAAAAAAAAAAATCCAGATTCCCAAACTCTCTCTAAAAAATTAGGAATTTTGACAACAGTGGACCCATACACCCATATTATGAAGGGGCATCTTTCTCCTAGTCCCCGCTCAACCTGTGCTCATTCATAGTACTTGCCTGGCTCCTGTAAGTGTTGGAGTTGGTGACACCTAGGTTAAGGTGTTGGTGTGCACTCTAGGAGTTGTAACACATCCATCACTAACTGATAAAGACTAGTCTACTGTATCATAGGAAGGTCTGTCAGACAGGAAAACAGAGGGGGAAGGCCTCCTTTTCAAATGTATGAAAAAGGGCTGGGATGGAGTAGTTGCCAGGTCAATTGCACTGTTGGGTCTGGAAGGTAGGATAGCTCATTAACTGCTAATCCCTGACTTCTCTGAGTATTTTTTTTTTCCCACAGATCTTTCCCAATATAGATTGCATGGCAGCAAAACACACTTTCTGACGTCTAAGTAGAATAGGTACAGAATGAAGGGCAGTTGAGGCAGGAAGCAGCAGAGATGCTGACCCGCCAAGAGAGGACAGTTAGTACGAGCTTTCGCCGAGGCCATCACATGACGAATGGCTGCAACTCACTCTCACGTGGCTGATTACCGAGGCTGCCTCCCACATTTCCTCCAGGCAGGGAGGGGACCCACTGTGCCGTTTTCCCGTAAGCAACATCTCTGTGCATCAAATGCAAGTGAGCTTTTGGTATGTGTAGCTCTGATCTCTCTACACAATTCTTCTATCTTATTGAACTCAGTAAATAGCCACACATCCACTTATCCAAGGCAGATCATGATTTAATCCCAGGTGAATGGTAAAGAATACAATTTTTTTTTCTGGCCGCGCCATGCAGCTTGCAGGATCTTAGTTCCCCGACCAGGGATTGAACCCGGGCCCTTGGTAATGAAAGCACAGAATCCTAACCACTGGACCACCAAGGAATTCCCAAGTATACAGATTTCATGAAACTTTTATATTTAAAAGGTTAGGAAGAATCTAGTAAAATCATTTCTGTAGGCAAATATTTAACTATAAGAATATATTATGTATTTGTCAATGGGAAAAAACATCCCTGGCCCATTTTCATGCACTGTCATACAGATAAATTTTAATGTTCCTTTTTTTAATTTCACAGGTTCATGAGGTGGAAAAGAGATGGCTAGACCTCATCATGTGTCTGCAGAACACAGAGCAAAGGGCCTTCAATTCTGCCAGGCTCTAGTCTAGTAAAGATCTCATGGGACATTTTTCACAGAAGAGAGGTGTGACCCCTGCTTTGGCCACTGTCGTCTCCTCACTCCATCTTCAAACTTTCTCCCCCTTTCCCATCAGCCTCACTCCCAAGGGTCCAATAACTAATCCCTACTTGGGCCTCGGTGCTGAAACCTGTGCAGAGATCATAGAAACAGTATTACAGCCAATGTTAATTTTTTTGCTCCCAGTGAGATACCAGCCTTTCTTCCACTAAATTGCTTCACTGTATTGTACTTGAGACATGAAAGGGTTGTCTTTGGTCAAATTTTCATCCAGAGCAAAAATAAACTAATGAGGACCTACTGTATAGCACAGGGAACTCTACTCAATACTCTGTAATGTCCTATATGGAGAAAGAATCTAAAAAGAGTGGAGATATATATATATATATATATGTATATGTGTGTGTGTGTGTGTGTGTATAACTGAATCACTTTGCTGTACAGCAGAAACTAACCCAACACTGTAAATCAACCATACTCCAATAAAAAAAAAATTAAATTAAACAAATTTTTTAATAAAAGGTAATGTTGGACTCACAGCAAGGATATTGAACAAAATTCTGAAAAGTTGAAAAATAACATAATATAACATAAATTAACATAAAGTAAAATTAAAGTAAATTAAATTAAAAAGGGCATTTAATGGGGAATACAGATGGAATGATCCAGGGTCCTTCCACAGACACTTTTTTAGGATGTAGACAAGAAGAAAGGAAAGAGACGGGAGTGAGAAGACAAATTATATGATATTTCTTTCTTCTATTCCAAAGTAAATTTGTTCCTGCCTTTGCTTTCATCTAATACTGCTATCATAATTTCTCTTATTTGCTTCCCATTCTTGCATAGAAAAATGGAATTCTGCACCATGATTGAATCTAAATACTCAGATCATTTAAGATACACTACTCCTGGGACATACAGCAAAAGGTAATAAGTTTCTCAAAATGTGACCTAATTATAACTGTCCTTTTAAGTTTTATTTCCTACTGGGACCAAATGTCTGCAGTTAAAAATAATTCTTGAAACAGGTCCATGTTGTCACAAAACTTTTCAGAGTCACTTAAATGTTATCCATATCCCCAATTTATTTTTCTCCTCTGTTTCTGTGTGATAAAAGCCAGAGAGCCAGGAGAGGCAGGAGGCCAGGCCACACTTTGGGCAGAGAACACGCTGGGTCTGAATTCTCACAGCCAAAGTCCCCCTTCTGAATGGATGAGGAGTCAGTTTACCACTGGTTCACTGACACTCTGCGCACCAGTGACCCCATATCATTCCCGCCGTCAGCCGCCAGATAAGCTTTGAACGCCCAACAGTCAGAACTTCTTGCCCATTTTTTCCCAGGCCCCCCATGAACAGCAGACTCATATGGTTTGAGCTTTGCTCTCATTTGCTACACCAAATGGTCTTTGAGATGCTCGGGCCTCAAGCCCCCTCCGTCTCCATGGTCCAGTGTTCACTCTCTCTTTCTAATGTCCATTTCAGTGACTCTCCTTTTGGAGGCAATCCTATGTTTCTGAACGAAAAAGCCCACTCTCGGTCTGGCCAGCATCTCTTGCTTGATTTGCCCTGATTCGAAGAGACCTGGCTTCTCACCGTGAGATTTTCTAAGGACACTTTCAGAAGCTGTTGTTTTTTCAATTCTGCATTTAACTCTCTCCGAACAGGAAAAAAAGATGAGGGTTCTTCTGCTCTAAGGCCACGTGCCCTGAAGGTTCACCACATATGTCCTGAAGTCACACAGACCTAGGCTTGAATCCTAGCTCCACCACTCATCTGACTCCAGACACAAGCCTGAACTCCCCAAGTCTCAGTTTCCTCATCTGTGAAATGGGGACGATAAAGGAGGGACTTTATAAAGTTGTTGTAAGGATTAAAATTGATAAAGAATGCCAAGCAATTACCACAGAGCCTAAAGTGTTGTAGGCACTCAGTAGATATGAGCTATTATTATTAGGGCATTTGAAAAAAATCACTTCTTCCAGGCTTTAGTGCAGATAGAGGATGCTTTTTTTGTTTGTTGAGGGTGCCGGAAGGATTCAAGCCAAAGATGGCTAGGAATTAAATTCCCTTAGTCTTCTGGATACTCTTCTCTCCTGAGTCCAGCTCGTAGGAGAAGTAAACAGCAAAGAAAAGAAAGAAGCCACAGCCAGGATCTTACCCAGGAGGCCCTGGTGAGAGCTCACATGCAAAGACATGCCATTTCCAGGGCCTTCTACACCCTGAAGAGGAGAAGCTAAGTTTTGAAATGAGCAGATACATTTTAATTTTAAATTTCAGACATGCACATTTATTCTGTGCTAAATGGTACCCTTGAGCCTCATTGGGAGTGTGGGTGACCAGCTGACCGCTGTTCAAAGCTAGATATGAAATACCAGATCTGGTGTTGGGAGCTTTATAAATGATATAGAGTGTCACTGGGAGCTCCCCATCTAGTCTTGGCAAGAAGCACTGTAGGCTTCTACCCAGGGAGACTAGCAGAAAAGAAACAAGGAAAGAACATTGCTGGCTGGAAGCAACAAAGAACAGACAGACAAAAATGAGAACTGTTATACACCAATAAAGATGTTAAAAAAGAAAATGAGGGCTTCCGTGGTGGCACAGTGGTTGAGAGTCCGCCTGCCGATGCCCCGGGTCGTGCCCCGGTCCGTGCCCCGGTCCAGGAAGATCCCACATGCCGCGGAGCGGCTGGGCCCGTGAGCCATGGCCACTGAGCCTGCGCGTCCGGAGGCTGTGCTCCGCAACGGGAGAGGCCACAGCGGTGAGAGGCCCACGTACCGCAAAAAAATAAATAAATAAATAAAAAATGAGAGCTGCGGGAAGCACTGCTTGGCAGTGACTGTGATGGAGACCAGTGGGCAGGGGGGAGCAATCAGGAAGGGGAGTGAGAAACCTAACAGGCTTTCTAGCTCACCTGCTGGGTTTCCACACTGTGCTGGGTGCTGTGAGGTCCAGAGTCATACAAAAGTCAGTCTCCACACAAAGCATCTGGCAGCATTTCTAGGATATTAATGCACGATTATAGAGCTTACATGTAAGACAAATGTAATGGGAACACGAGCACCTTCCATTAGATTTTAATAAACAGAAGTTACCATCAACCAGCGAGGAGTGGGCTGTGGATCCCCAAGCCTTCTCACCCCTTCATCACGGTCTCTCAGAAGGGCCCCCAGGGCAGAAATGCACCCTTCATATCCTTTTTATGGGCTTGCCTCCCATCCGTGTCTCACGACCCCCCTCCCTCACCTGGGATCACCTGCTGTATTTGTTTCCTAGGCTGCCATCACAAATGACGACAGACAGACTTTGTGCCTTAAAATAATAGGAATTCTTTTTCTCCCTGAAGTCTACAAGAGGGAGGCAGGGCTGCAATCGCTCTGAAGGTTCCAGGGGAGAATCCTCCCTTGCTTCTTCCAGCTTCTGGTGGCTCCAGGTGTCCTTGGCTTGTGACAGCATCCCTCTAATCTCTGCCTCAATCTCCACATAGCCTTCTCCTCTGTGTCTGTGCCTTCTCTCTCTCTTTTTTTTTTTTTTTTTTTTTGCGGTACGTGGGCCTCTCACTGTTGTGGCCCCTCCCGTCGCGAAGCACAGGCTCCAGACACGCAGGCTCAGTGGCCATGGCTCACGGGCCCAGCCACTCCGCGGCATGTGGGATCCTCCCGGACCGGGGCACGAACCCGTGTCCCCTGCATCGGCAGGCGGACTCTCAACCACTGCGCCACCAGGGAAGCCCTTCAGTGCCTATCTGATTCAGCACTGTAGCCCCAGGGTTTAGCACACAATGCCTGGCACACAGTAGGTCTCAAAAAAATATCTGTTGAATGAATAAAGTCTCACCATCAGATCCCAGGTAGACAAATAAACTTTTTTTTTCTTAACTGTTTTTTTTTCCAACAGCTTTATTGAGGCATAATTTACATACAACAAAATTCACCCACTGTAAGTGTACAATGTGATAACTTCTAGTAAATTTATAGAGTTGTGCAATCATCACCACAAACCAGTTTTAGAACAGTTCCAACACCCCACAGAGTTCCCTTATACTTGTCTGCAGTCCAAACCCCACCTTCACCCCCAGCCCGAGACAACCACTGATCCGCTTTCTGTCTCTATAGATTTTTCCCTTTCTGGATGGTTCACATAAATGAAATTATATAATATGTTGCCTTTTGCTCCTAGCTTCTTTCATGTAGTGTAATGATTTTAAGATTGATCCACATTGTAGTATATATCAGTAACTCGTTCCTTATTGCTGGATGTATTCCATTGCATGAATATGCAACATTTTCTTTATCCATTTACAATAGATGGGCATTTGGATTGGCTCCAGTTTGGAGCTATTATGAATAACGTTGCCACGAACAGTCACATACAAGTCTACATGTAGTCATATATTTTCATTTCACTTGAGTAAATATCAAAGAGTAGAATCAAACGTCTCATTTTGAAAATTTCAAATCTATAGGGAAGTTGAAAGAACGGCACATTATACATCCTTTACCTTCATTCTCAGTTGGTAACATCACGCCATATTTATGTTATCTTTCCGTCTTCATGAAATATTTTTTACGTACCATCTGATAGAAAGTTGCAGACATCATGACATATTTCCATGACTTCACCTCTTAATTATAAGGCGATTCTCCTACATAATCACCATACCACTATCACAATGAAAACTTTTTGCCCAACTTTGAGTTTTTCAAATCTACGGACAGTCAAATTGAAGGAATAATACACTGAAATGATCCTTGACTTTGCCACCATTTCCCATATTGCTGCTTTGACCCTTCTCTCTCAAACCTTCTCACTGCCATTGCTCCTAAAATATTTGTGTTGGGTTGTTCTTGGTGCAAAGCCATGGAATATTCCTGACCTGTCACACTCTTACTCCTCCATTGTTTATTCCCTGAGTTTTCAGGGCTGGCTTCACATGACTCCAAGGTGCCTCTAACGTGTTGTCCTGAGGGATATTGCAAAGCTCTCAAAACTTCCCTCACCTCTTTCAAGGCTTTGCTCAGATGTCAACCTCTCGATGACACCTACCCTTCCCCTTTCCACATGTGCGCCCTGGCAGCCACGCTGGACCACTCCGTCCACCATCCATCCTCCCCCCGGAGGCACACCTGCCCTGAGTGGAAAAAAGCTGGGTGATCTGCCCTGACTTGCGAGGGATGCCAGTCAGATTCTTTCTCTTGCAGCCTGAAGTGGGAACTGGGGCGGGGGGTGGGGTGGGGGGCGTCCTGCATGATGGGGGGCGGGCACTGTAAGGAAGCTGACGAAGAGGCTTGGGTCAGAGGTGGTGGAGAGAGGCCGTAGGAGAAAGGAAGTTATGAGGAAACAAGGGGAGTGATATCTATGAGACAGAGGAAAGCCCTTGGAAGAATAGGAAGACAGTGAGGCGTTCCACAGATCCCTGCCCGCGAGGTCCCTTGAGCTGCCCTGGATTCAGGACATATCTGGTTCCAGTCTCTGTGAGGCCTGGACAGTCCACAGGTCCTGTTTTCCTACAGTTTCTGTCACCCTCACTGCTTCGCAATTTCTTCCCCACAAACCTCATTTCTTGAACTAGGTTGAGTGAAAGTTTAATCCTTGCAACCCAAAGAAGCTGAGTAAAATGGAAATACACGGGTGTCTATTGTGTACAAGAGACTGCAGGGAAAAACAAACCTCCTGGAGATGGTCCCTATGTGCGAGGAGCTTACTGTTTTCTCCTCTGCTTTTCTCCATAGCAACACATCCTCTTGTGGTGTCCTACAGGCTTGCTACTCACACTGTGGTCCAAAACCCACCTACATATACATCACTTGTGAGATTGTTTTTTTTAAAAAAGCAGAATCTGGGACCTCACCCCACATCTACTCAACCTCAGGTAAGAACATTAAACTTTGCAGAGCATTGCTTCTCCCCATCTAATAGTCCCAAACCCACTGTACCAATCACCTCTCCACTCTCGGGGCTCCCATCTGCCACTGATTTGATAGCCAACATCAATAATTCTATGGATATCAAAGCTTTTGGTAAAGCTCTCTGCCTATAAAATGCAGGTTTCTTAATGCTCTTCCTTTGTCTGTATCCTTCAGATGTCTTTCATTAGACTTTCTTTGTAACGGTGTTGTAAATGGTTTTC
This sequence comes from Globicephala melas, assembly GCF_963455315.2. NCBI lineage: Eukaryota > Metazoa > Chordata > Mammalia > Artiodactyla > Delphinidae > Globicephala > Globicephala melas. The sequence goes on along the minus strand of NC_083330.1, from coordinate 44,538,882 downwards.
ATTTTTTCAGAGGTTCATCCTGCTTTGGGAAAATCCTGTGGAGTAAATCCAAGGATTGCAGGAATCTCTTTCTCTACCCTGTTCTTTACAACTGCAGATGATCTCTAATGAGCATTTTAACTACATTCTTTCAACATACCGTCATCCTTGCAAAGTATCTATAGGTTCAGGTTACAGCTTGTTTTCATCTCAAAACACCAGAGAAAGATAAAAAAAACCATCAAGAGATGAAACACCAAGAAAAACAATGAGACCATTTTTTCCAGGAGAGATTCATGTTTTAGTTTCCTAGACCGTATGCCCTCAAGTGTCCATCTCATGGGTCAGTTGCTGGGCCGGGTGTATCATACCTTCAGAACCAGTCACGCCCACTTATATTTGCAAGTCTTCCTGCAGGTCCTCAGAAAGGGGACATGGAACAGGGCGAAGCTTTGTGTGAGCCATCCTCTGATTTCCCCTCCTATCCTCCCTCTAGCCCTCTGTTCTCTCTTGTGGCCTTTATTCATCTTTCCTTCCTCCCAGTAAGATGTCTTGAGGGCTGACAGTGGGCCACATACTGTGCTGTGCGGGTACTGGAGATGCAGCCACTAAGAGGGTACAGGTCCGCCTCATGTTGGGACAGTGTGGCCTGGGGGCTGCCTTGAGAAAATGATATCTGAGCCAAGGGCCCAAAGGATGAGTAGTGGTGAGCCAGGCTAAGAAAGAAGGGGATCCCCTTGTTCCCTGGAGACCACCCCTGCTCCCACTTGGTATCTTTGCTTGTAGGCTCCACACTGCCCTTGCCCAGTGCCCTGTGTGCTGACAGCTCCGGAGCCCAGGCTTGGACACTTGCTTCCGTTCTTGTCTGTGTCTGACCTTGGCCTGGGCCTTTTTCTGCCCCTCTTCTTCCATCCTGGTGCCGACAGCTCACAGGATCCCTCCCCAGTTGATAGGCAATGGCAGTTTTTTTCCTCTCAATTTATTAGAAAGCGCTTCTTTCCTAATAGAATTCTTGTTTGCTCTCAGGACAATAACTCAGGCTCATTGCAGGGTGTATGTGTACGATACAGTCAGTGGTTGTGCAGGAAACCATGTCTAACACAGCTGCATCTTCTCGGCGCCGTGCCCCCTGGCTGGTCTCAGGGGCGGGAGAACCACGTGTGCCGGGTCAAGTCTGGCTGCGTCTTGCAGATGCCCTCATTCAGGCTGATGGAGGCCTAGAGTAAGTGATATTCCCCACATGCTTCTCTCCAGGTTAGACAAGCAGCTGCTGGATTCCTCTCTCGCTCTGAATAAATTCAGTTGTTTTGCTAACTGGACTACAGCTTCTTTTTTCAGAACCGTCACAGGCATATTTTCGGGTTTCTGTGAACAGGTGCTGCAGGAAGCACGATTCATTTATTTATGAGGATGTTACCCTGTGTTTTGAAAAACAATTTGAAGAGGAAAATTGGCCTCTCCATGCCTTCTGCTTTTTCTCCTTAGGCCCTAAGCTGTGAACAACTGCTATTACCTTTAGTTTACAGAATCCCCATCTGGTTTGGTACTTTGATTTATGTTGGCTGTAATCCAGAATGGCTGATTTGGTTTATTTTAAGGAGTTTTATTTTAAGACACTTTTGACATTTAAAAATTTAATTGGAACAATCTGTACCCAGAAATTTTTTAATGCAGTCTAGGATTAAAAGATGTTCTTTGACATGTTTTAAAAGAAAGCAGGGTTTTAAAAGTGAGCAGGGCTTTCCACACCTGCCTAGGTTGGTACTTCAGGACTTCGCTGAAGATGTGGAGGGAGAATCCTCAGGTTGGGAGTCCCACCAGTAATGAGCCTCAAACCCATCCTTAAGATTGATTTACAAACTCTGCTGGATGGACTGTCTGCTGGGAGCCAGTTGCAGGGGGATGAAGGGCGTGCTCTTAGCCCGCTCTCATGAGGTGGTCAGGCCTAAACTGGGTTGGATTCAGGAAATCTGCCTCATTCCCTTCACCAAAGGTCAGATTTTCCTGGTTCTGAGAGGCAGAAAGAGACCAGGCTGGATTAGAGCGCCTCCACCTGAGAATTGAAGTTACAGCTAAAAGTTCAAGAGCCTGGTGGGGTCTGATGCTCCCAAAAAAGCATCCTAGCTTCCAGAGGTTGGCCGGAATCTCCGGGGACATTACACACAGTGCCTGGAATTCTTAGTACTTTTTGGTGAGCCTCAGCTGATCTGGGATCCCTGAAATTGCTGCTGATTGAAGCAAAGAGCTTCCCAGCCTCCAAGAGGGGATTGAGAGAGAGAAAACCCATAGCTCATCAAGCCCAACGGATCCTAAGAAATGGGAGGGGCTGGTGTTCATCAGGCCCTGGGTAGCAACCTGCGAACCATACCCTAGCCCCTGCTTCTCTCCCCAGCTCCAGCTTTGCTGCTGGTATTGCCACATGTGAGCACAACCAGCCCTTGGACTTAGAGGATTTCCCCTAATTCTTCTTTTTTTTTTTTTTCTGTACGCGGGCCTCTCACTGTTGTGGCCTCTCCCGTTGCGGAGCACAGGCTCCGGACGCGCAGGCTCAGCGGCCATGGCTCACACGCCCAGCCTCTCCGCGGGATGTGGGATCTTCCCGGACCGGGGCACGAACCCGCGTCCCCTGCATCGGCAGGCGGACTCTCAACCACTGTGCCACCAGGTAAGCCCTCCCCTAATTCTTCTACTTCCCTATTTCTCCAGACAGCACCTCCAGTCTCCATTCTCCCAGTCACCGTCTTAGAGTCGTTATCCACTTTACTTTCCTGACGTAAGTCTCAAACATTAACTGTGTGTTCTTGGTCCAGTTTCTTAATCTCTCTGAACCCCGATCTCATCTATTTAAAAAGTACCTACCTCATTTTTAGAAAAACTTTGATGTCAAGAGTTTGAATTTATTTGTGAAATGAAGCGGAGATAAAAGGTTTTAACTTTTCATGAGCACCTACTATGTGTCGGGCTCTATTAGACATTTTACATTGAAGCTTTAAACTTAATTAACATACCCCTCCCTCTGCGTTTCAGTTGTAACTCCTATTATTTGCCTACTTGTATCTTACTCCAGGCAAACTAGATTCCTCATTCTTTCTCACTTGAGCAAGCTTGAATTCTCTCCCAATTCTTTGTTTTTGATCATACTCTTTTTTGTTTCTTAAATTTATTTGTGGCTGCGCTGGGTCTTTGTTGCTGCGCGCAGGCTCTCTCTAGTTGCAGAGAGCAGGGGCTTCTCTTTATTGCGGTGCGCATGTTTCTCATTGTGGTGGCTTCTCTTGGTGTGGAGCATGAGCTCTAGGCACGCAAGTTTCAGTAGTTGCAGCACCTGTACTCAGTAGTTGCGGTGCAGGGCTCAGTAGTTGTGGTTAGTTGCTCCTTGGCATGTGGGATCTTCCCGGACCAGGGATTGAACCTGTGTCCCCTGTGTTAACAGGTGGATTCTTAACCACTGGACCACCAGGGAAGTCCAATCATACTCTTTTTTTCTACCTGATCTATCCCACCTCTCCAGAATGAAATCCTGTACATCTTTTAAGGTCCATCAGTGATGTGCTGGTAAATATTTAACAACCAGCTCTGCAGACAGAAAGAGCCCTGCTTTGTAGTTTTTGTCAACTTTCATAGTGTAAAAACTCCCACCCTGGCCAATTGCAAGCTACCAACCTGATATCAACTGGCTGACAAATTTTCTGAACATGCAGAGACCAGAATGAGCTGGCTCTAGTGCACCAATGAACCTACAATGTCACCTCTCTTGATACATCCAAGCTGTAATATTCCTTCCCTCCTCTAAACTTCGTTAGTAATTTGTACTCTCTCGTGAAAGTCTTCTTCATTGTATTATGGTTATAATGAATCCCTGTTATCATTATTAGCTTTTCAAGGACATGAACTGTGTCTTACTCATCTAGGTATTCACAGTGCTGCCTAGAACAATGATGGTGTTTCAGTAAATATTTGCTGCATTAGACCGATGATGAAGATTATCGCTCAGGCTTGACACACGGTTGTGGGGAGGAGACAATGACATCATTAGTAAAGCGCTTACCAGAATGCTGGGCCCAGGGAGTGCTCAATTAGTGATCACCTGTGGCTTCTGGAATTAAGGGGGCACAAATTTTAATTCTGATGGTGGTTCTCAACAACTCCCTCCACCCCAAAATACACACACATTATAAGTACCTCGGAAACTTTTACAAATCCCAATGCCCAGGCCAATAAGTCAAATAATCAGTATTTTTAAATTTCCCCAAGTGCTTCTGTTGTGCACCAAGTTTGAGAATCACTCTCTTCTGCGTGTCCAATCCTCTCCCTGGCTGATGAGTCAAGAATGTTGAAAAGGAAGTGGAACCAGCTAGTCCTTTAAAAATCCTCCTGTTCACTAAACAATTCCAGTAAATAGGGGGAAAACTCACTTGTAGGATTGCCTTATTTGGTGATCAAGTTGGGTGGAGTCACCTGGGAGGGGCAAAGCTGAGCATGAGTAATGAATGCAGCCTTCTGTAGGGGCAGCAGAGAAATACCTCTTTGTCAGCAAACTCCTGTAAGTGAAGTTTTTCAAGCTGGAGAGTGTTAGAGGCATCTCATTTAAACTAGATTTGGTTCTTGTGATGATTTTGTGCAGATTAAACAAAGGTAAATTTTGCTTCAATGAGCATCAGTGTATTCATCCTGATTCTTCTGTTCCACTAGAATTTTATTGTATTAAAATTACTAAGGGGGCTTCCCTTGTGGCGCAGTTGTTGAGAGTCCGCCTGCCGATGCAGGGGACACGGGTTCGTGCCCCGGTCCGGGAAGATTCCACATGCCATGGAGGGCCACGTACAGCAAAAAAAAAAAGAAAAAAAAAATTACTGAGGGGCTTCCCTGGTGGTCCAGTGGTTAAGACCTCGCCTTCCAATGCAGGGGGTGTGGGTTCGATCCCTGGTCGGGGTGCTAAAATCCCACATGCCTCGTGGACAAAACCAAAACATTAAACAGAAGCGATATTGTAACAAATTCAATAAAGACTAAAAAACTTTTTTTTAAGTTACTGAGCTATGAAGCCTCAAAATGATTCTTATTCTCCTATTTGTGGTAAGGAGGATGGCCTTCCTTTAAGTCAAGATAATATTGCATTTCTATCATTGAGAAGCAGGTATTGCTTTCGCCATTAGAGTTGGTGACGCTGAAACAGTGTGAAACCTGATTGGTCCAAAGTGACCAATCCTATTTGACGGGGGTTGCCAAATAGGAAATAAAGATTCCTGTCCTAACCACTTGACACACTTCATCCTTCATGGACATTTTAGCTACTGAGACTTTGTCATCTATTTCTTATGTTAAAGGTATATACCAAACAAAAGCAAAAACGAAAACAAAAACTTTGAAAGGGTTTGATCCGAAAAGTAAACTAAGCAATTCTGCTTTAATAGGTTACTCCCTTTGTTTTTTCTTATAAAAATGATAGCCTGGGAGTTCACTTTAAAGAAGGGGGAATTGGGAGGAAGAGAAAAGAACATATGTGGGCATGTGTTACAGAGTCACATTTTAGAGGTCTAACGTGCTAAATTTCTTTGATGTGTCTCTATGGATGAGTCTTTAAAAAATGATTTTCTTTTTGGAGGCACTAATGAAAATATGTATGGAAGTGTTAAGTGGCTGACGGTAATCCTTCAAGGAGCATTATTGGCTGCGTTGGATCGTACCAGGTGCTTCTGTAAAAACCATGTTTATTCTACACTTAGTCCAATTTGGAACTTTCTTATAGAGACTCTGGATTGTCTTTGAAATAAACATTTTTAGCTATGCTATTCAGTGGATTATAATTTTTTCCTCCTATGGTATACACATAGCATATCATTAAAATATATGGATTTCTTTTTTTTTTTTTTTTTTTTTTGCGGTATGCAGGCCTCTCACTGTTGTGGTCTCTCCCATTGCGGAGCACAGCCGCCGGACGCGCAGGCTCAGCGGCCATGGCTCACGGGCCCAGCCGCTCCGCGGCATGTGGGATCCTCCCGGACCAGGGCACGAACCCGTGTCCCCTGCATTGGCAGGCGGACTCTCAACCACTGCGCCATCAGGGAAGCCCGCTAATTGCACATTCTAAGGAAGGGAGCATTGAAGACACAAAACGAGCAATTTGCTTGCAAATATGCCTCATTTTAACCGTGGGAATAGCTACACAGAAACTGGCCCAACATTTGTGGGTGTTTACCTGTTATGAAAGATGTTGAGATGCAGAAATTCTAATTTCAGAAGATCTGGCATCCTGTCAGGGTTAGAGCAAATAAGGATGGGACACCCAATATCCACAGGTGAGAGGAAGACACTGCTTATCAATTAAGACTGGCTTTAACTGCTTACAGCAAACAAATAACATTGACTTAAGTAAGACAGAAATCTCTTTCTTTCTCATCCTGTAAAAGAACAATATCCACAGGTGAGAGGAAGACACTGCTTATCAATTAAGACTGGCTTTAACTGCTTACAGCAAACAAATAACATTGACTTAAGTAAGACAGAAATCTCTTTCTTTCTCATCCTGTAAAAGAACCACTCTAGGGCTGGTATAGCAATTGCATGGTTTTAGGGACCCAGGCTCTGCCATCCTTGGCACATGGTTTCCACTTCGTGGTTCAGGATGGCTGCTTGAGATCCACCCAACAAGGAGGAAGGGAAGGGGAAGGAGGTAGAGAAGCTGCTCTACCTCAGCTGGGTACACATCAGCTGTTTTTTTCGGCAAGTTTGCCAGAAACTGCCTTCCATTCATATTACATGGACACAATTAGTCCAACTGACCATCTATCACTGCAAAGGAGCTTGGGAAATATGCTATTTACAGCACTCACAGCCCCGGGAAAAACTGGAGTTCTGTTACGAGCAAAAAGGGAACAGATACTGAGGTAAGAACCCAACAGAGTCTGCCACAACCTGAACGACGTCAGTGCTGAGATTCAGATTTGAGAGGCTGTCATAATTAAGTGGAAAGCCTAGAATTCAGGAGACCTGGATCCTGTTCTCACACCTATCCAAGTGCCCAGTAGTGACTTAGTAATCTCATCTGTAAAATAGATATTTCATGGCTAAAAAGTAAATATTGTGACACATGGTATTATAAGCATATAAGAGAACCCCTTGTTTACAGTATCTCCTCTAGAATAAAGATGTTAAAAAAAATAATAAATATGTTGAAAAAATTTTTAAAAATGATTAAAAAATAAAAAAAATAAAATATCTCCTGAATTAATTACCTGATCTAAAGCACATAGAATTCTCAAAATAGAATGGTCAAAGAGAATAGAATGGTCAAAACTTTGAGTTGAAAGGGACATTCAAGGATATCTAATTCAACCTCCCTCCCAATATAGGAATCTCTGCCACAGCAACCCTGCCAGATGGTCCCCTGTCTTGTGCTTGAGCACCCCTAGAGCGTGTTATTCTGCAGTGGCATTGATGGGCAACTCTGGTTGTCAGATAGTTTATCTGGATGGTGATCCAAAAACTGCCTCCCTCGAACCCCCATCTCCTGAAACAACAGAGAAAAAATCCATTGTCTCCTCTTCATGGCAGTGCTTCAGCTATTGGAAAACAGCTCTTCTGTCATCGCTTAGTCTTCTACTCTTCAAGCCAAACATTCCTGATTGTTGCAACTGTTTCTTAAGTAACCAGGTGCCCATCCCTCTCGCCATCTGAATATCTTTCTCTACGTTAGTGTTTCTCGAACTCTGTTGACTATGACCCACAGAAAGAAATCTATTTTTCATATCATCAGTACACATATACCTGCATATAAATGAAACACAAGTTTCATAAAACAATACGTAGCCTTATTAGCAGACGCAAACTTGTATATTTTCCAGTTCAGCTCTATGCTATTCAATATATTGTGTTCTATTTTATTTTGTAAAGGCAGGTTGCTATCCACTCAATGGATTTCATACTCACTCATAAGTGGCAACCCATAGTTTGAAAATCACTGCTTCAGATGCACTCCGACCTATAAATACTCTTGGAGGGTAGTGCCTTGATGCTGCAGGCTGATTGGAGTAAGCAAAAGGGGCATTTACTTCCTGAGTCCAGAACTTAGTGTGTTTATTTTAAGGAAACCTAAATGCATTGAATTTGAAAGGAACACCACCACACCACTGGCTGAACATTTGAGTCAGTTATAACTGACCTTCTCCATGTGAACAGCTATCTGAACCTGCTTTACCCCACCCTCTCCTTGTGCAACTGACTTTTTTAAACCTAGATACAGAGCTTTAATTTAACCCTGTTAAGTTTCTCTTTTTTTAGTTTCAACTTTTTTCAATGTTTCAAAACCTTTGGGGATCATTTTTGTCACCAATCTTTCCAACTTTATAGCATATATGTATTTTATAAGTATATTTTCCATAGAATAATAAAATTTTGTATGGTTTAGTGCTTAAAAGATGACTGTTGACCTAAAGTCTCTGACCCTATTATAGCCATTTATAAACAAATGGTTGAAAAAGAAGCAGGAAAGATAGAGATCTATGGTACTGGATAAGAAAATAAAAGTTCTGAGAGGTAGGATTTGAAGTTATTATTATTATTTTGTATAGGTTTTCTACTTAAACTCAAATTAGATAATGTTTACCTATCATGCGGCAAGAGAATGCCAGCATGCTTCAACTTCATGGGCACTCAGTTTGTGAAGATCAAACATGTATGGCCTACACTGCTAAGACCTGGGAATTCCACCCAGAAACTCTGGAGAGATGGAGATCCCCTGATGTGATGCATCTCTTCCGCTAGAAGGTAAAGTAGGGCAAGTGGACATGATTTTCATTTGTTTATTTATTCATCTATTTATTCTAGAGATATCTGTTGTGTCAAACACTGAGAGGCAAAAGCAGGGGGCCCTAAATTAGGCTCTAGGGGTATGGGGATGGAGGAAACGCAAAGCAGGGAGCCCTGAGCATCTCCTCCCCTGTACTACTCAGTCATTAAGTCTCAGTGAGCTCAAGAAATAAGGACTTTCCTAAGAGCTGGTAAGAGCTAGCTAGACAAAGAGACAGCCATGTACCAGAAGGCTCAGAGGTGAAAGAAACATGGATACTTAATGAACAGCAAAGGACAAGGACATTACTAAAGTTCTTCAAGAAGGACATGGCTTTGAACACACTGATTAAAAGGTATTTACTTGCCACATGTGCAGGCTAAGGCTGTGATGAGGAAACCAGAAGAGGTGGCCTCCATCTACGTACCATGAAGGACACCCGTGTGTGTCTGCTTAGGATTCTCAAGAGTTTAGGGGCAGCTCGAGGACACTTAATGTCTTGGCTACCTGTGGGTTCTAAGTCCTTATTGGATCAATAGGAGCTGAAAGTTGTTGGCCAGAGTGGAAGAAGGAATGGAGAAGAGGAGATGGACTTAGCAAGAAAGGGAATCATTTTCATTTGATCTTCACTACAAATTCCAGACTCAGACCAACAGAAAGTATTGTTTCCCCCTTGATTTTTCTCTTCTTTTCTGTTTTTAAACTGTCAGGTTTTTTGTTTTTTGCTTTTTGTCTTTTTGGTTTTTTTCCCTAATGAGTAATTGCATTCTACATGGTCCAAAAACTGAAAAGGTTCAAAAAAGATGGGTGATCAAATTTCCTTCCCTCTTTACACACTGCCACCCAATTTCTCTTCCCAGAGAAAAACAAGGTCTTTTTCATATTTCCAGAAATAGTCTCTGTACATACAAGCGATATGTATGCATGTATAACCCCAAACCTTTTTTTTAGCCAAATGGCAGCATAATACACACACAGACAGCAGATAATATTTTATTTTTTCTTTTACAGAACTGACCAACCCAGAAGGGGAAAACATTTTTCAGTGCAAGAGAGGGGACCAGTCTTCAAGAGATAAGAAAACGTGAATATCAAGAAGACAGTAAATAATTTTTAAAATATATGTATCTATTTTCCCCCAGTTTCACCATTTATATATCTCAATTTCTCATGAAGAAACAAGAATTCATAGGAAAAAAATATAAAGGAAAATATTGTTGGTTCTTCTTCAAGATGTTTACTAAAATCCTTGAGTTATAAAAAAAAACTTGCAATCTTTTTCTGTCAAATATAAGAAACATGATAAAAGGAACGCTGAGTAGAGTAATACTTTGTACTTAAAATATTATGCAAGCTTGAGAATTCAGAAAGCTACACATGACTCTGTATGCAACCTTCAGAAATATTAACAATCTGTACTGACAAACGGGGCCATCTAATTTTCTCTTTTGTACTTCCAGATTGATGCAGAAACTAGGGAAGGAATGTTCAGGCTGAAATGAATAAAAGGAACATTATAAATGAGTAACAGGATAATTAAAGCATGAAGCCTTCCACATCTCGAGATAATGGTAATGTCAAGTGTAGTTTTAGCTAATTAATTGGTTAAGAACAATTTGCCTCGGTGACTATCTTACATTTGAATATGGAACACTTTTTGCTTTGCTAGAAACTGAGAATAGAATTATCTTGGAGCTTGTAAAACAAATAGATTTTGGCCACCAAAAGTGTAATTACAAGTCAGAAAACACAATTTGAATTAGTGAAGGGAAAAATTACAGAGACAATTTTCCCCTTCACACTAACTCGAGGGATCACACACCTTATTCATCAGATCTGATAACTTCTGGAAGTTTCTAAATATCAAACCCACACTCAAAGTGGGAGAACTTGTCAATCGGATCACATTCCAAAGAAAGTGTCGCAGACTCAGAAGGTAATTCCATTGGAGGAATTCCAGAAACATTGTGAGCTAAGTCAGCAGCATTTAAAGAAATGTGTGGTGATATTATGTCATTGTCTCCCAAGTTACCTTGAGGGGGACTTGCTAATTTTAGATGCTTAAGTTCTGAGAGATTTGCTAAATCAGCATCCTTACTTCATAGTTAAAACGTACAGACTTTCTGCAGAGGAAATCCAATCTTCCAGGCTTAGAGAATGAGGACAAGAAGCAAATTCAAGAACTATCTTGCAACTTGAAATTGAATTTCAAATTAGTGAATTTTCTAATCGAATCATATTTATGTATAAAAATCGCACATAAGAAACAGGACAGGAAGAAATTTACCAGAACCTTAAGACAGATCAGCTTCAAGGGGATTTTATCCTCTATTCCTTTAAAATTTACTTCTTGCATTTTACACAATGATTATGTAATACTTTAGTAATCAAGATCAAAGGGGAAAGTTTGAAACTGAAAAAAAATATTTTTCTATCTGCACCCGTACTCCTTTTCCCCGGTGTGGTGGGATATCCTTCTAAACATTTTTGAGCTTTTGTCCAAGTTCCACTTTATTGTTCTCAGCGGCGATTTCCTCGGTAGACTAGAAAAGAAATTGAGGAATAAAAAAATACAAATCACTTTTTGTAACAGATTTCCCTCCACCTCTACTACAAAGCAATCTAAATACAACATCTTTACTCTCAACCTTTTTATGGTCACAGAGAACCCAGATGTTCTCTTTCGTTTCCCCTAAAGGGGAAATGGTAAATCACCTCCCCTCCCCCTTTCCCTCTCCCACAGATAATTTGGCCTCCTTCTTTCATATGCTGTGTATTTAAAGCTCTAAATGGTCCCCTGCCTTTGACCCGGGGAAATAATTTCTGTATTTTTAAACCAATCCTGCCAGTCAGTCAGGATAAACAGTCTTTTTAGAAGCTGGCCCCAGATTCTTCCCTCTGTCTCCCTTGGGGCATCTTCAAGACAGTGGCAGGGAGGGAAGTGGGGGCCACGGTAACTCGGGGAGCTGCAGCTCTCTGGCATCTGAGCCCTCTGGCTTCCGGACACTTGAAGAGGAGGAAGATGACTTCTTGGCCAGGTAAAAGGGCATCTGTGTTTAATCAGGATACACCCCAACCTTCTCCAGAGGTCCGCTGTGGAAGAGAAGAGGTTGCCTGGATTGCCTCCTCCTTCTCCAAATCCAGGAGACTCAGTGCCAGGATGTGACCTTGAGAAGTCTCTGTTCCAGTTCCTGGGGAGGGAGTTGAACTGGATGGTCCCCAACGCCTCAAAAAGCCTGGGATTCCAATTCCAGTTTATCCTAGTAGACTTCAGGGTATATGAGGACACATGGGAGAACCTTCTCTCTGGCCTCATTAATGAAGAACGTTGTGCTTTTCCAGGGCTGGTTTGTTTTTTTATCTGGGAATTGTGACTCTTGTAATAGTTCCTGCTTCTTGCTGGGAGGCTTAGCAGCGAATCTGTAGCCTCCCTGTAGCAAATATCTAGGGCTTTAAGGCTCGTATTTTGTGCACTAATTTCACTCTAGTTCCCAACTTCCTTTACTACCTTTATTTTCCTTTTTGGGGACTTCCCTGGTGGCGCAGTTGTTAAGAATCCTCCTGACGATGCAGGGGACACGGGTTCAATCCCTGCTCCAGGAAGATCCCACATGCCGTGGAGCAACTAAGCCCATGCACCACAGCTACTGAGCCTGCAGCCACAACTACTGAGCCCATGCGCTGCAACTACTGAAGCCCGCATGCCTAGAGCCCGTGCTCTGCAACAAGAGAAGCCACCACAATGAGAAGCCCACACACCGCAACGAAGAGTAGCCCCCACTCCCCGCAACTGGAGAAAGCCCACATGCAGCAACGAAGACCCAACGCAGTCAAAAATAAATTTTTTTTAAATTTAAAAGTATATTTATTTTCCTTTTTGTCATTTTTCTTACTCGTTTTTATACTACTGTTCTTACCTGTTTTTATCGTGTTATAGTATGTGTCCCTTTCAAAGCTTCTTAACATCTTTTTTGGAACAAAGTAGAATATAAATAAAGTTAAATCAATTTTGAAAATATAGATGTTAGGGGTATTCACTTTTCTCCTTATCTCTGTCTTCTCATCAGTTTCTCCCTAAATCCAAAAGTAGATCTCAACTCCATCATTCCGATTATGCAAATATCTTAAGCTACAAAAAGTTGGTATTATTAAATTATAAATTTCTAGCGAGCAGGGATCAGGTCTGATGAGGGATAATGCAGCTGTGCTAGGAGGAAAGAGTTTGAGCTGGTGTTTTGTTTCCAGCTCTGCCACGTACCAGGTGTCTGACCTTGGGCAGGGCCCTTCTCTCTGGATCTCAATTTCCTTGTTTATAAAATGAAGGGGTTGGACCAGGTCACCTTTAAAATCCCTTCCAGCTCTGAAATTCATTGACTCTCTGACCCATTGTGGGCGCTTAATAAATAACAAGCACACTTCCAGAGAAGAATGACTTGCATTTGGACACATCAGTCAACACATATTTACTTAGCATTCACCCGGAATGTGGCTGCCTTGAGGGGCAAATCAGAGGCAGCCCCCTGGGGGTCCCACAGAAGCCCAGAACTAAAGGAGAGACCTAGGCACTTGTTTTTCCCCACTGCTTAAGGGTTCCAAGTTTTTACAAGATCACTAAAAGCTGAAACTCCTTGCCAACATAAAGAACCAAAGGCACCGGGGGCAAGCGGCGTTCGTGAGAGGGGAGTTCATCTACTTTTAGAGAGATAAAATTTTGTGGTCCTTTAGCATAGAGGGGTATAGAGAAGTTTTTTAAATTAAGTAAGGTCTATGTTTAATTTTAATACTCTATAAGTCAAAAGTAACCTGTTTGAAAATAGGAAAGATATTATGTGTAATTTAGTTTTGCCACAAAATTATTGTGCTTGATATATTTTCCCTTTAAAATAAATGCTTGTTAATTATAAAATATGCTGATTGACTTTTGTTCTGAACTGTTTGCACTTTTTAACACACACGGAATTCTAAGCTACTCATAGCATCTTTTAGGGTTTGCCAGTTTGTGAGGGATGGAGTCAAGTTAAGGATAAACTGGGCTTTCCTGGTGGCACAGTGCTTAGGAATCTGCCTGCCAATGCAGGGGACACGGGTTCGATCCCTGCTCCAGGAAGATCCCATATGCCACGGAGCAACTAAGCCCGTGCGCCACAACTACTGAGCCTGCGCTGTAAAGCCCGCGAGCCATAATTACTGAGCCCACGCGCCTAGAGCCCGTGCTCCACAAGAGAAGCCACCGCAATGAGAAGCCCACGCACTACAAGGAAGAGTAGCCCCTGCTCACCGCAACTAGAGAAAGCCCGCACTCAGCAAGAAGACCCAACACAGCCAAAAAATAAATAAAACATAAATAAATTTATTTTAAAAAAAGGATAAACTATCAACACTATAAAACACACTTGTGAGTCCATTAAGTGTCCCGTAATTATAAGAAGTACCCACCCATTTTCAGAAAAAGGCAGAGAAAGAAAGGAGGAAAAAAGCTTGCCGAACACATTTTTGCCCCACACAAGTAACTATCTCATATTCCTCATTTCTCTAAACTGTTCCAGGAAGAGTCCTAACACCTACTGCTTCATCTTAATCATCTCAGAGGATTTCTCTTGGGACATATGTCTTTACTTTTCTAATGGCCAAGTTGTCGCATTCTTCCTCCTAATTATCTACCGAGGCAGATTCCTGTTTCACAGGGTAGTAGACGTGAGTGGTGTCAGTGGTGGAGCTTCACAAAGGACCCGCATCCCAAGGAAGGAAGGATGTGGTTTGCAGAATCCCAGACCAAACATCTGGACAAAACACCTCAAAATCTTTTCCTGTCCCGCTCCACTGAAAACTATATCCGCAACATCGGTGGACAAGCGTGCTTTGTAATTCCAACAAACTCAGGAGTATCATAATGGACGCTCAGGCCTTCTAATCCAAGAGCTTTGCAGCGTTCTGACTACTTCCTGCCTCTTACTAAGCATTTCGATTGTTTCCTCCCATCCTTCCAGGTGGAAATGAACTTGAAGTCTTTTTTTTAAAAAAATTGTATTTGTCAAGGTGATTGCCGGAGGGGGAGCTGGCAGAGGGGCACTTGGCTTGAGACAAGGCCTCTGACAGTAAAAAAGGCTGAAAGCACTTCCATTCTTTGAAGCTCCAGGTCTACTTCTCTTTTAATGGAGACAATTGAAAATAGGGAAAAATTGGGGCATTTTTTTTAAATGCTTAGTTTTAACGAGGTAAAACTTGCACACACGCACAAATGCAATGCAATAATAATATAATGAATAATAATAAGTAATAATAAAAAACAGTGAAGTTAAATAAGCCTAGTTAATTGTGGAATTTACTAAATATTAATTCATACTGGTATAGCCTCAAGTCAAAGTTGTATAAAGATCATTCTGTCTCAATCCCATTAGGCATTTCTGTGACTATGTTTAACTTCATCTGAAGATGAAAGGGAAGCTCTTAAACATACCCTTGAGGCTCCAGCCCCATGCTCCCCTCCTCCCGTCTTTGGGTTGTGGCCTGAAACTGGCTTTAAAGTCTTCAAGGCCACCTGCAGACCACATCCTCATCAGGTACAGTGATCCCTAGAGCTAAGGAACTAAAAAGTGGTTACTCATCCCTGTTTTCTTAAATAGCCTCTTTATTTTTTAGGAAACCCGAAGGACAGAACCACACCTTTTCTATCAATTTCCTAGGGTTTTCAATGACATTGTTTTATGTTATGCATGCTTTTCTTTTGAACACAGCAACTTTCCTATGAATAGCTTTTTATATTGCTTATCCCTTTCTTGGATCTCCTGGAGCTCTGGAGAGCACCCAACTCGATGATGTCACGAGGAGGCAAGTTTGGGCCACGAAAAGAGCATCTTATTGTAGTCTGCAACTCACTCTCCTTCCCGCTCTCCCCCACTGCGCCCCTGTTTCCTGCAGAGTCAGCCAACCAGAGTCACCTCTCCCTGCCTTTTGTGGGGCCTCCCACATTGATAACTGATATCTGTGAACTTTACATTTGCTCTTCTGTTCTCCATGAAACAAGCTAACCCAAACCTCGTTGGAGTGTTGGTCTCATAAAAGCCGTGTCCCCTCTATCCATTCATATGTAAATATTTTGAAAGACAACACTCCACTAATTGCTACTTAAGCAGATTCCCTTCCCCGTCATACTCTGACTCTAAGAGACCTTTCTCAGAGCCTGCCTACAGGACAAACCACCACCCTGATCTTAATAATTGAAGCACTTCCTGCCAGGATGAATTTTCTGTTGTAGACTGTGTTCCAGAAAATATAGATTGGTCTAGTCGTTACCCCTCCCCCACTCCCTGGATCAGCAATGAATCAGCCAGGAATGTCTTTTATTTGATAACTTCTAATGTTTGATTTCTTGAGGCTAATGATTAGATGCTCCTTGCAATGGTGCTTTACAAACAAAAACAAACCAGCAGCCGTGGAAGGTCTTGATCAAGTACACACGGAAGAGATAAAACAAGATGTAGGGTATCACTCATTGTAAGGCTCTTTTGATCACATTTTAAAATTTTATTTTGTTGATGATACAGCTAAAAACTTTACGAATATCTCATCTTTTTTTTTTTTTTTTTTTTCTTTGCGGCACGCGGGCCTCTCACCGTTGTGGCCTCTCCTGCTGCGGAGCACAGGCTCCGGTCGCGCAGGCCCAGCGGCCATGCCTCACGGTCCCAGCCGCTGCGCGGCACGTGGGGTCCTCGCGGACCGGGGCACGAACCCGTGTCTTCTGCATTGGCAGGCTGACTCGCAATCACTGCGCCACCAGGGAAGCCCGACCTAATACAATTTCACGTTTGCTAACTGCTGGTTTTCCACTGTTAACTTTCATGAGAGAGGACTTGCTTTGACCCTACCCAGAACCCTGTACAAGCCCACATTCACTGTGCTTCCTGATCTCTCTGTCCCGTTAAAGGCTTGTCCATGAGCTGCTCCTTTTCATACTTCACCCTTCTGATACTAAGGATGGTGAAGATGAGTTAGGATAGGTATACTAGTGGGTGGAGATAAAACTCTTACCAGACTCTCAGGGAGAGCTCCAATTGGTCAAAAATAGAAATAAATTAGCATATTCCCTGCCTTGGGTTTGCTTCTGGGCGCTTCCCCGCTTCCCTCCTCCCTACTCCTGCCAGTTCTCTGAGCCTCATCAGAGTTAGAGTTTGTTTCTCCCACCATGGCTTTGGATTTGTCTACTAATCCATTCTCTTCTACCTTTTTCTCTTGTTGTTTCTTCCTTGTTTCCTTTCATTGCCTTTTCTTGTCTCCTTTTCTGACACTGGCATTCTTTCTTGACTTCTAATTTCTCATTTCTCGTGTCTTCCATAAAAGGAATAACCTTCATCGTTGCTGACCAAGTCTGTCTATTTTTTGTTCTCTGTGGGCTTATGCTGAAGCTCTGTTCAAAACTGCCAATGTACACTGGGCCCTGATAAAACCATAGAAAGTGGAGAACCCACCCCAAAGATAAACAGTCACTTCCTTCTTGGAAGGGCCATTCGTAGTCCAACCAATACTTCTTTCACCAAAAGCTGCGAAAGGCAAACTATTTCCATACCAAATGAGCTCCATGAAACTGGCCCCTCCCGTATTCAATCAACAAATATTTCTTGAGCCTCACAGGGTCAGGCCGTGTGAAAGGTGAGAACTCAAGACTGGCTTGATTTCTGCCTTTGAGAAGTCACTGGAGTAAACAAATAATAAAAGACCCACCAATGCCATCCCTTCTACCATCACCCCGCCCTCTTCCCTGCGTTATTTTTCTCCGTATCACTTGTCGCCATCTGACATGCCCTGTATTTTACCATTTTACCATCAGTTTACCCCTGACTAGAATGCAAGCTCCGTGAGGGAGGGATTTTGTGTCGGGATGCGTGGCTGAATCCCTAGTACCTGAACATGGCCGAGCATGTGAAGGACTCAAACATATAAGCTGAATGAATGAAACACAACGTTATGTGTGCAATATCAGAAATGTGGACAAAGAGCTGCGGAATTACGGGGATCCCCATGGAACTAAGGGTCAGTGTGTGTGTGTGTGTGTGTGTGTGTGTGTGTGTGTGTGTGTGTGTGTGCATAAAAGTCAGATTCAAAGAGGAATTTGATGCTTTTGGAATGATGTAGGTAAAATACCAAAGCATTCAGAAGAGGCTTGGTCATCTGGTGCTGGGTTGGAGAGCTACAAAGTAGGGGGAAATGTGACATATTCCACCCTTAAAACTTATTGAAGTGTTTGTTGCTTCGTTGAGTTGTATTGGAAATGCTTCTATTTCATTTGGAAGGAGAGGGAACGGAAAGCATTCTCAGTGCCTCCTTAGAACACAAAAAGGAAAGCTAGGTCACAGCGGTCAGGCAGGCAGCAGGGGCTTAAGAACTCAGGTGTGGGAAGTCCTCATTTCTTTCCTGTCTCTGCTGTGTGCCCTTGAGCATGTTACCTGACCTCTCTGAGCCCCACTTCCTCAAAATATGTAATAACATCTTGTACATGTTACCTTGTAGAGGTGTCCCAAGGATTAAGTGAGAAAATGGATATAGGGTGTTTAACATGGCACCTGCCTGTTAAGCCCACAATAAAAAGGTAGCTCTTCTTGTAGTAAGGTCACAGCAGAAAAAAACAGAGCTCTACCCTCGCGCATCCATACTGCTGAGGAGAAGGGACGCCACATCGCTAAGTGTCTCTATGTAGTTTCAAGCAAGGCCTATTTTCCCCAGCTCTTTATTTTTACATAAAGTGGCACCAAACGCAATATAAATTAGGTGCCAATAAAAATTGACACCCCCTCCTATCCCCAACCTTTCCCAAACCTAGTAGAAAAGAGGTTTCTCTCCTGCTACTGAGGAGCAGTGGTGACATTCTTCCACTCAGACTATGGTTTCCTGGGTGACTAAGTCATTATCCCTCTCCTGCCTCCTCCCCACACTCACCCCTTTCTCACCCCCATTACTTCTGCTGGAAAAAGCTTTTAGAAGACAATTTTACAAGCTGCTCTAGCCATCGATTTAAAACATTTTTTTCTTTCCTGAATGCAATATATTTTCTAAAATATTGAAGAAAACACCTTTTTTTCTAGGGCAGAGGAAGGCAATAAAAAGGTACACAGTGAAAGAGAAAAAAGGAAAGCCTAGGAAACAGGAAACCCAGCGGGATCCACTGGGCCTGGCTGGACTTCCTGGGGGGTGAGTTTCTGGGAGTTGAGTGGCTTTGTCTGTGTGGGGATCAACTTCTGAAAAAAATGGGATCTGCTTGGCCAACTATGGCACTGGATAAAATTTTGGACCCATAAGGGAAACATGAGGACTCTAGATTCTTTGTGACTGTTTCATCTGAGTCAATGTTATCACATATAAAACTGAACTCCTTATTGCTGTTTTTAATAAGAATTATGTATGTGCCTTGCTACTTGGGTTTGGGAATTTTTACACACGGTGGACACAGCCATAGTCAACCCAGATCGAGGTATAGAACATTTCCAATTCTCCAGAAAGTCTCCTCTTGCCCCTCCCAAGTCAAAACACCCCACCCCACAGCAGGAAGCCCTTGTTCTGACCTCTGTCACCATCAATGAGTTTGCCTATCCTTGAACTTCATAGAAATGGAATCATATAGTAGATACTCACCTGTCTGTCTGCTTTCACTCAACATCACGTCTGTGAGATTCATGCAAGTTGGTGCATATAGCAGTAGTTTGTTCTTTTTCATTGCTGTGTAGGACTCCATTGTGTGACTACATCACAATTTATCTCTTCTCAGTTGTTGGCATTTGGGTTGTTTCCAGTTTGGGACGACTATGGATAAAGACGCTGTCAACATTTGTCTACATGTCTTGGGCGGACTTAAGCACTCATTTCTCTTGGGTGTTAGGAGTGGGATTTCTGGCTGATAAACGAGTCAAACATTCAGCTTTCAGTAGATCCTGCTGAACAAGTTTTCTAAGTGTCTGTCCTATTTTATACTCACATCACGACTCTATACTACTTCCTGCCTTAATGGAATAAGGAGTAACTGTTATGAAACAAAATATTCTTTGGTTGCTCTACATTCTCAGCCTCATGTGCAAATCAAGATTCCATCAGTTACTATTAATAATAGTTTTTACCTGTTATACCCTCTGCCTGGAACACTCTGCCACTGGGTATTCCCTGGCAGTTCCTCCTTATATTCAGGTCCTAGCCCAGAGGATGCCTCCCCAGCAAGGTCTTCCCTGACTGCCCCATCCAACTGAGTGCCTCTGCTTCCCTAGCTAGTCATCGCCGTTTCACCCCCTGCTTCATGTCCTTTCCGGCACTTATCCTGTTTGTTCATCAGTTTAATTATTGTCTATCTCCTCTCACTGGGAACGAAAGCTCTGTGAGGGCTGGGTGTTGTCTGTCACAGAGTTCAGTACAACCAACACAACCTGTACAACCAATAAAATATTGCAGAAGTGATCATGTGTGACACCCAAGATTAGGGAATAAATCATATGGCATCTGCCGTGCTTTCTCTTGGATCACCTGCTGTGAGGGAAGCCATATTGTGAGGACATTCAAGCAGCCTGGAAAGGCCTGTGTCTTCTGCCAACAGTCTGCATCATGTGAGAGAAGAACCTTGGAGTCAGTGCTTCCAGCCGCAGTCAGGCCTTCAGATGACTACATCTTGGTTGATCCCATCATGAGTGACCTTGAGCCAGAGCCACCCAGATAAACCACTTCCAAATTCCTGACCCACAGAAACTGTGAACATGGCATGGACTTATATATACTACCAAATGTAAAATAGATACACTTTACATTTGGGAAGCAGTAAATGGGAAGTGAAGCAGCCGCATAGCACTGGGAGATCAGCTTGGTGCTTTGTGACCCCCTAGAGGGGTGAGATAGGGAGGGTGGGAGGGAGACGCAAGAAGGAGGGGATATGGGTATATATGTGTACATACAGCTGATTCACTTCGTTATAAAGCAGAAACTAACACAGCATTGTAAGGCAATTCTACTCCAATAAAGATGTTAAAAAAATAATAAAATAAAATGAAAAGTCACAGAACAGTTGTAAAAAAAAAAAGAAACTGTGACCACATTCACATCATTGTGGTTTTAAGCTACTAAGTTTTGAAGTAATTTGAACACAGTAATATTTAACAAATACCAGCACTCAGCAAGTATTTGTTGAACAAATGAGTGAATTAGAGTAAAAGCAACAGAAAACATGGCCTCACACCATCTACTTTGACCTGGTCAGAATGCATGTGCCACAGGCCTCTCCGCTCTCCTTAAGTTTTAGCTTAAGCTTAGGATCCTAGAGCAGGGTTTCTCAACCTTGGCACTCTTGTTATTTGGAGCTAGAAAAGTTTTTGTTTGAGGGGCAATCCTGTTCATTGCTGTCGGATGTTTAGCAGAATCCCTAGTCTCTACCCACCAGATGCCAGTGGAAACTCCTCCCTCCAACGCAACTGTCACAACTAAAAATGCCTCCAGACATGGCCAAATGTGCCCTAGGGTGCAAAGTCATCCCTACTTAAGAACCGTTGCTCTGAAGTAGTCATTGAAGAGAGGTTAGAAGTACAATACTGGTTGGGTTCAGGGCAGGTACAAAATTGTACAATGTCTTTTTAAGATATGTGACTTACAAAAATCCAATCAACACATAACATATTTTTTCCAAAAAAATAAATAAATAAGAGCTTAGTTAAGCCAAGTACATCTATACATAAAACAATCCTTTCTTATAAGTAAATGGCCCAATTAGTACATACTGTGGCTAGGTGTGAAAAAAAAGACAACACCATGACCAAGTCAAGTTCAACCTCTGGCTTTAAATAAAATATTGAAAAGATGATTTGTCCCATAAATCTCCCTTTGGAAGAGGAACAGAAATTACTCTTTTTTCTTTCTTTCTTTCTTTCTTTTTTTTTAAGTATAGTTGATTTTCAATGTTGTATTTATTAGTTTCAGGTGTACAGTAAAGTGATTCAGTTATATATATGCATTTTTTCAGATCCTTTTCCCTTATAGGTTATTACAAAATATTGAGTACAGTTCCTAAAAGTTACTCTTAAAGTAGAGCAGTACAGGAAACCAGCCTTCCTCAAGTCCTCCTGTTTACTTCCTGTTCCCTCTAGCCTGGAAGCCTTCTCAAGAGAGCCATGCAGCTTGCCCCTTACTTCCTCCAGGTATCTGCTTAAATATCTCCTTATCAGAAAGGCCTTCCAAGACCAATCTTTACTGATAGCAATCTGCTATTCATCCCGTATAGCAATTATCACCATCAGATAGACTGTATATTCTGTTTGTCTTCAGCGTTGGTCTCTGCATTGCTAAAACGTCATTTCCAGAAGGGCAGGGACGTTGTTGATACTCTGCTGTATCCTTACACCTGCAAGTGGTGCCTCACACCAGGTAGGTGCTCAATAAATGTTTGTGGAATGAGTGAATGACTGATGTGGTGGCTCAAAGGCCAAGGAGGGCTCAAAGTGCTCCCCTGGGATGGGACGGGGTGGACGGGGGACTGCTCACGCATGTTGTACTTTTTGCATTTTGAGTCGTGTGAAAATAATAGCTACTTAAAACAATTAAAAAGTGAAAGAAAAACGTGGTCAGTTCCCCTCTTTCACCAAATGGGGCAAATCAAGTCTGCTCCACCATATCAACATTACTTTACATATGTGTCATATGGAAAAGGTTTGTTCACCATGTCTCATTCACCCTCAGCGCAAAACTGGCTGCGTTGTTGTTATTATTTTCACAACATAAAATGATGGATTGTTTTGGATCCTCATTCCTCATTTGAGAGCTTCTTTGCCTCTTTTAAATCAAGTTTCAGTGTTTCTTCAGTTCTTTCAAGTATTTTCAGCCATAGAAAAGAAAAGAAAAGAAAGAAAAAAGCCAATCTATCACTACGTGTCCCCTACAATATTGAAGAACAATTATTTCAAGCATATTATAGCTACTTAACTTGATAGCTACTTTCTGAGAAAAGAGAAGTGTAAATTCAAATTTTGTAAATCAATGAGTTTAAATGCATCGTGGAGACATTCTAAGATGATCCTGTGGTGAATAGTTTTATTGAAAACAATGAAAAAGAACCTGCAAAACATGAAGAACAGAAGAAAGAAAAAAATTCCAATATTGAGCCCAAGCCGGGCGATTTGTACCCATTTTTCGTTTTGGTCCCATGTTGGTTATTCAAGTGTTGAGCACGTCTTTTGTGTTTTCCTTTACACGTCTCCTCTCTAGGTAAAAAGTCAACAGTCCTTCCCACCGTTCCCAGGGGGACATATCGGCATCACTGGGATGGGTGCGGGATCTTGGGAGACTTTTGCAAACTCCACAGCACGTCTAGCAGTGGAATCTGACATACCTCAGGTTAGGGGAAGGGAGCCACCATTGCAGGTTAGGTTCTTCGGGAGGTACATGCTGAGAAAGAGTGATGGGCACAGAGGTCTACTGGGAAGTAAGACCTATAAAAGGAGATGGGGAGAAAGCAGAACTGGGCAGGCAGAGTGGTCCGAAGGCCATCAGACTGGACAAAGTCTGCCAGCCCCACGAGGAGCTCAGTCACAGGGACTGTCTGGCAGAGAAGTCTTGCGTTGAGGGGACATGGCTAGGCTAGCACCACCATCTTACTCAGCCCCTGGCTGGGGATCCCCCCAGAAGACTGTGACCTTGACTTGAAGAGCTGAAGCAGATCCTGAGGGAGCTGACGGCTGCAGGCTGTTGGACAATCACACACCCCGTGGCCAGTCATTTCTTGAAGGGGGCTCTGAGCAACACGTGTCTGTCCACCCCAGGAGGGAAGGAATGGGAGAATCTGACAGACATTTTAGAGAAGTCTTGGCAACGCTCGGTGCTCGGTCAGATCTACAGGAAGAGGTTAAAGAGAACCCTGACAGGGCTTCCCTGGTGGCGCAGTGGTTGGGAGTCCGCCTGCCGAGGCAGGGGACATGGGTTCGTGCCCCGGTCCGGGAAGATCCCACATGCAGTGGGAGAGGCCACAGCAGTGAGAGGCCCGCATATCGTAAAAAAAAAAGAGAACCCTGACAATTAGGATAGCACTGCCATCAGTAGTCATAGTTTGGACGAGATGTAACCTCTTCCCATGAGACCCACAGCTGCTTTTTACTGAAAGTAGCCCAATTATTTGCTGCCTAAGTTGCCATGACCTGTGCCCCCTGTGTTGAGTGACCAGCCATGCTCCTTAGCTGCAACTTACAGGGCTCACCAGGGGATTGATCCAAGGCCCAAGAAGGCCACATGCAGGATGGGGGTGGCTTGATGTGAAACGGTCCCATTTTGAATGAGGACAAACTAACTCAACACTCTTGTTAGTTTCGAGGAGCAGTTGAAGCAGGTGCTGAGGCTGCATCCTAAGGGACACTGAGTGTTGTTCCCACTCTCACCTGCTGCACTGAGCTGACCAGAGAGCCGTGGACATCCACCCTGCTGTTGCCTGAAGAGGCAACATGTCTTTTGCTACCCAGTATCCTTGCAGGAAACTCCTGTCATCACAGGTGATCTGGAGATGCCATTTCCTTAGAGTCTGTCCTTTGAATTTCAAAATGACAATGCTGACGGGTATTTTTTCTTCGTAAAAAGTGGGTGAAAAGATGAGGTTTGACCCTGAGACTCTAAGAACTGTCCTTTCGTTTTTGGTTTCGGCAACCTTCATAAACATTGAGCACATCCAACTTACCCCCTCACCTCTCGCGGTGGTTTTTCCCAGAGCAGGAGCTGTCATGTCTCTAAATTTTGAATGTCAGGCTAATCTGCCTGCCGCATTCTTTACTTGCTGCAGGTGATACAAAGAACTAACTCTCAACAGTTCACAATCTAATTAGCAGGACCCTATCTCAAGCAGACCTTATTAAAGTTGTTCTGTATAAATAAAACGGTTTACAGTACTATCTGTGGACTTCCCTGGTGGCTCAGTGGTTAACAATCTGCCTGCCAATGCAGGGTTCGATCCCTGCTCCAGGAAGATCCCACACGCCATGGAGCAACTAAGCCCATGCACCACAACTACTGAGCCTGTGCTCTAGAGCCCGCGAGCCACAACTACTGAGCCCACGCCACACAACTACTGAAGCCCGCGCTCCTACAGCCCGTGCTCCACAACAAGAGAAGCCACCGCAATGAGAAGCCCAGGCACCGCAACAAAGAGTAGCGCCCACTCACTGCAACTAGAGAAAGCCCGCACTCAGCAACGAAGACCCAATGCAGCCAAAAAAAATTTTTTTTAATTAAAAATGAATACTACCTGTTAATACCAAATCTCTGTAACCTCCCAGTATGAAAAGCCTTAAAAGCTTTCAAACCAGAATTGAGCTACACACACACACACACACACACACACACACACCTGCGCACACACACGTACAACTTAGAAGCAGGGGAGGGTTCTGTTTCTATAATTCCCTGCCTCTACTACAGGTTTGGAATTCTTCGACCTTCAGGTCATAGAATAAGGATCGTCTATTCCCAGGCAGAAGCCAGATTAAATGGAAAAGGGGAACTACTAAGAGGTATTGCAGGGAATTTTAATTTTTAAAACAGTGATCAAAATTGTAGTTTGAAAATTAAAATTTTAAAGCGCTTAAAGGTGAAAGAGAAAAGAAGAAATAAAAAAAAGTTACAAGGGTACTACTCAAATTCATACATTTCTTTTCAATATGTTAATTAAAAATCAGAGTTATACCAACAAATACAATATTCATTCTCTACACTAGTCCTTGGGAATTTTTGGATATTTTTAACTGAATGGAATAATGAGTTGGAAGAAGTCAGCTTCTAGATCTCAGAGCCTGTCAGGGAGAAAACTCACAAATGCTAAACAGATAACATATTTTTCAAGTTTATATGTGCTACAATTCCAATAACTTAGATGAATAATATCTGCAGTGATATCTGCAAACATAGCTGAGGGGCTTAAGGTAAGGTGAGGTATAGATTAGGTAAAGCTTAGAATGCAAATAAAAATAAAGATGGGAGGCAAGAGATCGCAGTGGCTAAAATACCAGCGTCAGAATCTGGCTTTGGTTTGAATTCAAGCTCTGCCCCTCGACTAACTGAAGAATCCTGAGCAAATTACTTCCCCTTTGTGGGTCTCTATTTGCCGTAAAATAAGAATAAGGAGATGATCCAAGATGTCAGTCCCCAGGGCTGTTCACGTGGCTGAATGTTCTCCAGTATGCCTGAACCAGTGTCTATGTCCCTGGGGTGAGTCGCAAGCCCATCACCAACACCACCCCTCAGCAGAGATTTTGCAGTTGCACCTGTCAACTTTCACATCAGACAACAAGTGGATTACCTGACAGCAAATGGAAAACCAGGCTATTAAAATTTTCCTGGTATCAAAGCATCCTGCTCTGGTCATTTCTTCAGGTCACCATTCTCTAGTGAGGGCTCCCGTGTACATGTAAATATTCAATAAAATTTGTATGCTTTTCTCCTGTTACCAAAAAAAAAAAAAAGAATAAGGAAATCTACCTCATGTTAGTTTTGTGAGAATTCATGTATAAAGTACTGAGCACACAATTTGGCATGTAGTAGGTGTCCAATTAATGAAAACGATCTATAATAAAAAGTAACCTGAAGTGAAAATCTTATCACAATGATCACTTCTAATTTTTAAGTGATTAACTTGAGTTGTAGACTAGGAAGACTGAAATATGAGAATAAGAACTATTATTTATTGAACCTCTACTATTCGCCCTGCATAGTGGCAGACACTATTTACATATCACTAATTTTCACATTATATGTGATATTATTTTCTCTATTTATAGATGAAGAAACTGAGGATCAGAAAGTCAGAGAGGTTGCAAGTGACTCTATAACCTAATCTCTATTCACTCTGCCATATTGCCTCTAAGAGTTGTGATGCCATCAAATTAATCTGTAAATAAAATTAATTTATTCTAAACAATGTAACCAATTGCTGACGTCCATATCATTCTTGTCAGATGTGCTTAATGGACTCTGGCCTTGAATCTACTACTGGTCTTCAATCTACTGGATTGAAACGAAAAGCAAAATGGAAGCTTCTACTACCCTCCATCCATCTCTAGTGCCACGATCCTACTGGATCGTGGCACTTACTGCCATTCCTAGGAGAGGCATGCCACGAGACACATCTTCTACAACACAGAGAGGCTTCTCAAAGTCAGAGAAAGGAATGATTACCTTTGAGAAGGGTCAGAAAAATTGCTAAGAAGTTATTTGCTAAAATGCTAACATGCTGGCTTGAAGAAGTTAAGTTCTTCACATTTGGTTAGCAATATGACCACCAAAGTATCATGTTCACTTTAATTCAATGAAGGATGAGCAGTAATCACTATGTTTTTTTAGTTATTCTGTTGTATATCTTTCTTTAAATAACTTAGTACTATACATGGAAATCCAAATACACACACTAAATAAATTAGGAAAGTTGTCCTCTCTCTCTCTCTCTCTCTTTTTTTTTTTTAATGAAGAGTGACTTTTGTTTTCCTAAAAACCTAATACCCTTTGAAGCTGGGAAGAAGCACTTCAGAATTCCTTTAAAGGTAAACTCCCTCAAATACTTATTTGGTGTTTTTTAAACATGTACCTAATAAGTCAAAAAAATTCAAAATGTAGAAAAGATGCTATACAAATGGCAAGTAAGCACATGAAAAAATGCTCAGCATCATTAGTCATTAGGGAAATGCATTTTAAAACCACAATGAGATAGCCCTACACACTCACTAGAGTGGCTGTAATTAAAGAGACTGACGACACTAAGTGTTTCCAAGGATATAGAACAACTGAAACTTTCATACATTTCTTGTGAAAATAGTACAGCCACTTTAGAAAGCAGTTTGGCGGTGTCTTATAAAATTACACATACACCTACCATATGACCCTTCAATTCCGCTCCTAGATATTTACCCAAGAGGAATGAAAGCAGATGTCCACACAAAAATGGGTACGTCAGTGTTCACAGCAGCTTTCTCCGTAATAGCCAAAACCAAAAAAGCAACCAGATGTCCAGCAATGGGTGAACAGATGAGGAGACCATGGTCTATTCATGCAATGGAATACTATTCAGTAATAACAGGGAATGAACTAAATAGAGCCACAAAAATTTGCCCAGCTGATTTTTGGCAAAGGTGCAAAAGCAATTCAATGGAGGAAGGATATCTTTCTTAAAAAAAAAAAAAAATGATGCTAGAGCAATTGGACATCTATAGGCAAAAAAGAAAATTGAATCTCAAACTAGAGTCATAGAATCCACAACAAGTATACGGAATAGGTAACAATTTTAGGACTATTTACGCCACTGTTAGCTAGGATTACTTTTTAAAAAAATATAAATTTATTTATTTATTTAGGCTGTGTTAGTTTTGTGAGAATTCATATATAAAGCACTGAGCACACAAGTTGGCACCTATTAGGTATCCAATTAATTTGTTGCTGCGCGCGGGCTTTCTCTAGTTGTGGCGAGCAGGGGCTACTCTTTGTTGTGGTGCACGGGCTTCTCATTGCGGTGGCTTCTCTTGTTGTGGAGCATGGGCTCTAGGCGTGCGGGCTTCAGTAGTTGTGGCACGCGGGCTCAGTAGTTGTGGCTCGTGGGCTCTAGAGCACAAGCTCAGTAGTTGTGACTCACAGGCTTAGTTGCTCCACGGCCTGTGGGATCTTCCCAGACCCACAGAGCTCAAACCCGTGACCCCTGCATTGGCAGGCGGATTCTTAACCACTGCACCACCAGGGAAGTCCCTAGGGTTACTTTTTTTTTTTTTTGAATTTTATTTTATTTATTTTTTTGTACAGCAGGTTCTTATTAGTTACCCATTTTATACATATTAGTGTATATATGTCAATCCCAATCTTTTGACTACAAATGATAGACACTCTGAACTAGCAGGGGCTTAATCTCATTAACAAAAACAACAAAAATGCAGGTTAGGGGTAGTACAGCAGTTCCGAGAAGTTCTGAGAGCCCCACGCCCCTTCTGCTTGTCTGCTCCACTTTTCTTGGTATTCTGCCTCAGTCCAGGTTGGCTTACCTAGCGCTCACTATGTCCACACTCTGGCCAGCAGGAAGGGGAAGGGACAAAGCAGTGAGCATCCTTTCCCTTTCTGGATACTTCCCAGAAGTCTCACATCAAACATCTCCTTACATGTCTTGGCCATTACAAGGCCCACCTGGGTGGGTGGTAAGAAATGTGGTCTTTTTTCCAGGGAACATTGTGCCCAGCAGAATATGAGAAATTCTATTACTGTTTCTAGAAGAAAGCAAGAAGATGTATTGGAGAAAACTTGCAGACTCTTCCACAGGCCACATTTACATTTGTTTCTTCAATGGTTCTCAAGTCTCTCTCTTCTTGAAAAGTATGAACAAAAAATATGACTTTTCTATAAAAATATAAAATACCCAACACTCTAGGAAGGGTGAGAGGGAGGGAGACGCAAGAGGGAAGAGATATGGGAACATATATATATGTATGGCTGATTTACTTTGTTATAAAGCAGAAACTAACACACCATTGTAAAGCAATTATACTCCAACAACGATGTTAAAAAATAACCAAACACTGGAAATGGCCCAGATGTCCTTCAACAGATGAACGGGTCAAACAAACTCTGGTACACCCATACCATGGAATACTACTCAGCAATGAAAAGGAATGAACTATTGATACTTGTAACAGCTTGGATGCATCTCAGGGGGATTATCTCAAGATTATGCTAAGTGGAAAAAAAGCTAATTCCCAACAACTTCATACTATATGATTCCATTTACGTAACACTTTGAAATGACAAAATTTTAGTAATGGAGAACAGATTAGTGGTTGTCAGGGGTGAAAAAGGAGATGGGGATACAGGAGAGAAATGGATATAGTTATAAAAGGGCAACAGGATCCCTCCTGTGATGGAACTGTTCTGTAACTTAACTTTAGGGGTAGACAGAGGAAACCATGTATGTGATAAATGGTATAGAATTAACACACACACACACAAATGAGTACAAGTAAAGCTGGAAAACCTGAATAAGATCTGCAGATTGTATCAGTGTCAATATGGTAGTCAATATATTATACTATAGTTTTATAAGATGTTATCATTGGGGGAACTGGATAAAGGGTGCAAGGTATCTCTCTGTATTATTTCTTAAAACTGTATGTGAATCTAATATTATCTCAATAAAAATTTCAATTAAAAAAACACCCAACACTCATTAATTGGCTCATCATCCATTCAATAAACATACTTTCTTTTTTCAAGAAACTGTGCTAGATGCTAAATCATTAAGATAAAAACACACTCAAGGGGAAAAATATCCCTCATGATTAGTAGCAAAAAACAAAACAAAACAAAACAAAAAAACCAAAACCCTTACTATTGATCTGTAGTTTCTTTAAGAATACCTGGTTGTTGTTGTTGTTGTTGTTTTAATGTTTATTTATTTATTTTCTTATTAGTCATCCATTTTATACACATCAGTGTATACATGTCAAACCCAGTCTCCCAATTCATCTCACCACCACCCCCACCCACCACCGCTTTCCCCCCCGTAGTGTCCATACGTTTGTTCTCTACATCTGTGTCTCAATTTCTGTCCTGCAAACTGGTTCATCTGTACCATTTTTCTAGGTTCCACATATATGCGTTAATATACGATATTTGTTTTTCTCTTTCTGACTTACTTCACTCAGTCTCTAGATGCATCCACATCTCTACAAATGATCCAATTTCATTCCTTTTTATGGCTGAGTAATATTCCATTGTATATATGTACCACATCTTCTTTATCCATTCATCTGTCGATGGGCATTTAGGTTGCTTCCATGACCTGGCTATTGTAAATAGTGCTGCAATGAACATTGAGGTGCATGACTCTTTTTGAATTATGGTTTTCTCTGGATATATGCCCAGTAGTGGGATTGCTGGGTCATATGGTAGTTCTATTTTTAGTTTTATAAGGAACCTCCATACTGTTCTCCAGAGTGGCTGTATCAATTACATTCCCACCAACAGTGCAAGAGGGTTCCCTTTTCTCCACACCCTCTCCAGCATTTGTTGTTTGTAGATTTTCTGATGATGCCCATTCCAACTGGTGTGAGGTGATACCTCACTGTAGTTTTGATTTGTATTTCTCTAATAATTAGTGATGTTGAGCAGGTTTTCATGTGCTTCTTGGCCATCTGTATGTCTTCTATGGAGAAATGTCTATTTAGGTCTTCTGCCCATTTTTGGATTGGGTTGTTTGTTTTTTTAATATTGAGCTGCATGAGCTATTTATATATGTTGGAGATTAATCCTTTGTCTGATGATTCATTTGCAAATATTTTCTCCCATTCTGAGGGCTGTCTTTTCGTCTTGTTTATGGTTTCCTTTGCTGTACAAAAGCTTTTAAGTTTCATTAGGTCCCATTTGTTTATTTTTGTTTTTATTTCCATTACTCTAGGAGGTGGATCAAAAAATATCTTGCTGTGATTTATGTCAAAGAGTGTTCTTCCTATGTTTTCCTCTAAGAGTTTTATAGTGCCCAGTCTTACATTTAGGTCTCTAATCCATTTGGAGTTTATTTTTGTGTATGGTGTTAGGGAGTGTTCTAATTTCCTTCTTTTACATGTAGCTGTCCAGTTTTCCCAGTACCACTTATTGAAGAGACTGTCTTTTCTCCATTGCATATCCTTGCCTCCTTTGTCATAGATTAATTGACCATAGGTGTGTGGGTTTATATCTGGGCTTTCTATCCTGTTCCATCGATCTATGTTTCTGCTTTTGTGCCAGTACCATATTGTTTTGATTATTGCAGCTTTGTAGAATAGTCTGAAGTTAAAAAAAAAAAGTTCTATAAAATTGATCTAACCAACAAGGGATTAAATTCTGGCTTTTAAAGAATATTAGGTTTTTTTGTTATAATACAATCCTTTGTTTATGTGTATATTTTTCAAAAATAGACTTGAAGGTGATATTTTAATTCTAATAGCCATTTTTAAGTTTATGTTTTGAGTCTGTCCCCTGAATAAAGTAAATATTTTTAAAATGACAAGGTCCTTTTTATGTTCAATATTTATATGTAACTGGATTATCCAGGACTTGTTTCTCTTCTCCTTTGATTCCCCTACCTCATTTCATCACTAACCAAATCTCTCCTGGGGTCCTCTGCAGAGAAATGGACATAAAGTAAATTTACTCAGTTTTTCTTAATAAAGAAATACTTCCTAGTATTTCTGGGTTTAAATAAATACTGAGAGTGTGTTTATCAGTGAATTTCATTTATTCATGTTATTATTCATATGTAGCAATATCAGTAGTCTCCAAAATGCTATTGTCTTTTAAAAATCCATTTATTTATTCATTATTCCTCCATTCAACCAGTCTTTATCAATTGCCTACAAAGAGGTAGCTAATATATTTGTCTTTCCCACAAAAATATGACTCTATTGTGGTCTAGAAGTTTCCATCTTTCCACTCTCAGCACCTGTTACATGTGGTATTTAAGTAGTTATTCAATAAACATCTGTTCAGAATGAAAGAATAAATGTGGTCTTTCCAGAACCCAGATCCGTTGATGTTGTTCTGTTTTCCTAAAGACAATGAAGACAATCCATGATGATGTTGAGTGTTTCACTGACATTCCAGAATCCCCTGGTTCTGATATTATTTACTTGCCCTTCCAAAAAGGCCCTTGAGATGTTTCAGCAAAGGAGAACATTAGGGTACCATACGGAAGGCCTGTCCTAGAATGCACTCTCCATTCTCCGTCTCTCTGCAGCAGATGTCGGCGCTTTTCCTGCATTTATATTTCCCTCTATTCTCAGTCAAGTACAGCTCTCGCTTCTCCCTGACCTCTGACTCTCAACTTACTCTAATAAAACAATCAAGTCTTCTTTGTCGGCAGTTCAGGTTTGATTGTTCTTTCTAAAGCTTGACCTTTGTACTGTTTCTAATCCCTACCTTCTCATATATGTAGCCGCTGCCTAGCAGATACGCTTTGATTTATTTATGCCACTTGCATGCATAAGCTATTGCTAGCTGCAAAGCTGTGATAGGAAAGTCACAAAAGGAAGGTGACCTCATCTTATAAATTGCTTAGATAGATCTTTTGGCCAATGGTGGTTTAGAGAAACAGTTCAACACATGTGCCCTTTCCTTCTACTGGTCCCTTACCAATTTAAATGTTCCTGCAGTTGTTACTTATTCAGTTTTTAATTGACCAAGCCTAAAGCCTGCTGACTATACTAACCTGACTGAAAAATCAATGTTTAACAAATAAGTGAGGCGTTAACTGTATGAAAGTTAGTCATGTCAAAAACACACATCTTGACTGCCCAAAATAACCATCTCATGTCCTATAGAGTGAGTTTGGTTTAAATTTCCTATCTAGTCGCTGAAATATTGAAATATTTCAGGGATTCCTGAGGATTTCATGGTTAAGAAAGTGTGTGAACTCCTCCTAAAAATAATTTCAAGTTGAGAGTAATTGCCCCAGAGGAAAGAG
This sequence comes from Globicephala melas, assembly GCF_963455315.2. Lineage (NCBI taxonomy): Eukaryota > Metazoa > Chordata > Mammalia > Artiodactyla > Delphinidae > Globicephala > Globicephala melas. Next base: position 44,505,667 of record NC_083330.1, on the reverse strand, counting down.
CAGGGAAACTAGAATACAGAAATTCTGCTCTTAGGTCCAGAAAAATTTTATATCAGGTCCTGGGAAAACTGCCAGAAATTCACATTGCCCTTGATGCCTTTTCCAGATGCCTAAAGGGGGGAATTTTTATTTTAAGTCTTCTGATATATATGCATTCTTATTGTATTTTCAACCCTTAATGAATTCCACATGTTCCCTTTGCTTATTCTTGGGTACTCAGGACTGAAATACAGGCCAGAAGGGGACAAATTTTTCTTCTGACCTTTCCACTCCATGATTGCTTTTAAATTGTAAATGATACACTTTTGAAACTGTGAGTTCCCAGCTGCTTCCACCTTGCTCAAACCGTTATCAAATGGTGGCAATCTCCAAAAGATGATCAGACATGGTGGTACCTGTACCTTTTTTCATTTTGCTTTGTACATATGAGTACCTCTCATATAAAATGATTCCTGAATTCAGAAGACATTTCTGGTAAACATCATAAGCCAGCACCTTCATTTCTGCACCACTAATCTCAATGGTAAGTTCCAAAAGTTATTTTAATGCTTAACACCAAATTAAGGTTTTTACCTTTGCTTACAAAATATAAAAATATAATATATTAAAAAATATAATTGTTCAAGAGGATGAGAAGACAAGCCACAGACTGGGAGAAAATATTTGCAAATGACTGATAAAGGACTGTTATCCAAAATATACAAATAACTCTTAAAACTCAACAATGAGAAGACAACTGGATTAAAAAACTGACCAAAGACCTTAACAGGCACCTCATCAGAGAAGATATACAGGTGGCAAATAAGCATATGGAAAGATGCTCCACATCATATGTCATTGGGGAAATGCAAATTCAAAGAACAATGAGATAACACTACCCACCTACTAAAATGGCCAAAATCTAGAACACTGACAGCATCAAATGCTGATAAGGATGTAGAGCAACAGGAACTATCATTCATTGCTGGCAGGAATGCAAAATGGTATAGTCGCTTGGAAGACAGTTTAGTGGTTTCTTACAAAACTAAACATACTTTGACCATACAATCCAGCAATGGCACTCCTTGGTGTTTACTCAAAGGAGGTGAAAACTAATGTCTGCACAAAAACCTGCACATGAATGTTTATAGCAGCTTTATTCATAATTATCCAAACCTGGAAGCAACAAAGATGTCCTTTGGTAGGTGAATGGGTGTATCACAGTTTTGTGGTATATCCAGACAATTAAATATTATTCAGCCCTGAAAAAGAAAAGAAAAGAAAATCCAGGGAACTTCCCTGGTGGGCCAGTGGTTAAGACTCCATGCTTCCATTGCAGGGGGCGAGGGTTCAATCCCTGGTCAGGGAACTAAGATCCCACATGCCGTGGGGCATGGCCAAAAAAAAAAGAAAAGAAAACCCATGGAGGAAAGCCATGAAAAGACATGGAGGAATCTTAAATGTATATCACTAAGTGAAAGAAGCCAATGTGAAAAGGTGCTACTGTATAATTCCAACTATATGACATTCTGGGAAAGGGAAAACTATGGAGACAGTAAAATGATCAGTGGTTACTGCGGGTGGCAGGGAGAGATGAATAGATGGAGCAGAGAATTTTTAGGTGAAACTACAGTTTTTAGTAGTTTTTAGTGAAACTACCCCATATGACACTTTAATGATGGATATATATCATCATACATTTGCCCAAACCCATCGAATGGACAACACCCAGAGTGAACCCAAAGGTACACCTGAAACTTTGGGTGATAATGATTTGTAAATGTATTTTAACAAAATACCACTCAATTTTAACAAATCAATTTTATCAGTTTTAACAAATATCCCACTCTGGTGGGAGATGTCAAAAATAGGGGAAGCTATGCATAAGGGGGTGCTGGGGCTATATGAAAATGTCTGTACCTTCCTCTCAATTTTGCTGTGAACCTAAAATAAATTCTACTGGATGGCTTCCCTGGCGGCGCAGTGGTTGAGAGTCCGCCTGCCGATGCAGGGGACACGGGTTCGTGCTCCGGTCTGGGAAGATCCCACATGCCACGGAGCGGCTGGGCCCGTGAGCCATGGCCGCTGAGCCTGCGCGTCCGGAGTCTGTGCTCCGCAACGGGAGAGGCCACAACAGTGAGAGGCCCGCGTACCGCAAAAAAAAAAAAAAAAAAAAATTCTACTGGAGACTACAACAGGAGACTTAAATGTTAAGATGTTAAAATGGTGCCAAGCTACAATCTTTGCTACAATGGTTCGCATTTTGCCATTAAAATATCATGAAAAAGTTTTTGAAAAATAAGAGTCAGCCGTTTGCAAGGGGCATTTCCACTGACTACAGTGCAGAGGAAACTAAACCAAGAAACTTTGTCATGAATACTTTATCCTCTGAGAAAGAAGAGCAAAATGGGTACGAAGAAGTTAAGCCTTCACACTGTTATTCAGTCAGAATCTCCAAATCCCAGGAGAAGGCACAGTAGAATTACAGAGAACCAGGGAGGCAGGGGTGGCTGGTTACAGAATGTGATGGATAGACCCCTGGCATAAGGGGCTGCAGATAAAGCATCGTGGGGAAGCATGCTGACAGCCTTCAGCATTTAAGATTGTAGTTTTTCCATTTATCACAGCTGATTAAAGAAGAACCCCAGATAGCCTCTGATTCTTGTCAACATAAATTCTCCTCCTTGCAGACAACTGAACAGTGGGTCAGGGGAAGATACTGTCGTGGCGGTTGCTCAACAGGTGATAAATGTAAATGTCTGCAGGATTCCAGCATTTGGGTAGGTGAGTGTGTTCCTGCACTCTCCCTACCACTTTAGATCTGTTTTCAAGACGATGGTCAAGAGAAGCAGAGGAAATTTCATCTGCCAGTTGGCCAACTCTGAGACTGGAAGGAACTTCCCTTATTGACATGTAATAGGAAAACAATCACCACCCCATCATAGGGTCGAAAAAAACTCTATAGCACAAGGAAACAGAGTGCTGTCTGAAGACTCCAAAGAAGAGTATACAACTGAAGATGATTTACTATAGGAAAAGAAAACTTTAGAAAATGTCTCTTTGTGTACTTAATAGGATGTGGGGAGATATGGTATCTATCAGTCACTGGTAAGGTAAAAAATGTAAGGAAGCTAAAAATTTCACTGTGGAATTAAAAATGCCATTGGAGGCAAAAAAGCAAAATTGACTCTGCTGATGAGCAAATCAGTCATGTATAGGATGAATATGAGTTTTTCGGGGAACCTTCCTCACTTCTCCATGGACAGTGCTCACAGCTCTGATTTCTCAAAACACAATCTGCTTACCTTTACAAGCCCTTACTTCACTGTGCTTCACTGTAATTGCATTCGGTGTTTGGCTCTGTCCCTAGACTGTGTGCTCCTTCAGGGAGGGAGCACGATCCATGCATTTTTACCCCTCCAGTGCAGCATCATCTCTGACCAGTGGGCCCTAGTTAAGTGCCTGATGAAGGGATGAAATGAGAGTTCACAGTTGACTTGGCTTTCTTATTGGTTTACATTTTTGTTTTTTAATCAGCATGCAAAAAACCCAGTCTGTGACCAAAGTATCATAGAACACAGGGCTAGAGTCTGGGATGTGGGGATACAGTTAAAAGGTACGGACTGAAAGTGTTTTTTGGAAAAATAAGGCTAAAGTAGTAGACAACAGAATGAGGATGGCATGAAGTAAATAGTAAATTAAAAAGTAAAGTAGTGAGACTCAGATTAATTTACTTTTAATTTATTTATTATCTTTGGCTGTGTTGGGTCTTCGTTGCTGCGCGCGGGCTTTCTTCTAGTTGCGGCAAGTGGGAGCTACTCTTCGTTGTGGTGTGCATGTGGGATCTATATCTTATATATATTATAGATATATATTATACTTAATTATCCTTATTATAATATATACGATATTATGTATTTTATATACATAGTGTCTAGCAGCATTCCCTGCTAACTTAGCTGTTATTATTCATTTGTAGATGGATATATCTGATGTCTCTGCTCTTCAAAGGGTTGTGAATATAAAATGAAACCATATATTTAAAACGTCTTTGAAAAGTATGTGGGATCTTCCCAGACCAGGGCTCGAACCTATGTTCCCTGCATTGGCAGGTGGATTCTTAACCACTGTGCCACCAGGGAAGTCCCTTAGATTGATTTAGAATTGAGTAAATGTTACTTTCTTAAGGTCATGCTAAAAGTCAATAGATTAGTCGCAAATACATAAAATACCTTTTATCACAAGATCAGGTTCCTTTTTCTTACTCTCTCACTTCTTTTCCCTCCCAACCCCCTTTTTTCTTTCCCATTTTCTCTTTTAAAAAAATCTTTACCATGCTTTGGATTTGCCAATGACATCTACAGACATTATAGTGCTAGCTCTTATAACAGATAAATCCTAAATCTCAGTGGCTTAAAAAAGAGAAGATATCCCTCAATAAAGTCCAAAATGTTCAAGGCCGACTTTCATAGACTTTCAGGGACTCAGGCTCCTTTCATTTTACAGTCCCTCTCCTCTAAATCCTTGAAATCCTCTCCATTTCAGGTGGCAAAGAGAGGTGCGTTAAGGGACCTAATAAAGGTTCAAACAGGGAGGTTTTTATGGACCAAGGCCACAAGTGAAGCACATCACTTTGGTCACATCCTATTAGTTACTGATCAGGCTCGTGGCCACACCCAATTGCAAAGGAGACTGGGCAATGGAGTCCAGCTGAGGCTCTGAGAGAGAAAAATAGGCTTGGTGAATAACTAGTCTGCCTCTACCACAAACTCTAGGCTGTTATTCCAACAATAGATAATTGTGATATAGAACACTATGTGTAGCTCTCTCCTTACTCTATCTCTTACTTATTCTTGCAATAATCTGATGGAATTGGATATTAGTATGTCCAATTTAGTAGCCTAAGGTCATGTAGCTCTGAATGACAAACGAAAATTTGTATCCCATTCTGACTCCAAAGCCCATTGCACTATGTTGCATTTCTACAATTAAAGCATAATGTTGAAGTGAGATTATAACCTGACTGAATTGTGATTAAGCTTAAAAGATCATGTAACTGCCACATCATCAATAGAGTCCATCCTGTGAGATGTTTTTCCAATTAAAACGATGGACTTACACTAATTCACCTGAACGCTTTCCCATTTTAATGTATAACATAGATCTGAGGAGATCTTTGCAGTCTCTTGTACAGGAATGGAGCAATAATCACTGTCCTACCACTTACGGCTCCTTTGCGCTAACATACTAACAAAGTTGCATTTCCAGAGTGAACACCTTTATACCTCATACTTTTCAAAGATTTTTTAAATATATGGTTTCATTTTATATTCACAACCCTTTGAAGAGCAGATACATCAGATATATCCATCTACAAATGAATAATAATAGCTAAGTTAGCAGGGAATGCTGCTAGACACTATGTATATAAAATACATAATATTGTATATATTATAATAAGGATAATTAAGTATAATATATATCTATAATATACATCACTTATACATTATTATATTATACATATGTATATCTTTCACATTTTAAGATACTCATATAATTGCTTATATGATACCTTTATTATACATTTATATATGTATATATATGTATGTGTATACATATATCTTCATTTATTTATTTTAAAAAATATTTATCTATGCATTGGGCTGCACTGGGTCTTAGTTGTGGCATGCGGTATCTTTAGTTGCAGCATGTGGGATCTAGTTCCCTGACCAGGGATCAAACCCCGGCCCCCAGCACTGGGAGCACAGAGTCTTAGCCAGTGGACCACCAGGCAAGTCCCCTATATATGTCTTCATTTAATCCTCAACACCATTTAATGAGTTAAGTGTTTTTATTACCAGTATTTTATTGATGGGGATATCAAGGCACAGAAGGTTAAGCAACTTGACGGAGGCAACAGAGTTGAGCAGTGAAGAAAATAAAAACAGGTTAGGCTACTACTCAAAGTCTCTAGTAATTGTCCTAGAGTTCAAGTTCATAGGTTCTATTTCTTCGTTTTCAATGATCCTTGCCATATATTATTCCTATTCCTCACAATACGTATCAATTGGGGCTTTCATGACATTCCCTATCCTTGCTCCCCTGCAACTCATTACACTTTATTCAATGAGCATGTTGATCTGAGTATGTAAAACCTAATAGCTCCTGTCGTTTCACCAAAAAGCCTTGCTGTTTAAAGCAGGAGGCAAAAACCTAACTTAGCTGTTTCCTAAGGTAAATCCACAACTTATTTATGTAGAGAAATCCCTAAACTTCCTCTAAAACAAACGGCATATATTCTATCTAGACATGTATTTGAGATATTAAAGAAACATCAGTTTTTTTGGGGGGTGGGGAGCACGTGGTTTACAGGATCTCAGCTCCCCGACCAGGGATTGAACCCAGGTCATGGCAGTGAAAGCCTGGAATCCTAACCACTAGGCCACCAGGAACTCCCATCAATTTCCTTTTAAGAAAGATGTTTTAAACTTAGTATCTTCTGTCAAATTTCTGGTGCCTAGCACAAAACGAGACAAAAAAAATTTTTTTTAAGAAATCTTTTGAAATATTAGTCATTTTAAGTGAGTCACTCCCTAAAAGAATTTGCTTGGGAGTCAAAGAAAGGTGACTTTAATATCCCAGAAACAAAACCCTGATCAATTTGTTCATCCATTCGGCCTACTATGACTCTGTTCCGATGGGGAAAATAAAAAGCACTGAAATTGAACCGGTCACTGGAAAACTCTCTTTGGTTTATCTTTTACTATATAAATGCCAGTTGGAACTTCAGGCAAAACGTCATTTGTAGAACAGTCTTGTGGCACAGACACTGTATCCATCATACAGAACAAGACAAGGTGCTCGGAAGAACCAGGTGCTGGACGAAGGAGGAAACATTTTATGTGTCTGCTACCGGTAAGTTCAATCCTCTGCGGAACTTGAGGCTGAACTCCTGTGAGGCTCCACTCCTGTGAGGCTCCTTTGTCAGCTGTGCCTAAAGCAGGGCCCTAGTAAGTGCTCAGTAAAGAGATGTTGGAAAAGTCAATGAGGCCAAGATGGAGTTTACACATGGGTAGTAGGAAGAGCTCTGAGTTCTATAAACTCCAGACGACTTTTGCAACTGGTTTTGCAGGTCAACCAGGCACTAATCTCTTCTAAGCTCTAATACATTTAAAGGAACACGGATCAGGGACATTTCACACTGTGAATTAATCTCTTAGAACTTCCTTAAATTGACTGGGTGGAGGCCCTACCGTTTTAGGTTGGCACGTTAATGCGGCACCTGCAATTTCCGCCCTTCTCTTTCCTCTCTTCCTGGCTCCCGGTCCCTGCTCCTCGCCCTGCCTGCGGCCCACCGCCAGCTGGGTCAATCCGGGCCCCGGGAACCTCCGAGTCCCTAAAACCTTGCTTCAGGAGAAAATACGTAATCATCATTACGTTTTAAACCACTGCAGCATGAGGTCTTTAAGTGAAAGCTTTATTTGGACACAAAAATGTAACCTACGAGAAACGAGGCAATACGGTCAAACCTCTTTCTTTGCCTCCCTTCTTGTTAAGGCCTCCCCGGCCACCTCAAAGCCTCCATCTAAGGAAGCTGTCTTTTCCCCTCGGAGGTTGTAGGCTTTCTGAGAGCCTCCTTCCAGGCCTCAGCTCCGCCCGCCCGCCCCACCTCAGCCCCACTTCGCGCCCACCCATTGTCCCCTCGCAGCTGTCACTGCGCGCTGATCCCCAAATTCCGATTGGAAAACCATCCCGTCGCTCAGCCCACCCTCTGGGACCGGACGCCTCACTCTCTGCCGAGCCTTAAAAGGCCTCCGGCCGCTTTCCCCGAGCCAGCAGGTAAAGCCGCGGCGGCGGAAGGGAGAAAGGGAGGGGCCGCGCGCCCCGGTCGCCCCGCCCGGCGTGGGGGAGCGGCGGGCTAGCAGGCTAGCGCGCCACCACGCCCCTACCCGACCTTCTGACCGCGCCCTCCCACTACCCCAAGTCCAGATCAGGATGCTAGCGCCGCGGAGCCGCTCTCGTAATCCCGCCCCTCGGATGGCCCCGGGGGCAGCCACCACCGCGAAACACGGAGGGCGGGGCGGGCCAGGCGGCTGGGAGGTGGTGGGGGAGGATGTGAAAGGTCCCGGATGTTGCTGAACTGGAGCCCCTTCTAGAGGGAGTAACTGGCGCAGGCGCAGAAGGATCGCACGAAAAGCTACGGTGGGGGTGGGGAGAAATTTCCTCCTGTCTGGTTTAGAAGAGTGAGCCGGCGGAGGTAGCGGGGGGATCCGAAGGGAAGGCGAGTAAGGTGTGGGGGTATTGGTGGCCAGGAGAAAAAAAAAAAAGAGCTTCCTGTTCAGGCGCACTCAGGACAGGAGTAGAAAAGCTGGAAGCCGAGCGGGCTGGGGAGGAGTGTTGGGAACGGAGAGGACGCGCGCTCCTCCGCTCGCCCTCTAGTGCGGGCGGGCAGGACGGCCCCGCGCTGGGGAGCGGCGGTTGCTCTGGGCCCCCTGAGCTGTGGGCACCAATCAACGGTTGCCATAGCAGCGTTTGACGTCATCGTGCGTGTGGCGCCCCTGCTGCCGGGGCTGGTGATTGGAGGAAACCCCGTGTCTGCGGAGCGGCTGTAGCCTGTGAGCAGCGAGATCCAGGGACAGAGTCTCAGCCTCGCCGCTGCCGCCCAGAGACCGCAGAGCCCCGTCCGTCCGTCGCCACCCACTCCGGACACAGGTAAGGGATCCGGCCGCCGCCGCCTCGCCCGGCTCCTTCCTGTCCCCGGCCAGCCTTCCGAAAGCGCGGGGGCCGTCCCCGCTCCGCATCCCTTCAGCTCCACTCGCCCGGCGGGAGCGGCGCTGGGCTGAGGCGGAGTCTCCTCAGGCGGAGACGGGCGGCGGCTTCTCTTCCGCTGGATTCGGGCGGGCGGCTAGCGGCTGCTTCGGGCTACTTGCTTCCGCATCGGCCGCGATGAGCGCCCGGCCCCGGTCCCGGCCCCCTCGGTGGGAAGGGCGCCCACACGCCAGATCCCCGGGACCCGCCCGGTCGCCGGTTCCCGGCCGGCCGAGGCACCGCCGGCTGCGATCCTTTCCCACCCGCGCCCCCGAAGCTCCCTTTTCAGCGCCTCCCCGCTGCTCGCTTCCGCCCGAGATAATGACTCGGCGGCTACGGGCATTGCAGTGGCGCAGGTGAGGCCGCCCCCTCCCCGCCGCCTCCTCCCTCCCCTGCCTCTCCCGCCCGCTCCTCGGCGCAGCCTCCGCGCCCCGCGCTGCGGTGGCGGCACCCAGCCCTCCCCCACCCGGGTGGCGGCGCGGCGGGAGGCCCGGGCACCGGGCTGCGAGCCGAGGCGGCCCGGAAGCGCCCGCCAGGTAGACCTGGGCGAGGCCGCACTTCGGGCGAGTCGGCTCCGGGGTGGGGCTCGCCCGCGACCCAGAGCCGAATTTCCTGGGTTCCGCGGCGGGGTGACTTGAATATTCCTGGCGGGGTGGGGGATGGGCTGGCTTTCTATGTCCGGGTGGAGGGGGGCTGGAAACCCAGGTAGGGATGAGGATGGGGAAGACGGTGGGCCGCGCGTCTCGCTCGTTCCCGCGGGAGCTGGAACTGAAGGGTCCTGGTCTGGGTGTGTAGACGGGGACCCCGCTCTGCGGGGCGGGTGAGCCAGAGCATAACAGCCGGCGGTGGCCCTGCTCGCCTGGGTGTGGCTCGCCCCTCCCCCACCTGCCGCAGCTGTCGGGTCCCCGTAGACTAAGTGAGCACCCGCGGTGGCCGGTGGCGGACGGACGCCGGTGGGAGAGTGGGGTGTGTCCGCGGCCGGCTCGTCTGGTTCCGCTTCTGCGGGCGGCGCTGGCGTCGGTGCCCTCGGCGCGGGCGGCTCCCCTCCCCGGCTCGGGCGGGGGCGTGTGGCTCCTCCCTCCGGCCCCGGTGGGGGAATTAACACTCGGCAGTAGGTTGGGCTCCTTGACACAGATCCGCCATGACAAAGAGGGAGACTCGGGGACCGAGCGGAGGCACCAGCTTGGGCGGAGCCAAGGAGGGGGGTTGCGGATGGCGCGGACGGAAGGGTTTGCACTTTAAAGTCGCAGTCGGCCCGTTTTCGTTTCACCCACCTCGACGTCTTAGGCCGGCTAAGGGTTAAATGGGTGCGGCCAGTCCTTGGAGCGCTGGTTATTCTGAGAAACCTAATCCATTTCCCGCTTGCATCCGAGGAGTTGGGGAGAGAAACCTTTGTACTGGTCTTAGATAATTTTCATTAGAAGCAGCGTTAGTCCGAGAGCATTTTTGAGTTCCTAGGGGAGAAATTAGTAATTTCAAGAAGAGGGGAGAAATTAGTAATTTCAAGAAGAGGGGGGTGGGGAGGTTATGCGATCACAAATTTTAGTTTTCGCATTGAAACAGTCTAGTTCCCATTCAAGCTCGCTAATTGCTTGTTCAAACACAGAGGACCTGTGCCGATTTGGTTTTTTGAAACAAAAAGTATTGTGGGATTTCCCTGGGAAGGTAAAGAAAGGGAGTCATTTCCTGTAGTGAATGACAGTGACTCTTCTGTTCATCATAAATCCTGTACCCTGTGGGACCACTGTATGGGTTAGTATCTTTCTGTGCTGCTTTAGGACCTTTCAAAAGGATATATTAAGGAATAGTAAAACGGGGGAAATTGAAAAGTCGAAGGAGCTTTAAAATGAGAAAGAATTAGGAAGTTACGATATAAGGGCAGCTCGGGTGATAATGTATTAAATTAAATTTTGACTACTAGGAACAATGCAGTAATTCTGCATTTAAACTGAACAGTGACATCAGAAACACTGGTGACACCGGGAAGCACTTAATAGATACATTTTAGTGCTCGCAGATAGTAAGAATCGAAGTTCCAGGATTCATGGGTGTTATTTTTTAAGCCTGTGTGCATATAACAAGGTACAGATAAATGAAGCCTTAGGGTCAGTTATGTATTGATCCTTGGTGGTGGTTTTACATTCACAATATATTAAAACAAGCAGTTTGGTCATTTCTCCCAGAAAATTGGCATGCTACGATCAGCTGTTGCAAAGATCAGTGGACTTGGGGTGGGGGGGATACCAACTAAAATTTAAACCCTCCTGACAAGAGTAGCTATTACCAAAGTAAAAGGACATGAATTACATTCAACTGACAGGTATCGTGATTCTGGGAGTGTGATAGTGTAATGTTCTTCATAGGTGGTGTTTTCACTAAAAGCTGCTTAATTTTGGATTATTTAGTGATATTTGAAACTGGAGTTGAGATTTTGACCAAGTAAGATAACGGTTGGTTTTTAAGGCCGCCTCTTGGTGAATGTGCTTTAACCTTATGTGAAATAAGGATCCTGAACAAAGATGAGGTAATGTAATTTTAGTTTTGCTAAACCAGTGTTAATGGCTTTAAGTGTACCCTCTGCATGCTGAGCATGCCAGTATTTTTTTTCTTAGCATTCTTTTGTGAGGCTGCATTAAATTTTTCGTGTAAAGAATCTTCCATAGGTAATTAGGTTTGAGGTGTTAACATAGCTTGTTTACAAAGGTATAATTTTCAGTTTGTTTGTTTTAATGGAAAAAAAAATATCTAAATGCTACTTTTTTTTTTCCCCCGGCAGAACATCCAGTCATGGATAAAAATGAGCTGGTGCAGAAGGCCAAACTGGCCGAGCAGGCTGAGCGGTATGACGACATGGCGGCCTGCATGAAGTCTGTAACTGAGCAAGGAGCTGAATTATCCAATGAGGAGAGGAATCTTCTCTCAGTTGCTTATAAAAATGTTGTAGGAGCCCGTAGGTCATCTTGGAGGGTCGTCTCAAGTATTGAGCAAAAGACGGAAGGTGCTGAGAAAAAACAGCAGATGGCTCGAGAATACAGAGAGAAAATTGAGACCGAGCTAAGAGATATCTGCAATGATGTACTGGTGAGAATCAAACCATTCAGTTTAGCGTCGCTATGATATAGAGTTCCTGTAATGCATATCAGTTAGGTTACTCTCAACTTTTTCTTTCTTTGGTTTTTCCTTTCCTTTTGCAAATGGGTTGTTCTAGATTTCCAAGTCTTTCAGGGTGTCATTACAAAAAGATGTTAAAACAGTTGTATAAGGTAAATGCAAAGATGATTATCAATCAGTTCAAATAGATTAGTAGTGTGTTTTGTTCTAATTGAAAAGGTAAAGTAATTGTATATCGCTTCAGTTATGGTTAGAATATTTGTAGTAGTTCTAGAGCTGATTTTCTTTAAAGTACGTATATGGATGCAGGAATTTTACATACCCTGTTTTAGGTGCGATGTAATAGGAGACTCACTGTAGACTTAGTAGCCTTCCCTGGATTAGCCACTATAATGTTAATGTAATGAGTCAGCCATGCGGAAAACTGGCTTCACAGTTGCTTTTGCCTCTTCCTGCGTTTAAGTGTTGGAGGTCTCAACTTTGAACACTGACAACCACAATAAAAGATTATGAAAAACTCAAGCTTGATTTTTCCAGGTTCATTCAAGAAGTATTTTAAGTATTCAGTATCTGCTTGTTGAAGCACTGCTTCTCTAAATAGCTTAAAAGAATTGAACATTACATTTTGGTTAATTTTAAAATTTTCTTACAAATGATTTTCTGTGGCAGAAAAGTTTAAATCTGAGGATAAATTGGTAGACGATCCAACCATTTAGCATGTAACAACTTATATACACTAATACTTTCCCCTTTTAATGAACCGTGGTTTTTGGAATAATATTTGAAGTGGGTTTTACTAAATGATTTCTCTTGTATTTCAGGACTTCAGGTTACACATTGGGTCTCAGTATGGCAGGGCTCTGGTATATAGAGGGATGCAATATCCCAATTCCTCTGAAAATCCAGCTGCACTACTTAATTATTTGAACCTTGTTTACGGAATAACTACTATAATGAGCGATATAGGATTATTTCTCATGTTGTGGGGTTTGGAGTTTTTGTTAAAGTTATAATGGTATTATGATTCCTTTATACTAGTCTGAGACTAATGGAATATCTTCAGTTCCTAAATTATGAGTATTTTTCTTAAATGATGATTTTCTTTAGGCTATCTTTTTAAAGAACAATAATATTTTTTATCTTAACGTGGGCGCCAGTCTTCTTGTGTGGTATCTGTCTTGTGTGTGGTTTGTTTTTGATTGCTTACTTGAAATCTTTACATTGATAGCTATCATTCATTTCTAAGATGAGAAGGGAGTTCTGGCTTTTATTGATACTAAATGACAAATGCTCATCTTGTGGTTTGCTAAGGTAATAAGAATATTTAAAATTTGAAAATATGATGTTTTCCTATAATAAAAAACATGTTGGGCTTTTCCCACCTTGCTCTGTTTACTGATTAGCACCTGTGTACGTTACTGAGTTTTGTTCGCTCTGATATTTTTCCTCCGATTATTACACCTAATAGATCAAATAATTTTTATTTTGGTTTCAAAGAGTTTGCTACAAGTTATAATTTCCCTTAAGACAAAAGTCAATTTTAGGAATAAGTGGGGGACGCAGTAACATTTACCCTCTACTTACAGCTTATTTGAGATTCCAGGTAGGTATCTGCATGTTTTCCACACAAGAAGTATAAAAGGTCCTGTCATTGTGAGGATTTTCCTAGGAAAAGACTATAGCAGTTTTAACTTTACTTCCCTTTGGTTTCCTTATCAAGGAAAAAAAATAGGATCCGTGGGTGAGAATAACTGGATTAATCTCTAAATAGCTTCTCCTTGTTATGATTATTAAGGGGGTTTCATACTGGTCACTACCCATGTTCTCCTTCAGAATAGCACTGGCTTCTTACCGAGTCTAAACGAAATTTCCACTTCGAAAGTATAGATAAATGAAAGTTTAATTCCTTTATTATACAGAAGACTCAGAATCCTAAACAAGCTTTTGCTTCCAGCCTTAGTCTTTTCTAAAGTAAAGCTCCAGTAGTGATCTTTGCATGGCTCATGCCTCTTAACATATAGTAGATACTCAAGTATTTGTTAAGTAAATGAGCAAAAAGCCTTCTTTTGGAAAAGAGGATAATAGAACTAGGTCAGCAGCACTGCTAATTTTCCAAGGCCTTTTCTGTTTCAACTTGGGAAAATTCGATATTTACAGATACTGTGATTCGTTACAGGCAGGCTTCTTTCTTTCCCTGTCATCTTTTTTTCAGGCAGGTCATGTTGACTCTGGAAACATCTTGCATAAAATTCCTTTTCCCCTTTTTAGTAAAATGGAAGAGTAAAATATAGCAGAACTGTTATTTCTCCTAGAGAAAATAATTGTTTGAACTGATTTACTTGATGATTAATGAAAGTGTGCTTAATTATATCTCAATATCTTACTTATAAAAATATAACCAGTTATAATTTTTATTACTCTAGTTTTTTTCTGAACTTTGACTTTTAATTTGAGGAAAACAAGCAGGTAATTCCTTTTCAGAATTAACATTATTGGCTGGTGGCATCAGTGATGAACCAGACTTCATTGTTCTATTGAGTACCTGTATCATACTGGCTAAGAAAATATTCTCTTTCTTCCTACTAGGGGGAACTAACCTCCACGGTTCAAAGTTCTTCTGAAGAGCTCTTTAGTCCATTATTAGGTTACCGCCATTCTGGTTATGGGCACTTTATCAAGTGTTTGCTTAATTTATATCATTTACTTAAGCAGAGAAAGAGCAGTTTGCTTAATTTATATCATTTACTTAAGCAGAGAAAGAGCAGGGAACATGTTACTTTGGACAAAAGTTTTAGAGCATTACTGTGGAAAATGGTCACTGGCTTTATTCTTCACAGCATGGACTTCTCTTTATGCCAAAAAAATTGCAGTTTTCTTCCTTGTGTCGTTAAATTGTGAACTAATGTACTCTGCCTTTTCTACCAGATCTTAGACCAAAAGCTCTCGTGTTCGTGGGGGAGGGGATCAACACCTCTTCTGTCTAAACTCAAAAGAAGCCAAAAAATTGGGTACTTTATCTGAACATGATGAAATGGAAAATGAAATGAGGATATGCATACTAGATTGAACCTAATTCAAACTCAAAGAAGAATGTAGTGTTGTAAAAAGAGCTCCAGGTTTTGAGTCAAACCAACTTTTTACCATTGAATAGCCGAGTGGCCTAAAGAAATCTTCCATCCCTCAGAGAAAACTGAGCTCAATTAAATGGGAATAATATCTACCCCATAGGGTTGTTGTGGAGAAAGAAAATCAGGTACTCTTAGTGCCCCAATTTATCTGTTTTGGGCTTCTGTTTAAAGCAGTGACAATAGTACAAACCTGCCTCTAATAATATAGAGGTCTCGTAACTCAGGAGTCGAAGAATTGGAATTAAAAGATCCAAGAAGCCTTAAAAATTGTGTATTTTTCTAGGGCAGAGGGCCCGTACTGGCCAGCAAATTTTCAAAGGTTTCATTTAAAAATTGAAAGCCACTGGTATAAGGTAAAGAATGGCTTCCTTTCACAAATCAGTAAAATCATGAGTCTGCCATTTGTAACAGTTGGCAACAGTAGTTGTGTGATTCAGTTAACTTGACTGCGGTCCATTTTATTATGCTTCTCTACATTTTTAAGGTGTGGTTTTCAAGGTGTGGTTGCTGGGCACTGGGTTTTATCTCTAGCTCATGGAAATGCCATTAAGCAGGAGCAAGCTAGGAAACCAGGCAGCTTTGGGGTCCTTCCTAGTCTGAATATGTTAACACATTTTTGACCAGAGACAGATTTTGGCCACAGGCGTTAGTTTCTGCAGAAATCCCCTGGTCAATAATGTGTTAATATGTGTCTTAGGCTTTAAAAACTGCTATATAGAGTTTTAAGTTGAAAATCACTAGGCAGTTCACTTATTGGAATAAGGGCTTCTCAGAAGACTTCTGCAGTGTTATATTCATTTTCACTACTATATATATTTACATGTTTTTGTCAATAACTGTTTTTGGTATGTTTCAGAGTACAAAGACCTTATGTGACATAGCAGATAGCAACAGTCCCTTCCAGGAAGGAGTACATTTGATAGTCTTTTTGGGAATAAAATTCAGTAGTCTTTTTAAAAGAGTTTTCATGATAACCATTAAACATTGACCCTGGTGAGGTATTTTGTATATTTGGGAAGTCTGAGGTGTGTGAAGTGTAAATGAAAGAAAATAAAGGAACAAAGAAAGGAGAGGTAGATGTTAGCCGTTTGGTGGGAAGGGGAAGAATAACAGCTTGATCAAGAGCAACAGGTTACCTGTCCTTTTTTGGCATAGCAATACTTAGATAAGAATGAAGTCTTTCCTGCCTGTTCTAAGAGGAGATATAGATGACCTGGAGATGTTTAGTGATTAGATGAGCTGTGAAGATAGTTAAAAGTGAACTAAGAGGAAAAGATGAAAGGATTCAAAATTGGACTTAAAGCAAAAAACCTGAGTAATGGGCTTCCCTGGTGGCGCAGTGGTTGGGAGTCCGCCTGCCGATGCAGGGGACGCGGGTTCGTGCCCCGGTCCAGGAAGATCCCACATGCCGTGGAGCCTGCGCGTCCGGAGCCTGTGCTCCGCAACGGGAGAGGCCACAACAGTGAGAGGCCTGCGTACCGGGGGGAAAAAAAAAAACCTGAGTAAAATCTTAAAGTAGAGGAGGAACATGCACACTTATGCATCTAATCTGCCCAAGAAAGAGGAAGAAATTGTATTCAGCCCTAGCAGAGGCTTTTGAATTAGAAAGGAGGGAAAATAAAGCTACCTTAGAGTTGTAATAGCGTATGGAGAATAATTCTGATTTTCATTTTTTCTTCTAAAAACCCAACTTTATCAGTAAAGAAATCTTACTGGTAACACCTCAATAGTGGTACAGTAGGAAGACCCAAGTTAGTTGTTTAATTGGAAAGTGGTTCAAGTATGTGTTCATACTTGGTCTAAACATTTATTTTCAATTAAAACAGATGTGTATGTTCATTTGCCCATTGCTAATGTGGAGCTAAGACCTTTTCTTTGAATATGCATAGATCCACAGTTTGGAAATAATTTACTAGACACCCCTAAAATAGATGCATCCTTTACAAAATGCTGTTTGAGTTTGCATAGCAGAGTGAGAACTTGAAAGCTAGAAGAATAATCAGTTCATAATCCTAGAAATATTTTTCTAATCTTTTAGTTTGAATAACCCAAGTGGTGTGCGTGTGTGTGTGACTCTCCTTTAAAAACTAGTCGTTTCGCGCATTCAGCTTAGTTTTCATAGGAACACTTCTTTTCATACTTATATTTCATAACACTTAAGTAACATACCATTTTAAGTAATTATAGCCAAGTATAATGGCATAGTTCGGGAAACAAATATGGGACTCTTAATAAGGCTATAACTGCTGATAGAAGCTGAAGGGAGTTCCAGAGAGTAGCCGAAAAACTTATCTGAAGTATTTAGCCCAAAGTCATGGGCATGATTGATGTTTACTTAGGAATGAAAGGCCTAATGTAAAGCCAGTCTATTAGGTAAGTAGGATTTGGTTAATCCAGCAAATTAAGTGATGGTTCATTCTATCAGAACAGTAGGTGGGAACATTGCTTTATTTAAAAGCCTTTTCCAATAATTTTGCAAGAGATTAGGAGAGAGAGGGGTACTGGTTAGATCATGAAGGGTCTACTATGTTATAAATTAAGGAATGTGGGACTTAATGGCCGTATGAAACAGGCAAAGGAAGTGACACCAGATTTTGCCAACAACAAGGTGTGTTGATAGACATGCAAAAATAATTCTGCTCTTATAAAGAAAATCAGAGCTTTTGATTTGACCCTTTTTTTGGATTTCTGATCATCCAGTTCTGTTCTTTGGACTAACTTTCTCCTTTTACTAATGTCAGAAATAGATTCTCAGTGCCCTCCATCATAGTTTATCACATTCATATATTAACCTTGGGGTTTTTTTTTTGGAATTGGGGCTTTAACCTGTGAAAGACAGGGTTTTTTTTTTCCCCCATGAATATATTACCTATTTTCATATCTGATGACTGGTTCTACCACGTAGAGGGAGCCCAGTATGTGAAATAGTTCTTCATTTATAATATTAAATGTTATTGGACCATTTAGATTAATTTGACCACAAGTTTTTTATTCCAAAATAGGTGATCTTTGACACATTTATATTGAAGAACATTTGTGTGTATGAGAAATTTTTTAAAAGTCAAAATTATGGGTGTTCTGATGTCAGCTAAGTTAAAAATTAATGTAGTCCATTGCAATTCTAATAAGCATTAGAATTTTTTTTCTAGAATTCCTGAGATATTCCTCTTGTGATTTCATCCTGGTTTCCATAGCTCTTTTCTTTATTATGGTTTTACATTGAGAATAAACACTGCTCTTTAGAGGATTTAGAATTGCTGTCAATTTCAGCGTGCTACAGGCAAGAGTTCATCTTCCTTTTGAAACTACCTGTCCTTTCTAGCCTCTTAATTTTTAGCACATTTTCTAGACTTAATCAAAATGACATCTTGGACTCAACTTTGACTTCATTTTCTGATTGCAAGTTATTGCTGTGTTGCCTACATCATAGGTTCTCAACCGTTTACATTGTTGATACTCATTTGTATGATGCACTCCCGTGGGTAGTACCCAGGATTATTTGCCATTGCCATTGTACTAGTTAGTAGTAGTTCTGCCCCTTACTCTCCCACTCAGAAGCATATTGGCAAGAAAGTGATGGTGTGAGGAAGGGTAAACTTGACCTAATTTTAATGGACAGAAGCTAAATTGTAAACCTTTTACAGCTAGTGGTGGTCATTCACTCGGACTTGCTATCTTTACTGTTCTTTTCCCGGTTCTATGCTATATACAGACAGCTCTTACTCTTCTTACCGTTTTATAAAACAGTGCTTTCCTTCTGTTCATTTGCTCCATCTTTGCCAGAATACCCTCTATAACGCCTTCAGCTCTAGTTTGGTCTTACTTTCCCTGACACAAGCCATTGCTGATTCCCGTCTTTATGGCCCGAGGGTTTCCTGAGGGTTTCATTACTCTGATTTGTAACTTATTTATTTATTTATTTTGCGCTCACGGGCCCAGCTGCTCCGCAGCATGTGGGATCTTCCCGGACCGGGGCACGAACCCGTGTCCCCTGCATCGGCAGGCGGACTCTCAACCACTGTGCCACCAGGGAAGCCCTGTAACTTATTTTAATTTTGATATCCATGTTGTTTTTGAACTTAAGAAGATTGGCTCTATTTCTTTATTCCCCTTAAAAACAGGACCATTGACATTTGTGGTATTTAATATGTAAAGTATGCTGAAGGAATGATACGCTTAATATTTAGGTGGCACAAATTTGAATTTGGCTTGGGAGAAATGGCATGCTTAGCCACCACATTCTTATCAGTTCCCATTGTACTAAGTACATTTCTTTGCAACAGGTCATTCTCCTTTATTCTCTAGTGAGCATTTCCCTATAATGATGAAAACTTGTATCTGTAAAAATTGCTATGCAGTAGCAGTTGTCGTTTGTCACTATATAATTTTGCATTTTCTGGTAAGGTATAATGTGACATAAGTAGTGATGTAGTATTAAATAGTCTTATATCTTGGCAGATTTCACTAATGTTTTTCTGGTGACGTTAGTTTGCTATAGTGTGGATCTTGGGGGCAACAAAGCATGGTTGAATATATCTGACTTCTACCAGTATGGTCCTGTTGTATGGCACATTCATGTTTGTTTGTATTGGAATAGATAACTAAAAGGTTTCAGCATATAAGCTTTTTCTTTCTTTCAACAGAATTTGTGAGTTTTCTTCCCTTCTCCCCCAAATAAAAATACGGTTACGATGGTATTAACTACAGGTAGGATGGCAAAGTAAGAATGTAATGACAGTCAGTCAAATGTTAATCTATAGAGTTAAGTAAGTCAAACTAAGATTTGTCCAATTGGTTGACTTGTATGCATGTTCATTCTTTTAAGACCTAGAAAAGGTACAGTTTTTGTAGTATTGGAATTTCATTTATTTGAATTGCTTAATGAGTTGGACATCATTAGAGAAGTTAGAAATGTTTTAGTGGAGGTTAACTTCCATCTCGCAAACAAATTCCAGGATCTACGAGTTTTTTTAAATTAGCGGTATTACCAGGGAACCCAGTGGTGAGTTGAATGTTTCTCATCTAAGTGATTAAATACAAATGCTTTTCTGAGACAGACCTACTTCTCTTGTTGATCCAAGACTCATGAATTGTCAACTCATAATTATTTTTGCCCCTTAAAACAACATACATTAAACACCATTGCCCAGAATTTCAAAGGAATACTTGGACCACATTCAACCAAGGGAAACGTGATGAAAATCCTACTCAAAACACGTTACCTTTAAAATGTGATTCTGGGAAATTGACAGTTGAGGACAGTGTATAGGTAGGCAGTAGTATTCTTAGAACAAGCAAATTCTCAAGTCAGTAATTTGATGAGTATTTTACTACGGTGTTTAGAAGATGTTTGGAAATGACATCAAATGGATCATAACACTTTGTTAACAGTAATGACTTTTCCCTTCAGTTTACCATTTGATAGTTTCCATCTGATAAGAGAGGATTATCATCAGACTTAAATTTAATTGGGTCATAGGGATAAGACTTGAAGAATAATCTTATGAATATTTCTAAAAAATAAACTATAATGTGTGCTGCTTTACTTTAAAGGGGTGATACAACCTAGCACAGACTATGCAGATTTTTGGTGTTTGAATTTTTAAAATTCATTTTATGACTCTGGGCAGGTATTACATCTCTGTGACTCTTATTTCCACATCTGCAAAATGGAAATAATAATAGCATCTACCTCTAGGATATTTTATATAGAGTTAATACATCCCCGTGGTAATAGTAGATAGCAAATATACTGCTTACCTTCTTTTGTGCTTCTTTGATATCACTTCATTGTGGCTTGATTTATTAATTTTGGATTAAATTTAAGAGAATTTTAATAAACTGCTTAAACTTTAAATTTAATATTTATTGATTACTTGCTACTTTATAAGCCCTGTGCATAAAGAAAAACATAATAAGTATAAAAAGCCTCTGCTCATAAAAAGAATCTCAACAGCCTAGAGGGGAAAGTACTGTGTGTTGGTCAAATTCAGAAGAGCTGGTCTTCAACCTTCTTTTTTAAAAGTGGCTGATAATCTGGTCCCACTAAGGAATTATACACAACACACAATGTGCATGTGCAAGTTTTAAAAAACACTATAAAAAATGAGGTTTTTAAAACAAAATGTGCTTTGTGATGGAAATATTGGGAAGTGGGGCCTTGATTGGTGAGAAACTTCAACCCAAGTAGGTCAACGTTAATGCTAGCTCTGAGAAAGGCTCTGGGGAAGGGGACCCTAGTGTCAGACAGTTTTAGCAGTTATCACTCAATGCTCAATAATTTCTTTTTGGTACTTTTCACCATCTTTTAATCTTTAGGAGGTACATTTCGAATATGACTAAAATACTAATTTAAAAAAAAAACATTTTAGAACACACCAGGCTTTCTATCAGCATTGAGTTTTTATGTGGTTGTCTTTTGTTTCGTTTTTGGTAAGAATCAGGGAGCCAAACTACTCTGGCTTTTTAACAGGAATTAAAATGAAATTTTAGGCTGGTTTCAACATTCCTTAAACACCATAGAATAATATATCTTGGCTTTATCAAATTCCTTGTTGCTATTTTAAAAGTTAGATGGTGCAGATTTGCCATCTATTTCTTATTAGTGGAAAATGCATTCAGTTAAGTGACTGGTCAGAGTCCTCTATGGTTCCATCCTTGAAGTTAAGAAGCTCTGTCCCTTCATATCTATATGACTTTATCATTTATAGAATACCTAAAATTTTACTGTGTGCCAACATTACACAGAAAGTCTTCAAATACGTACCAAATTAGTTCTTGACACCATCTAATTCATTAGCAGTTTTGGTGGAGCAACTGGTGGAGTTGCAATTGAAAGAAAGGAAAGCAATGCAGCCACAAGAGGGAGTAAGAGAATAATTTCTAAATTGATGGGCCTTAGTTGCAATGAAAATAGCTGCTTGCCTTTTAGAATTTTGAGACTTTAGGAATGATAAAAGTCTCAGGGGCTCTACAGAGTAAAGTGAAAGTTCTGGGAAAATTCTCTGTGCACAAGGGAATTGTGCAGGACCAGAATTGTGAACTTCTCCGTTGTGCTATAGAATTTGAATTAAACTTCATATTGGGGATATTATTTAAAATGACATTTGTGGGGCTTTTGAGTTTTTTAATTGAATAATAAATTGGGAGGTGAATTTTATAGAATCATTGGATTTGGGGCTTGAAGGAGCATCTACCCTAGCTTTTTCATTTTCACAGATCAAGAAGCTGAAGCAAAATAAGACTTTGTCCAGTTGCATGACCTGTATGCTTGTTTGTTAATCTAGGAGAGATCCTGTTGCATTTAATTTACGAGGAGTGCCCAATTTTTTTTGCATTGGAATTTCATGTATTTGAATTGTTTAATGAGTTGGACATTAGAGAAGTTAGAAGTGTTTTTTAGAGAAGGCTAAATCCCATCTTATAACTGGAAAAATTACCACTTTGTTTAAGTGATGGCTTTAGTTTTAGACTATATTTTAGGGTTCTGTACTTAAAATGAAAATAGCAAGAATCACACTTGAGGGCCTTGTGCCTCAAGTTCTTGGCACCTTTTCCCTTTTAGCCATCGGCGTTTTTTTGTGCCTGATTGGTATGAAAGCGCACTATCTATATCCTGGCCTCTTTTCCTTTGTGTTCAGGGAAGAGGGCCATGATAGTACAGTCTAAAACAGAGCAATGGGTTGTAGAGGCTTGGTCTTCCCTGTGCACACATCTGGTGAAATCAAGTCAAAGGAGACACTTGCCCAGCTATGTTTTCAAATTGCAGTCCGTAAATGTCTCATTAGAGGTTGATTCTTTTGCTTTATTATTCTGGGACTATTTACTGTTTGCTTAGTGACTTTTTAATGTATATTAATTAATGGAAATTGAATTTAACAGTATAACCAATTGTTGGAATACTCTCCAAGACAAAGTGGGAACCTCCTCTCCACCCCTCATTTTAATTTGCAAACACATCACTTATTTTTGTGACATTTTTTTCTCCTAAATACAAGTTGTACCAGGCCAATAAGGAAATTTGAAAAACATAGATGAGCACATAAAGGGTATAAGAGTGGAGAACAGAACTCACTGATAATGTCGTCTTCCAGAAATAGTCATTTTTTTTAATCACTTTAAAAAAATTATTTATTTATTTTTGGCTGCACTGCATCTTCGTTGTTGACGGGCTTTGTCTAGTTACGGCGAGCGGGGGCTACTCTTCGTTGTAGTGCACGGGCTTCTTATTGCGGTGGCTTCTCTTGTTGTGGAGGACGGACTCTAGGCGTGCAGGCTCAGTAGTTGTGGCTCAGTAGGCTCTAGAGCGCAGGCTCAGTAGTTACAGGGCTTAGTTGCTCTGCCACATGTGGGGATCTTCCCGGACCAGTGCTTGAACCCATGTCCCCTGCACTGGCAGGCGGGTTCTTAACCACTGCCCCACCAGGGAAGTCCCCTAGAAATAGTCACTATTAAGAAGGTTTTTCTTTAAAACTTACTTTTATATAAGTGTAGTATTAAGTAACCAAAAGTGAAAATAGCCTCTTCTACATATGGTAATTAAACTGCCTTTCTAACCATTTATTTTTTAACTTTTTATTTTGAAATAAGTTCAAATTTTCCCGTATATCCTTTACCTGATTCCCCAAATGTTAACATGTGTAACTACAGTATAATGATCAAAATCAATAAATTAATAAAATAATGGATAAAATAAACTATTATATAACCTATAGCAGTTACAAATTATACCACTATAATTGCCTAATTCTGGTCCAGAATTCAATCCAGGATCACAGTTTGCATTTCATTGTCATGTCTCCTTACTCTTCTTTAATCTGGATCAGTTTTTCAGTCCTTGCCTTTTGCCACTTTTTTCAAGAGAACTGGCCAGTTGTTTTGTAGAATATCCCTCAGTTTGGATTTGTCTGGTGATCCCTCATGAGTAAACTCAGATTGTGCATTTTGGGGAAGAATTCCTGGAAATGATATTGTGCCCTCCTTGGTGCATCATATTAGGAGACACATGTTGTTCTGTTACCAAACCATTATCTTTAGGTAGGACATTATATTTTCTAATTTAAACAGCAGGGAGGACTTCTAAAAACACCCTGTGGTGCAAAAGTATCAATTTTTTTTAAAGATAGATGCCCCATAAGTATGATTACTTTATCAAAGGTTAGAACTAAGTATAGTTTGCCAAAGTCCTTTTTAAATGGGTTATGCAATTTTATAATGAATGGATTACTCTTTTGAGAGAGGGAGAAATCCCAGCTCTATAACTTGTGATTTTCCTTTGAAATACATTTTCATTACTTGGCTTCATGTATTCTAATTGACAAGCTAAATCACAGCCACTAGCCCAGTGATTTAATTTGCATAGTGGCAGGTGGTCATTCTTTAGGGCTGAAATAAATATATAAATGGTTTACAATGAGTTCTTGTTAATTTTTTAAAGTTGTCTAAGGACCCTTACTCTCTACATTGTCTGATTCCCATTTAAGAAAAAAAGGAAAGGACAAGTGAGGAATGGTGGGGGGCGGGACGTGTTCAGTGCGTTAGAGAAGCTTTCCTGGGGTGAAATTTAGAAGGAAGGTTTTGAAATGAATGCTACTGTGAAACACAAGAAAATCGAATGAGGAGGTGTCATGATTTTTGTTTGAAACTCCCATCACTCCTCTTGGTGGCAGAGTTGTAGTACCAAAATCTAGGTGTCCTGACTTGCAAAGAAATTTACTCTACCTTGCTGCTTCGAACTGTCCTCCCACCCTATCTCTGGTGAAGCTTTGTAGTTGTTTGTCTCCCTTAGTTGCCCCCTCCAGAGGCATTACATAGTACCTGGCGCTTATCCAAGGGTCCTGAAAGCATATTAGGGTATGCTTTGGCTGCCCTTTGGCTGCTGTTTCTGAATATATGTGCTTAGTACAGCACCCAAACACCTGTCATTTTTGAGCAATTTCTAGGTCTTTAAAGAATCAGAGCATTGTTCCTTTTTGAGCAAAATATTCATTATGTAACCTACAATATCAACCTCAATTTTTACTACATTTTATCTTAACTATATATTTAGAAGTTTGGTAAGATGATGAACTTTTGATAGTCTTGATGTTAGGCTTTTCTCCTTTAAGATTGTTCTAAGTTTCCTCTGCTATATTTAAATGAAGCAGTTCAAATTAGTCTACAAATTCGGCCTGGGGATTTGATGTTTGAGTGCCTAATATGTGCAAAACGTTTGTCTTTAAGGAGCCTATAAGTAGATTAAGAATACGTATGTGAAAAGTCAAAGGTGCAAAATCATAATTATTTTAAATTACACTTGCTCTGGATAACATGTTGCAGAGCATAGGATATAAAGTTCAAAAAACAAAACTCTTCTGATGTCATCCCACTTCCTCAGAGGTAATGTCTAATCTTTTTTGTATCCTCCTGGGAACTTGCAGTGCCCACTCAAACAGTTCTGTCCTTGAAGAATATACACAGGTAGGATCATATACAAACTGTTCTGTAAGTTGAACCCACACACTTTGTTGTATATCTTATGCTTCATTCCATACTGGCACTTACCGCATTCTTTTTAACGTCGGTATAGTGTTTGATGAGTGTAGCAATTTATTTAGCTAGTCCATTGTTGATATTGACAGAAATTGGGATATTTCCTTTTGTTTTTCCTTCAGTTGAAAGCTCTTCAGACCTGAGAGGTACAGAAAATGTAGACTAAACTGAATATTTTTGAGAATTGGCTTGCGGGAGAACATAGTGTTAGAGCTGGGTATATTGAAAGGTGAATGGTACAGATTACTTTAAGTCAGTCAACAGTTCTTAGAGTGATCTGTGGACCCCTGGGAGTCCTGCTGGGGGGAGATTCATGAGGTCACACCTATTTTCTGTCTCTTTTACAGATGAGAAACCTGAGGCCCAGAGAAATTTCAGAACTTCATCAAGTTGACATAGCTAGTAAGCAGTGAACTGGGATTTGAACATAGGTAGTAAGCAGTGTAAGCTTGTGCCTTTTACAAGTCTGCTGTAAGAAGAACAAGTACTAACAGAAAATGTTTCCTTTATCTTATGTACTTTGATATAATTTAATCCTGTAGGTTTGTTTTTGTTTTTGTTTTGCTGTAATTACTTCAGTGTATTCCTTCATCAGAACCTTCAGGAGGCACCACAAAACCAGGTGGGAAAGCCCAGAGCTCAGCATGTCCCCGCCCTCTTTAATCTTGTGTTTTTAAATGAAAGTTTTTTGTGCATTATTTCACCGCTCTTATTAGATACACAAATTTTTGATTACGGAACCTGAACTGAAGTACTAAAGTTGAGAGTACAAGTGCACTAAAGCAGATTTTTTGGTTGTCAAGATCCCCATGTCTTATATTTACATCTAACTGAGTAGGAGCTGTGATTGGTGCTTTCCTGTGTATATAAACTATACTCTCATTTAGACCTCGTAGCGGCCTTTTGAAGTAGATTTTCATTTTAATCATTTGTAAATATATTTTTTATTTAAAAAATCATTTTATAAAATTAAATTTATTTCTTTAATAGATGAGAAAACTAAGACTCTGAGAGATTAACTTGCCTGAGATCTCAAAATTGATGAGAGTGGGATTTAAGGTCTTCCTGATTTTAGTTTATACTGTTTCTATTACACCAATCTGTTGCTCCAAGAAGTGCTTGGATGCCCAGAGGTTAGGGCCTTGCCACCAGCTCAGGCTGCAGTTTTGGTGTTTTAGATAGTTTGTAGTCTTGATTGTTCCTACAGATTTGATATTTTACTCTTCTTAATTTCCAGCTGTAATCATATTAAAGGACAGTGAGAGAGGTATATCACGAGAATAGAGATGGATTTTCAGTTTACAAACTTTTTATTAGAAATATTTGACCACAGTTAGAATTGAATGTTTATTGAAATTCCTAGTGGGGGCAGGTTGAGCCTAGCTCAAGAAGGGCAGTCAGAACTAGATAACCTGTCAGTTTGTGTGGTTCCTTAATGTTAATCCACTCCAGAGTCAAAGCATTGATGTTATGTAGACCATCTTTGGATCGAGCACGTGCTAGAAACTATTGTTAATATATTCTGCCCTGGGTAAATTGACTGGCTTGGGGGAAAAAATCATTACTTGACCCCATATCTTAAGTGTTCTTACAACCTAAGAGGTTAATTGTACATGGTGCTGTAGAGGAAAAAAAAATCTTTTAACTCTAAAATCTCAAGCTCCACATAATTTATCCATTGATTAGATTAAGGTTCAGCGCCCTCTCCAGAACTATAGCATGTATTTAGCTCTGGATTATAAACCATTTACAGAGACATTTCAGATGTGGGCTTCATGCTTTCAATCCCACATAATGTTAAATGGGGATGGCTACTGTATAAAGTCAGAATATGCATTAACTCTAATTCAGCAGATTAATTTTAGGTATTTTTAAATGGCCATGGTTATCTTTAAAAGACAGTAGCTGTCATCAAAAACATTTTTTTAAACTGCTTGAGGGGAACTACTGTGAATCTCTAAAACAAATTCTATTTCGGTAAGATCCGTATTGACACTATATACAGTACAACTGCTCTTCAGACAAGTAACTACTCCCTCCCTGTTGTGTGATAACATTTTAACGTTCATATTTAGCATATAATGCTGATGTGAAAATTTTTAAAAAATCATATAGGTAGTGATTATAAAAAGATTTAGCTTTTTAATTTTTTCTACAAAATATTCATACCATTTTTCCATTTTCACTAGTTCTTTTCAATTTCATATTAATAATTCATAATCAATACCAGTAACTAAGAAAAAATGCTTCCATCAATTGTGTGACAGAAACTGCTATCTGTTTAATAAAACTGAGTCTCCCCTCTAATTCCTGTGCACACAGCTAGACCAAATTTCCCAGTGTCCCTCTTAAATGCAGGCAAGTGACTGTTTTTACCAATGGAATGTACATGCGGGCCGTGGGTACTGACTCCAGGCTACATGCTCCTTCATGTTATTTTTTTCTCTGACTGGCTAAAATGGAGATCAGCTCAATATTAACATTGTAGTCTCAGTTAAGTGCTTGAGTGTAAGATGTTATTAAAGTTTGTGTTTGACCTGAAAATCCTTTTCTGTTATAAATTACATTTAGATTAGAAAGTCAGTGTTATATGGAGAATTTTACAAGTGGAAGGTTCATCAGTAGTCAGCCTAACCATTATTTTATAAGTAGAAATTGTGACACCTCATTTGCTTCTTTCCTTATATTAATGCTATGTCTCCTTTTAAATTTAGATTCTCACAATGTCCCACAGTTGTCATCACCTCCACTTTACTACTACAACATGAATGAACTATAGGAAGTTGTATACTTAGCACAGGGTATTTTCTGAAGTTTTTGTATGTTGAAAATAGCTATTAGTTCTTTCCTCTCTTCATTTTCTCTTCTCCAGTTTTTCTTGTCACTGCTGCTTTCTGATAAGTGCTGCTTCCTTTTTTCCCCGTTTTTATTTCCATCATGGTCTTCTCCCTACATTTGCCTTTCTCCTCTGGCTTTTAAATCCGGAAAATTGAACTTTTATTTCTCTTTGGTTAGTTTGATAAATTAACATACTTAATCACCTCTGTAGTGTTACAATTAACTTAATTCAGTGAACTCTATATCTTCCATATCTTAGAGTTGAATGAGACCACATGTTATTTGTGAATCTCCTCTAAAAAATAGTGATTTTTCTCATTTCTCCTGAAAATCTCTGTAAGAAGAGTAGAACTTGCTATCTGACGAGATGGCCTATTCCGAATTTGTTTCGTAAGCTTTCTCATACTGAGCAGAAATCTGCCTCTGCCCAGATTTAACTAGTCTTGTCTTCTGGAGCCATTCATGTCATATTCTTTCAGTTTTCATGACTGTTTCCAGTTTTCATCAACACTCTTGCTTGCTTTCCTGGATACTCTCCAGTTTGTCAAATCCTGACTTGATACTTTTGGCGGGGGCTGGGGGGGTGGTGAGCCATGCAGCATGTGGGATCTTAGTTCCCTGGCCAAGGAATCGAACCCATGCCCCCCCTGTGGTAGAAGCCTGGAGTCTTAACCACTGGACTGCCAGGGAAGTCCCTATTTTTAAAGGAACAATATACTCTAGGTTTGGTTTCCTCAGCACAGCGTAGAACTGAATCATCATCCTTCATTTTGATTTCTAATTGGTATCTTGGAATCATATTCTCCTTCTTAGTAGGCATATCATCCTGCTGAGGCAGAGAAAACGTAGAATAATGTTGTAGAACAGGTCAGATTGCCTGGTTGGAGTTGTACTGTCACAACTTAGCTGTGGTTTTTGAGCTTGGCGCCATTTGTTGTCTTCTATGAGATGGCGATAATTGTAGTTTGTACCTCATAGGTAAGGTTATGGAAGGATCAAATTAATCCATGTAAAGTGATTAAGTATCAAGAATGGCATGTTTATTATTGAAAATGATGTTTTTATTATTTTTCTCAGTTGTCTATTGCTGCATAACAAACCAATCAAAACTAAAACAGTGATTTATTCTGTTTTGTAACTCTGTGGCTTGTCTGGATTCTTTTGGACAGTTTTTCACATGGTGTTGGCTGTGGTCACTCATTGCTGTTTTCAGCTGGGGCTTAAATATCCAAATGGCTTCACTAAACATGTTTCATGACTGGGGCTGACTTGACCTTTCTCTCCAGCAAGATAGATTTTTTTTTTTTTTGGCTTCCGTGGTGGTGCAGTGGTTGAGAATCTGCCTGCTAATGCAGGGGACATGGGTTTGAGCCCTGATCTGGGAGGATCCCACATGGCGCCGAGCAACTAGGCCCGTGAGCTACAACTACTGAGCCTGCGCGTCTGGAGCCTGTGCTCCGCAACAAGAGAGGCCTGCGCACCGCGATGAAGAGTGGCCCCCACTTGCCACAACTAGAAACAGAACAGAAACGAAGACCCAACACAGCAAAAATAAAATAAATTAACTTAAGAAAAAAAACCTTAAAAAAATTTTTAAAAAGATAGGTTTTTTTTGTTTTTTTTTAATGCTGGCTTAGGGTTCCAAGAGGGCAAAAGGGGAAGTTGCTAGTCCTCTTAAGGATTAGACCTAGAACTGGAACAGGAGTCATTTTCACCGCATTCTGTTGGTTAAAGCAAGACAACAAAGTTAACTCGGACTCAGGAGAAAGGAAATGAATTCCACCTCTTGACAGGAGGAGTGGCATACATGAACAGGGATGGTAGGGGAACTGGTGGAGGACATTCTGTTCTTTCATAGTTAGCTTTTTGAACCAAATTTAATCTTTAATCCAGTCTATCTTGCTTTTTGTTTTTTAAATTTTAATGGTTCTTACCTTTATGTCATCAGAAGATTTTAAAAGTTTGTCATTTATCCCTTTCTCAACTCTTTTATTTAAAAAATTTCTCATCCCTTTCTCAACTTCTTTTATTTTTAACAGCTTTATTGAGGTATAATTGACATACAAAGAACTGCACGTATTCATTTAATGGGTACAATGTGATGAGTTTGCTTTTTCAACTTCTTGTAGTCAGCATTTTACCAGAAACATTCGCCACTGTTGATCCTTCGTCCTTTTAGTCTATCATTAGGCCAATAAACAGCCTGACTACTGGTATCTTGCCTTCTTGTTACTTGTAGGTTCTGGTTAATAGCTTTAAAGTAGTTTTTGCCGTTGTTATTGTTTAAATCAGATGTTATGGCTAAATTCAGTGTTCAGCTTGAGGGAAGAGGTGCTTAATTGCTAATTTAAAAATTCTCAGTGTGGGTTACCCAAATGTAAAACAACAGTTTTTAGAGATATAGAAGTTATTACTCATAAAAGATGAGTTACAATTTCTTATGACATTTATTGACACCTTGCCTAAATAACTTCTGCAAGTTTTCGGACGTATACTTTAAAGTTTTACATTTAAAGTGATTCACCCTTAACTAACTGCACATGTTTGTGGCCCTCATCTTTACATATATACAGTGGGTTAGATAAAAGTCATTGAAAAGTGAAGGACATGATGAGGCAGTGTTATTCTGTTTCTGTTGTCTTCCCTGCTAGACATTTTATCCTCAGACTTAGAGACTGTCTTGCTCACTATTCTCAGTGCCTAGCCCGGTCCATTTAAGTATTGAAGAATAAATGAATGTAAAAAATATGTTGAAGCAGTAAAATACGAAATAGAAATGCCTAGGTAGAGAATTGATTTCATGGTTAGGCTTTTACTTGTTGTCACTTCTTTCGTTTGAAAATATTCTTTGTCAATCTTAAATATATATAAATGAGCCAGAGAGCAGTTCACAATCGAATTGTACATGGAACCTTCTTTAGATTTATATATATTTTTCCCGCTATTTAATTTGAAGTGATTTGTGAATTCTGGTTAATCTCAATACACTTTTTCCTTAGTTGGACTTCATAGTCTAACTTTTAGCCTAGCCAGTCAAAAGTGGAATTTGTCCTTCCAAGTGTGGAGTGCCACAGGTTAAACCTAGACTTCTGAATCCAAAGCCATTATGCTATACCGTCTCCCATAGTGGAATGAATAATGCATTTTGTATTAAGATATAAAACTTGAAAAAGCCTGGTCATTTGTTTCTTAAGTTAAAAAAAAACACTTACTGTACTAAATGGAACTATCTTTTGCTGTTTAGGCAGATCCGCAGATCCCCAAAGAGCAGCTATAGTGTTCACAGAGTGTTCATGCCTCAAAGAGGATGATGGTGTTTAAAGGACAAAATGACGGGAAGTTTGAATTTTGCCAAGTCTTAGGTTATAGGCATTCCTTCTTCGGAGGAAGCAGTGGTCTTCCAAGCCCAGAGGGTTCCTTTATTTCTAGTTTGGTTGAGATTTCACACTAGAAGCTGCCTCACAGTTTAAATGAATCAATGAATGAATGAATTCCAAAACACTTTTGCAGCTGAGAGATCTTTGAATATGAAAGTCTGGGTGTGGTGTAGTAAGAATTTTGTTATCCTAACCAAAGTGGTCTTCTGATTTCAGGCCAACGGTTTCAAATATCAGTTAATAATCACAGGAAACATTATTTCAGGTTGAATTCTCATCTCCAACCCTTTCCTGTAATGCATTGCAACCTGCTCCTACTGCCAACTTGGAACTACCCACTTCATCTGAGTATCTGTTGCTTAAGTTGCAGAAAGGGGGAGAAGCCGGGTTAAAGCTTACTCTCCCACTCACCATTTGGAACATAATGAGGTAGACATACAAAGTTAGAGTTACTATTTAAAAGCATTTTTCAGCCTGTTTGGCATATAAGTAGGTGCTATATAAACTACTGGGTTACTACCAGAAGAATAGAAAGCAAGAATTAGATACCCTTTTTCCTTGTAAAAACTGAGAATTGTTTGGGGCTAAGCCCAGTTGAAAATTGACTTTCACCTTGATTCCTAGAGTGTATTTAGTAGGAAGAAGTGGAGTGTTTAAAAAAAAATTTTTTGCCTAATTCTACTACTGGAATTATCTTTCTCCCCCTTAAAAAAAAAATACTAGTTTATTGTGCCTTATCCCCCTAATACAGTGAAATCAAGTTTTTCTTTAAATCCGTTGTAGAATATAATTATTAGCATGTTAGGATTTACTTAGCTTAGATTGTTATAGTTTTGAACAGAATTACGTAGAATGAAGTTTAACCCGTTTGGGGTGATCGGTAAATATGTATCTTATTAGCTGAAAATCACTTTAATGAAACTAAAGATTTACTCTTCAGATCTTTAATTCTCATACTCCTACCAGTGTCTTAATTTAGTTAGGAAAAATAAAACTTTGAACAGCTTTTTACCTGTTGTGAGGTATTACTTTAATTGTAGTCTTATAAATGACGTTTTGTTCTTTTGTTCTGTTTCCTCTGTCATGGACTCTGGTAGTGTCTATTATACTATCGGTTTCTGCTTAAGTCATATATTCCTCCAGAGTACCAAAAAGTTAATCTCTTATGTTCTTTGCATTCTAGTGTCATGACTACCTTGAAAATGAAAAGTTTGCCATTTTGTTAAATAATATAATAATAAAGCATAATAACAAATATAATATTATGAGCTATCATGCTTTCACATTCATTGAAACATGCAGTCTTTATCAGCATGTAAATTGATAGCACTGTGGGGGAGATGCCAATATTCAAATTATCATCCTTAAATAATAAGCTGAACACTAATTTCAAATTTTAAGTATTACTGTCCAAAGCATTCTGCTCTTAAACCACAAATTTACGAGTCTACAGCATTCAAAAATTGTATTATTGGCAATGACTGGGTATTAAAGTTTTATAACTTAGGCTATAGTATGCTCTTAAAAAATGCAGATTCTTTCAGTTTTGTAAATATTTTAGTCTTATTATGACTGTTTCTTTTCTTCCCAAGTCTCTTTTGGAAAAGTTCTTGATCCCCAATGCTTCACAAGCAGAGAGCAAAGTCTTCTACTTGAAAATGAAAGGAGACTACTACCGCTACTTGGCCGAGGTTGCTGC
The DNA here is from genome assembly GCF_963455315.2 of Globicephala melas. NCBI lineage: Eukaryota > Metazoa > Chordata > Mammalia > Artiodactyla > Delphinidae > Globicephala > Globicephala melas. The sequence continues at coordinate 44,472,197 of NC_083330.1, read as the reverse complement.
TGGTGACGACAAGAAAGGTATGCTGCCTCAGCCTGCGCTGGGCGCCTAGAAAATGACACGGCACGGAAGGAGTCCCTTCTGGAGTTAGAGAATTGTTCTGTTGTTTTTTAATAGTTCAGAGCACTAAATGAAGAGTAATAATGGACTTTGCGCTCTCTCTCTCTCTCTCTCTCTCTCTTTTCTTCCTTCCCTCCCCTCCCCTCCTTCTTCCCTCCCCCCCCCTTCTTCCCTCCCCCCGTCCTTCCTTCAACTAAACAGTTGACCCTTGAGGAACACAGATTTAAGCTGCACAGGTCCATTTACACAGAGATTTTTTCTGTAAATACTACAGTACTACATGATCCAAGGTTGGACATGAAGGGCCGCCTACAAAATTATACTCAGATTTTCGACTGCATGAAGAGTTGTCATCCCTAAACCCCTTGTTGTTCAAGGGTCAACTATATATCTACTGCTGAATAATTGGTATTCTGAAATGTATGCTTGTTAACAAGCCAATTTTATGTATAGGAATGTTTCCTCACAATTTTAATAGTGGTTATAGTATAACTGTAGAGCAGTACAAACTAATTATTAAAAATAATACTGAGATGGTTAGAGTTATTTTGTCTTGACATTGATCAATGGCTAGTGTAGTTTTCCAAACGAAGCTTTTCTTTTTTTTTTCTTTTAAATTGAGGAGCCTTAATCAGTTAAGGTTGCTACAGCTTAATATTTCAGAGTTTATAATTGGATAGTAAAGGTTTGGTTTGAGGGGTGAAGGTGAAGTGCAAACTTTTATCGATACATTTTGGTGCATTTTATTATCCAGGGATTGTGGATCAATCACAGCAGGCATACCAAGAAGCTTTTGAAATCAGCAAAAAGGAAATGCAGCCAACACATCCTATCAGATTGGGTCTGGCCCTTAACTTCTCTGTGTTCTATTATGAGATTCTGAACTCCCCTGAGAAAGCCTGCTCTCTTGCAAAAACGGTATGTATTTTTTACCTGTTATGTGGAAATTTAGTAATCATTATTATTAGAGCATTGAAATATATTTTTTTTTATCACAGGCATTTGATGAAGCCATTGCTGAACTTGATACATTAAGTGAAGAGTCATACAAAGACAGCACACTAATAATGCAGTTACTGAGAGACAACTTGACAGTAAGTACATACCAGCATCATGAGCGGTTAACATGGCGAAGAGATTATAGGCATACCTCTGTTTTATTGTGCTTCGCAGATACTACGAGTTTTACACATTGAAGGTTTGTTACAACCCTGTGTTGAGCAAGTCTATGGGTGCTGTTTTTCTCAAAAGCGTTTGCTCATTTTATGTCTCTTGAGTTCACATTTTGGTAATTTTCAGTGTTTCGAACCCTACACCAGCAAAAATTTCAACTGCTGAAGGCTCAGTTGATGATTAGCATTTTTTAGCAATAAAGTATTTTTTTAACAAGGTATGTACATTGGTTTTTTTTAAAGACATAATGCTGTTGCATACTTAATAGACTACAGTATGGTGTAAACATAACTTATATGCACTGGAAACAAAAAATTCGTGTGACTCAGTTTATTTTTATATTCGCTTTTTTTATTCTTTTTTTTTTAATGTAAGATCCTATCTGCTTTTAAAACTCTGAAGAAAACCATCTTACAGAAACTGAAATATTAGACTAAGGACTAAAAATGTATCTTTTCATTAGTTACATATACCCATTGTTAAAATTCTGGTTTTTAAAATGACTTTGTAATTCATGGTTTTGAACTTTCAATTACATAAGCCGTTTTATTTTTCATTTCAATATAGTTGATTCTTTTCTTTCCATTTTAGTCACAGAAGAGTTTTGCTTTTAGTATCAAAAGCATACTTAAGTTCTCTTTTTTTTTAAATAATTTTTATTTATTTATTTGGTTGTTCTGGATCTTAGTTGCAGCAGGCGGGCTCCTTAGTTGTGGCTCTCAAACTCTTAGTTGTGGCATGCATGTGGGATCTAGTTCCTTGACTAGGGATCGAACCTGGGTGCCCTGCATTGGGAGCATGGAGTCTTAACCACTGCGTCACCAGGGAAGTCCCTTAAGTTCTCTTATTTATTTATTTATTTTTGGCTGCGTTGGGTCTTCGTTGCTGCGTGCGAGCTTTCTCTAGTTCCAGCAAGTCGGGCTACTCTTAGTTGCGGTGCGCAGGTTTCTCATTGCGGTGGCTTCTCTTGTTGCGGAGCATGGGCTCTAGGTACTCGGGTTTCAGTACTTGCAGCACGTGGGCTCAGTAGTTGTGGCTCGCGGGCTCTAGAGCGCAGGCTCAGTAGTTGTGGTGCACGGGCTTAGTTGCTCCGAGGCATATGGGATGTTCCCGGACCAGGGATTGAACCCGTGTCCCCTCCATTGGCAGGAGGATTCTTAACCACTGCGCCACCAGGGAAGCCCTCTCTTCATATTTAAATTCCATTAAAAACAGTGACCATAAAGTTGCTTCTCTATTTTTGTAGCTATGGTAGGGCATTAATAACTTTAGTTACAAAATTTCAGATACTCTACAGAGTCCAAGTGGACATCTACTTTGCCTAGTCTCTTAGTAAAAAAAAAAAAAATGACTTACTGTGGCAGGTCATGATTGTCCTTGGTATACTGCAGACTAAAAAAAAAAACCACAATGCCAGTACCACACTGAAAAAATATATAGTTAATACCTTAATAATATTAAATTTCTAGCATTCAATTTCCAGTTGTCTTTTTGTGTTTCTTTGTATTGTCTTTTTTTTTTTTCTTCCAACAGTTTTTTATTTACATTGGGATCCAAATAGTCTATATATTGCAGTTGGTTGATATGTCTCTTTGGTCCCATAGGTTTTCACATTCTTCTCCTTCACATGAATATTAAATTTGAAGTTTTGAGGCTTGGGTGAAAAAAGTAGCAAGTATCTTCTGTGTGCCAGATAAAGAGCTAGGAATGAAGATTATAGTTTAGTGCTACTGGTTTTTATTAGCTTTGGGGCATTTGTTTTGGGGACTGTACATCATCATTGTATACATTTAACTTTTCTCAGCTTTATTTTATCTAGCCCATTGCCAATTTTCTGAACCAGTTATATTCTCAGCAGTTTTTTGAATGTCATTATGTACTTGTTTATTATTAAACACTGAAAATTATTTTAGAAAGTATAATTGGAGGCTCCCTACACACTCTGGAGATTATTTCAGTCAAGAGGATAAGGTATAGAGTTCCTTAAAGAATGAATCTTTTTATGTATATCAAATGAAAGAAGCACTTCAGTTTGTTAGCTAATTTTAATATTAAGAATTTTTCAAATTTTTCTGGTTTGAAATGATGAGATAGTTCTGAAAGGTAGAACTTGAGACCTAGTCACTACTGAGTTGTGTTATCACTTTTTGAGAAGGTCTGATCTGAAATATATACTTCTAGCTGAATCTTGGTATCAGTATAGCATGAAGAGCGTATTACAACAGCTGAGTAAGAAGAAAACCAAGGTTCTGATTCTGATTCTGTCACTATTTACTATGTGCCTTCTCTGAGCTCTTGTCGTATTGCCTGTTATCGTTATAGGTTGATTGGATCACTTATCTGTCAAGTAAAGAAATTTTGTCAAAACTATCTAGTATCTGAGTCTGGATCTGGTTGACCAGTATTGTTAACACATAACCCTAGGAAGAGAAATATAAATATCCTTCATCAAAGTTTTAATGTTTATATGGAAAAAACAGGATCCATGAAAGAACTGGAAAGAGATGATAAAAAAATAATTCCATCTTGTCTTACAAGACCACCAGTTTAATAGAAGCTTACAGACTTCTAGGTCATTCAGATAACTGTATGATGTTCAAAGAAGTCTCCTTTCCAGGCCAGTAACATATTTGGTTAATAAATAAATAAAACTAATGGGTGATTTGGGGGATAGAAAAATATTGAGCTTTCCCCCCCTTCATTCTGCAGTGTATAAGCAATATAAAATTTAAGGTATCTTGAAACAATCCTTTTATAATTTCCTCTAAAAATCATTATAGAGTGCTAAGACTTGTAAAAAAAATATTTGAAACAGCTGAGATAATTTTGAAATCATCTTTTTAAACTGCTGAAAAACTGTAACAATCTAAAAATTAGTAGACACCATAGGCCTACTACTATGGGACAATTCAGTTTTTACCTCTTCGAAGATTTGGTTCTGACCATACTGTTTTGTGTTCATCTGTTTATTTTGAATCAGACAAATTCACAAAGGTAGTTTTTGTGTTTTTTTTGTAAACTAAAAATGTTAGTTAAATTTGTATTTTAGTTCTGACTTGATCCTGACTCTTGAGTTTCATAGAGTGTGGTATTCTCTTTAGAGTGGCAGTCTAAAGTCTACCGGGGAAAGTAGTCAGCCTGAGCTCCTTGAGCATGGGGACTGAATTTGATGATTCTGGTTTAGTTGCACTAAACTTATACATCCGTCTCTCACTGGGGCTATTTGGGACAATCTACTATTCTGATAGCTATTGATATTTAGAACTGTAGTGTTTCTATGATTTCTTCTACTTTTTCTTCACCTATGAATAACCAAGAATTTCCTGTGTCTGACTTTGTTATTTGAAGACAACTCTGTTGTGTACTTACTATGCTTACAGAATGATTAGGGAGGAAATAAATGTATTATGTTGATGTCTTTTATATCTTTTTTTAAAATTTATTGTATTGAAGTATAGTTGATTTCCAATGTTGTGTTAATTTCTGCTATAGAGCAAAGGGATTCAGTTATACACATATACATTCTTTTTCATATTATTTTCCATTGTGGTTTATCACAGGATATTGAATATAATTCCCTGGAGGCGTTTTACATCTTGAAGCTATCTTAAATGCTGCAATTTTTTAAAGAAAGCCTTCCAACAAAAACTGCTTAGATTCTGGTACTTTGGCATATATACTAAGGTTTTTTTAAACTGAAATATACTAAAATTTCTCTCTCTCCCTCCCTCCCTCCCCCCCTTCCTCTTTTAACTAGTTGTGGACATCGGATACCCAAGGAGACGAAGCTGAAGCAGGAGAAGGAGGGGAAAATTAAAAGGCCTTCCAACTTTTGTCTGCCTCATTCTAAAATTTACACAGTAGACCATTTGTCATCCATGCTGTCCCACAAATAGTTTTTTGTTTACGATTTATGACAGGTTTATGTTACTTCTATTTGAATTTCTATATTTCCCATGTGGTTTTTATGTTTAATATTAGGGGAGTAGAGCCAGTTAACATTTAGGGAGTTATCTGTTTTCATCTTGAGGTGGCCAATATGGGAATGTGGAATTTTTATACAAGTTATAAATGTTTGGCATAGTACTTTTGGTACATTGTGGCTTCACAAGGGCCAGTGTTAAAACTGCTTCCATGTCTAAGCAAAGAAAACTGCCTCGTATTGGTTTGTCCTGGTGGGGAATAAAAGGGATAATTGGTTCCAGTCACAGGTGTAGCTGTGGGTACTTTAAGGTTTGGAGCACTTATAAGGCTATAGTAGAAATAGATACCCCATGGATATTACATGTTAAACCATGTGTTATCTGTGGAATACTCAAGTCTCAATGTGCACACCATTGACTACAGCTACAGAAGCGTTCCTTTAGTTGTGACTCAATTTACTCTGGATAAGGGCAGAAACGGTTCACATTCCATTATTTGTAAAGTTAACTGCTGTTTGCTTTCATTATTTTTGCTACACTCATTTTATTTGTATTTAAATGTTTTAGGCAACCTAAGAACAAATGTACAAGTAAAGATGCAGTAAAAATGAATTGCTTGATATTCATTACTTCATGTGTATCAGGCGCAGCAGTAAAACAAAAAACCCATGTATTTAACATTTTTTAGGTTTTTTTTGCTTTTGTGGGTTTTGTTTTGTTTTGTTTTTGTTTTGTTTTTTGGGTTTTTTTTTTTTTTTTTTGATACTTGCCTAACATGCATGTGCTGTAAAAATAGTTAACAGGGAAATAACTTGAGATGATGGCTAGCTTTGTTTAATGTCTTATGAGATTTTCATGAACAATCCAAGCATAATTGTTAAGAACATGTGTATTAAGTTCATGTAAGTGGAATAAAAGTTTTATGAATGGACTTTTCAACTACTTTCTCTACAGCTTTTCATGTAAATTAGTCTTTTGGTTCTGAAACTTCTCTAAAGAAAATTGTACATTTTTGGAAATTTATTCCTTATTCCCTCTTGGCAGCTAAATGGGCTTTTACTAAGTTTGAATACAAAGTTTATCATAACAGCAAAATACTACTAAGATAGCTACTACTGTTCCCAACCATGTCCCTACTTCCCCATCCCCCTGAAAAAAATTTTTTTTTTTTTTTCCAGAGACAGGGGGATTGAATGAAAAAAAAAGTAATGTGTTCCATTTAAAATTTTGGTATATGGCATTTTCTAACTTAGGAAGCTGCAATGTTCTTGGCCCATCATGACATTGGGTAGCATTAACTGTAAGTTTCGTGCTTCCAAATCACTTTTGTTTTTAAGAATTTCTTGATACTCTTATAGCCTGCCTTCAATTTTGATCTTTTATTCTTTCTATTTGTCAGGTGCACAGGATTACCTTTTTTAAGCCTTGTGTCTTGTCACCAACCGTTCCTACTTGGTGGCCATGTTCTTGGGGAAAAGGCCGCATGATCTTTCTGGCTCCACTCAATGCCTAAGGATACCCTGCTTCCTTTGCTTGCATCCCACAAACTATTTCCCTCATCCTATACACTGCAGCAAATCTCTCCCTAGTTGATGAGATTGTGTTTATCTCCCTGTAAACCCTACCTATCCTGAATGGTCTGTCATTGTCTTTGCCTTTAAAATCCTTCCTCTTCCTCTCTGAATAATGATGGGGCTAAGTTATACCCAAAGCTCACCCTACAAGCTATTTCCTCAGTACCTTGCAGAAAACACCAAACAAAAATACCATTTTAAAAGAGGTGTATTTTTTTTTCTTTTAGAATGTAAGCTCCTTGAGAGCAGGGACAATGTTTTCTGTATGTTCTATTGTGCCTAGTACACTGTAAATGCTCAATAAATACTGATGATGGGAGGCAGTGAGTCTTGATGATAAGGGTGAGAACTGAAATCCCGAATACTGTTTTGTTGCTTGTTTTATTATGACCTCAGATTAAATTGGGAAATATCAGCCCTTTGGGACAATTGTCCCAAATGTTACATTCAAATAAAAGTGCAATGGAGGCCTTGGGGTCTTTCTTTCAAGGAGAAAAATATCTCTTATGCATTTGGGACAACATCATAATGCATCTTCACACACAGCTCTTTTCTTTTTCTATTGATTTTTCCTGACCCCCAGGCCAAGGACATGAAATAATCATTTTATAGCTATGGAGAATGAAGTAAGACTGAGGAGATGGGTTTTATTCAAGTAAATTATAAATAAAATCTAAAGCTTGTCTCATTTGCCTATTTATGTGCCTCAGTCTTATCTACTACTTTGATTCTGAAATAAATTGTGATAATACTTCATTAATATTAGGTGTTAATAGGTTTCTACATAGTAGTGCCCAGTAGATAAAGGAAGATTTCAACCTGAGATTTTTTTGCCTTGAGATTTGAACAATAAATTTTTTATAACATTTCTTAAATTGCCCCAAATTCAGGCTTCATGTCTGTTTCTGTCAACAGTTTCAGGAATTTGGAGACTCCAGCAATGTAATGTATTTGGTGTGTGTGTGTAGTATTGGAGTTGTTAAATGTATTATGTCCACTTCAGAGTTGTGCCTTGAGAGTGGGCAGGAGTGTGATCAGTTAAAAGGATGGATTTTGCTGCCACTTTGGCCTATGGTCTTGGCTTTTCCAGTTAATAGCTGTTAGTTTTTTGTGTGATGAAGATAGAAATTGGTGTGGGGGAGCAAAAGAATTAAAAGAATGTAATGTCAAGTGGCTTAGTAACTATAGGAGCTCAGTCCTTTTCCTGTCTTCCCTAAAAATAGTCACCAATCCTGCCATGGCCCAGTACATATTTTAAAACTAGTTAAAGCCAATTTGTAATCTGCAATCTTAGATTATTTGAGGTCAGGTCTCAACTTGATTGAATAATTTGGGAACTCTAAAAATGGTGAGATGTTCAAATATCTTCAGGAGGCTCTGAATGTAGATCTAAGAATGTGACCCTTTTCAGCGGTGGTGGCATCATTTAAATGGTTTCTCTCCATTAGGAGAGAATGGCAGTGTGTTTGGATTCAAGTACATCATAGTCACTGCACGAGAGCCTGCAGTGTGTGAGGAACTTTAACTGGTGCTAAGAGATACACACCTTCCTGTGGGAAAAGGTGAAGGAATCATTAAATAAATTGCTTTATTATACTTTGTTATACATATAGGAAATTACAGTGGTGGAATTGAAATATCTACAGTCTTAAGGTGGTGGCTTAGACGGGGCCCTTGGAAAATGGCTGGACTTGGATACTTTTCTGAAAATTGCATCTGTAAAGTACTTTTCTGTTATTTTTAGTGTGTCCTATAGCAGTCACAATCTCGATTAATTCTAGTTCCTTTTAATAGACTGGAGACCTAAACATAAGATACTGCTGGGTCTTTGTAGGATTTTTGTTTTTTGTTTTTTTAGAAACTTTACAACAGGCCTCTAAGGAAACTGATACTCTTGGATAACAACATGGTATTCAAGAACCCAACACAGTGGTAGATCTGCTTTAAAAGTCTGAAAACTAACCTTAAAAATGTTGCTTGTATACATCCAAGTCTGGTTATGCTACTCACCTGGGTCCTTTGATATGTATGACTGTCAACCCCCAAGTGTTTCAAAACTTGATGGTAGACCAACTATTTGGAAGACATATGCTTCTGACCTGTGTACCATAATTACTCAGTTTGTAAGAATATCCAACCATCCTGCTGGTCAAGCAAGCATATGTGTCTTTTGGATGCAGAAACCAAGAATATATTGAATGCATATATTTAGGCACAGCTATTATCAATCCTAGGTGATGCCAGGGACTCCGTTGGTGATGAGTACTTTTTTCTTATAAGTCCATTTCATAAAATGTCTGAAAGACCAAACTTAACTAATGTTAGTCGAAGACTTGTCCGTAGTAAATTTATTTCCAATTCAAGAACTTCTAAAACCTATCAGTATTTCAGTAGGGGCTTACATTTTTTTTTTTATTATCGGAGGTTGGTTAGGGCCAGTCACTGTTCTGAGTGATTAAGAAGGACTTTTCAGAGAAGATTTATCTTTGAGTCAGACTTGCAGAATGGATGGTATCCGACGGCGTATGAACAAAGGCATCAAGATAGGAGAATTTAAAGACGACTTCCGTGCACTCACAGGTGAGGAACTCTGTGAGAGAGTGTAGGAAGAAGAAATAGGCTCTGCTTTCTAAGCAACAGGCAAGTGGCTTTCACTTTTAATGCTTTTGATCAAATCAGGGTTAAAGTGCTTATTCCCAGCACCCAGTCTCTGGGATTCTAATTTCTAAAGCCCAGGGATATGCATTTACTTCATGAGCTGTAATAACTTAGTGTCCACATTGCTGAAATCTATAGGAGGAGAGGGAATGTGTAACGTTTGGGAAAACAAGGGCGTGTAAAACCATGGCGGCCCCCAGCCCCCAAAAATAAAAGCTGTTTCTAAACTTGAGAACTTCAGTCTGCAAAACTAAAGTTTGTGGATCTGCTCAGCAGATCATGTTTCCCAAGCAGAGATTAATGATAAAGTTTACCTGTCACAAAAGGTTTTTCACATTAATGATCCTGGTTTAGTTTGGAAACAGGTAGGTACTTTAGAACTTCTAGTGTGTCAAGAGAAGAAAGGTAACACATGATTTTATGGGGGTTTTTGTTTGTATTTTTAATGAATGCCGTTTCTACTGTTTTCCTTAACTCCTGCCATGCATAAAAATCAAATCCAGGGAATTCCCTGTCAGTCAAGTGGTTAGGACTCACTGCCGAGGGCACGGATTCAATCCCTGGTTGGGGAACTAAGATCCCGCAAGCCACGAGGCGTGGCAAAAGTCAAATTAAAAATGAAAGATTTAAAAGCAAACTTTGGAATGTTCATAAGATGTAAATGAATAACTTGCTGACCTTGAAGTTTGTGAGGAAGAATCTCTTAAGATGGACATAGAAAACCTAACTAGAAAAATTATATGTAAATTCAGGATCTTTATATATGAACGTTAATATAAATTCAATTGCATAGAAATTTTTATATCTGGAAGTGGAAAGAAGCACCTGAGAAAAAACCTAGTGGACAAAAAGTTGGTATAAATATATAAAGAATTACAAGAAAATAGAAAAATGGACAAAGATTTTAAAAGTGCATTTTTATAGAAGAGATATCTGATCAATAAATACATGAAAAGAGGCTTAACCAGGAAAATGCAAACCAAGACCACAATCTTGATTAGCATAGTTTGAAAGTCTGGCCATACCAGACGTTAGAGAAGTTGTGGATGGAGATCTCATACATTGCTGATGGGAGTTTAAATTAGTACATCCCTTTGGAAAACAATTTGGTATTGTGAAGTTGAACATTCCACATCTCTACAACTGAGCAATTCTCTGTTGAGCATATCTTTTTTAAGTATTTAAAATACTTGCATGTGTGCTTTCAGGAAATTGAAAAAGATTATTCAGAGCTGCACAATTTGAATTCGAATAAATTGGAGACGATCCAAATGTTCATTGAAAGGAAATGGATATTTTCCTGATGACATCGTCTTCATTTGTGAAAATAAGTCAACTATAGTCCAGTCGGGAACATGGTTGAATTTTAATAACAATATTGAGGGGAAAATAGCCCCAGTAAACTACATAAAACAGTACAATATCTTTATAAAGTTCAAAAATGAGCAGATCTTATGCTTAGGCGTACATATATGTGACAAAACTTTCCTTTGCCAAGGGTATGAATGACAAGTACAAAATTTAGAGGTTAACTGGAGAAGAAGCAGGGGGACAGGCTAGGTCAGGAAGACAAGGTAAGTGTAAGTTATCAGCTTGGGAGCAGGGCGGTGGGTTCACAAATACTCATTAGAAAGATCCATTCAAGAACGGGTGAAACAAGGACTATGATTAATCCAGTTCTGGGCATGAGAAGTCACAGAAAGGAAAGGAACTAAATGAGACAGTACAGTAGGCCAATAAATTCATTAGTCAAAGGCTTGCTTGAATGGTAAAGAGATTGGCACAGTTTTAAAATATGAAAAATAGCAAGTTTGATGAAACAGCATGTGAAACTGTCAATAGAGACTTAAAAATTGCTGCCCCATACATTACACCCTAAAACTGTCCTACGATCCTTTCCATTTAACTCCGCAGCAGCGTGAAGCAAGAACCAGAGATCTGGGCAGAAGAATGACTGAGCTGGGAAGGCTGTATTAGGAAATACGGAAGCAAGTGAAAAGTGAAGGGTTTCGAAAGAGGAAAGTCTTCAAGAACTTCTGGTAGCACGTTCTGAGTCTGTCCTTGTGAGGCCTGAGGAATTTTGTCATACCAGCCAAGCCAGCAGATTCAGCCTAAGGTTCCTCACTTCTTAACCTTTAGAGGAAACATACTGCATTCAGTCCTGAATCACTGAGGCATCTCCTATCGTACCCTATGTATAGCCAAGTCTTAAATTTTTCAATATTTTTTCCTCATCTTCTCTTGGATTGAAGAGTTCTTAATTGGCTTCTGTAGGGAAAGTCTACTGACTTGAGTTTAAAGTACAAAATCTACTTATATGATCCATAAACAGTACTAGGTCAAATAGACATATGGTTGTTGGTCCTTTAATTTCTTTCCCAGGATTTGCAAGAGAGGTGTCCAGAAAGTCATTTTTGGTGACTTTAGTCCATACTTGGAGGGTCTTATGAAGGATCAAGGTAGAAGAGCCAGAAAAATTGGAAATGAGACAATTTCTTTGGAGAATGCTTTAGAGTGCTGGGCATGTCCCTCCAGCATCACCTGCCTGCTCAGTGGAGGAGAGGAGGGGGGCACTTCACAAACTATTCTGGAATCTAATATACGACACAGAGTGAAGCTAGGCTCATTGGAAATTCTCAAGTCGAGATAGTGTCTAGCTGGCAATGCTGATGGCAGAGCCGTGAGAAGTAACTGCATTAAGAAATCGTCCGCTCTCTCAGGGTTTGTGGAGGCGAAGAATGTAGACGTGTTTCCAGGAAGCCAGGATCAAGACAAGGAACTTGGCCTAAAAGGGCTGCCTGGATAGGATCCCTGTACCATAGTCTGAGGGGCAGAGCAGCAGCAGCTGATGGTGAGAGTGCTCAAGATCTAACCTGTGACTTGTCTCCAAAGAATCAGCGAGTGACTAAGAAAGTTGGCTGTAACAACTGTCATGGTCAGAGGAGAGCAGTGCCTAGTTTCCTTCAGGTTCCATCCTGTGAGACCTTTTCCGCCCTCCACCCAAGGCAACCGCGGTGGAGTGAGTGCAGCCAGTGGCTGAGGGAGGAGTGGGCCAGGTGAGGACATGGAGAATGAAGCTGCCCACAAGTCCCTCCAGTAGTGGACCACAAAGGAAAGGAGCTTTAACAGGAAGTGCAATTAGATCTTCATCCCCACTTATAAAACAATCTCAGCTCAGTGAAAAATGACAAGGGTGAGTCTGCAAAAGACAAAGGATTAGCTCACCAAGAGCTTGAGTGAAAGAGCCATCTGAAAGAAGTTATAAAATGTGTTTGATATATTAAGAAGGTGAAAGAATAGAAACAAAAATGAAAAAAATTAAAAAGACACTGAAAAAAATGAATTGAACAGGTAGTTGAGTAATCTGGCCAGTAATCTAATTTAGAACTAAAACCCAGCTCAACAAACTAAGAAAACATGTTCCTATTTCCTACTTGATTTTTTTGTTTCATTTTTTTTTCTTTCTTTCAAGGAACTTTAAAGCAAAACACTAACAATGAGGAATTTTACTTTTCCCAGGAAATAAAATCTTTTCTGCCTAATGAAACAAAACAGCAACTATTTTTTCCTGAGAATAAAGTCTTGTCTTTTATTAAGAAAAAAACATTTATTATATATTGTATCTTATTTTTTAAATCTTGATTGTGTCATTTAGCAAAACTTGAGAGTGGCCTCTCATCAAAGAAATAGACTCAACATTGTGGAACTTCAGGTAATTTGGAGTTAAAGGCCTTTTTTGGTTGCATATTCTTAACTAGAGTAGCAAACGTGAAATAGTCTTCTTAAAATTTTAGACTTACAAAAAAGTTGCAAAAATAGTACAAAGAATTTTTATGTATCTTTCACCTAGATTTTCCAAATGTCAATATATTACCACATTTTTCTCCTTAAATATTTTTTTCTGAATCATTTGAGAGTAAATTTGAGAGGTATGATGCCTCTTTACCTCTATATGGTTGAGTGTTTATTTCTTTAAAAAAAGATAGTCTCAGGAATTCCCCAGCAGCCCAGTGGTTAAGGACTCAGCGCTTTCACTGCCGGGTCCCTGGTCCGGGAACTAAGATACCGCAAGGTGCGCAGCACGGCCAAAAAAAAAAAAAAAAAAAGTCTCATATGAAACTATATAATTATCAAAACCAGAAAATTTACACTGATGTGATACTAATATCTAATCTGCAGACCTTATTCAAATCTACCAGTTATCCTACAAATGACCTTTGTGGCAGAAGAAAAAAACTTTTTGTCTGGGTCTCAGATCCAATCCAGGATCTTCAGTTGTATGTATTTAGTTGTTATGTCTCTTTAGTTTCCTTTAATCTGGAACAATTTCTTGGTTTTTGTCTTCATGGCATTTTGAAGAGTACAGACCAATTAATTTATAGAATGTTTCTTTTTTTATTGTTTATTTTTCCCTGATGTTTTCTCATTAGTTTCAGGTTGTGCCCTTTTTCAGGAGTCCCACTGAAGTGATGTGAGCACTGGGACACACTTTCAGGGACAGCCCTGCTCCGCCCAGGCCTCTGGTTGTCTTTATAGAGACAACTGCCTTCCAGCTCACACATGGACCCCAGATGTCTCAAGCTGCCTTTATTTGTTGGTCATATTCTTTACTTCAAAGGATAAAGTCAAAATCCGCACTGTCCAGTGCAGGAGTCACTCGCCACAGGTGACTGTGAAGAACTTGAAATGTGTCTGGTCCAGACTGAGCTGTGCCGGATTTCTGAGGCTTAGTAAGAAAAAAGAATGTAAAATATCTCATTGATAACGTTTTTATCAATCAAGATGTTTTTATCTTGATTATAGGTAGAAATGATAATGTTTGGTGCATATAGAATTAAAAGGCATATATTTTAAAAATTAATTTTCCCTTTTTGTTTTTGCGGTACGCGGGCCTCTCACTGTTGTGGCCTCTCCCGTTGCAGAGCACAGGCTCCGGACACGCAGGCTCAGCGGCCATGGCTCACGGGCCCAGCCGCTCCGCGGCATGTGGCATCTTCGCGGACCGGGGCACGAACCCGTGTCTCCTGCATCGACAGGCGCACTCTCAACCACTGCGCCACCAGGGAAGTCCTAATTTTACTTTCTAATGTGACTACTAGAAAATTTAAAATTACATATGTGGCTTGCATTCTATTTCTATTAGACAGTGCTTGTCTCAGAAGTAAAAATCACAACTCTCAAATGTGTCATGAACGTGTCAAGGATTCTTTGAAACTCATTAATTAATGAGGGAACCAATATGTGAGAAGCCAAGATGTTAGGATTTAACAACGAAATTTAATAACAAAATGTTAGGACACAACGGCTGGGTTAGAAATAAAACCAGTTAATCCTTAAGGGTTATTTGTTCCACTCAACAGAAATTATCTGCCTCTTTACTGGACAAAATTTATAATTCATTTATTTATTTATATTTGGCTGCGTTGGGTCTTCGTTGCTGCGCGCGGGCTTTCTCTAGTTGCGGCCAGCGGGGGCTACTCTTTGTTGCGGTGCACGGGCTTCTCATCGCGGTGGCTTCTCTTGCTGTGGAGCACGGGCTCTAGGCGCAGGCCTCAGTAGTAGTGGCACGCAGGCTCAGTAGTCGTGGCTCGCGGGCTCTAGAGCGGAGGCTCAGTAGTTGTGGCGCACGGGCTTAGTTGCTCCGCGGCATGTGGGATCTTCCCAGACCAGGGCTCGAACCCATGTCCCCTGCGTTGGTATGTGGGTTCTTAATCACTGCCCCAGCAACCACTGTACCACCAGGGAAGTCCCTGGACAAAATTTATAAATTAACAAGTAACATCACTAAGTGTGGGACTTTTAATCAATAGGAAACAATGAGATGTACTAAGTACATTCCACTGGACCAGTGCTTACAATAGAAATAAAATACAAACCACATACGTAATTTTAAATTTTTGAGTTGCCGTATTAAAAAAGCAGGTGAAATTAATTTTAGTAATAAATTTTATTTAACCCAATATATCTGAAATATTATCACTTCAACATGTAATCAACATGAAAATTATTAATAAGCTATGTTACAGTTTTTTTCCATGCTGAGTCTATGAAATCCAGTGTAGATTTTCCGCTTACAGCGTGTCTCAATTCAGAGGCAACCACTCAGAAGCCCAGTAGCCGCAATGGCTAGTGGCTATTGCATTGGGCAGGGTAATTCCAGACACTCTTGGGTGGTCTTTTCCTGCTATGATATGGAAAGGATGTGCCGTCCACCTTATCTGCCTTATTTCCAAATGTTGGTTGTTTTTTCTGACAGTACCCAGAGCTTCATATGAAATAGGTGGGCTCTAAGGATGTTTGGGATGCAAAAGTTCATGCAGTGAATCTGAGTGTGGGCTGTGGAGACAGTCTGGGATCGAATCCTTGCAAGGATTGAATGAGATGATACACATCACATCTAGCTCAATGTCTGGCACATAGGAGGTGCTCCATAAGTACCAGTGGCCCCTCTGGCAAGGGAGAGAGTCACTCAGATGAGTCATTCGTCTACACAGAATGGCAGTGACTCGCCCCAGCCAGGGCTAAAGTACTGCTGGCTGAGAAACCCTTTTCAGAAACTTCCCCTGTTTTTAGTACTCACTCTTCCAGAATTCTCTGCAGCCTCCAATGGGGCTCGAACACTTAGCTCCCTCCTTCTCCTTCTCCTCAGAAAGGCTGAGAAAGGGAAAATCAGCTCCTAAACTCCCTCAGGCAGATCAAGTCCCCTAAGACCCTAGCAGCAGGCAGAAGGCACAACCGTGCCATCCACTCCACAGGCGGTGTGGAAGTGAAGCCCAGCCCGGACCCAGCCCACAGAGCCGACTCTTCTCCCCGGTCTGAGAACTGTCCATTTGATAAAAGAGAAAGTGAGGTCAGGGGAGTCTGATAAGAGAGGGCCACACCCTTTAGTGAAAATGCAGGTGCATGAAAAGCTTTCATAATACGTAAAGGCAGGCCTGATATTCAGCCATTAATGCCATTCCGGCTGTTGACAGCCGCTGCCTGTTCTGATGCGCTGGTGCCCAGTTCTCTCCAGTTAAGATGTTGTTATTCAAATAGTACCTCTGGATGGAGGTGTCCTTTACGGAGCCTCTCAAGATGCCTCATTATGCCAAGATGGACCTACGGTCCTTCACACGTGCTACTACCTTGCCCTTTCCATCTCTCTTCCTACCTCTTCTCCACGAGATTCAACATCAACAAACAAGCCAGCTACTCCTCCGTAGCTTGCCTGGCCCTTGGAAGAGAGAGTTCCCGATAGTACGCGCTCTGTTGATTGGACCAGAGATGGTCAGCTGAGCCCCAAACAGCTGACCATTGGCTGGCTAGTGAGTTGGGTGTCCTGGATTGGAGAATTGAGATGGATCCATCAGCTTCTATACACTGTGGCCAGGTAGTGATAAATATACAAAAACAAAGCAAATCAAAAATGGTGCTAGGGCTTCCCTGGTGGCGCAGTGGTTGAGAGTCCGCCTGCCGATGCAGCGGACACGGGTTCGTGCCCCGGTCCGGGAAGAGCCCACATGCCGCGGAGCGGCTGGGCCCGTGAGCCATGGCCGCTGAGCCTGCGCGTCCGGAGCCTGTGCTCTGCAACGGGAGAGGCCACAACAGTGAGAGGCCCGCGTACCGCGAAAAAAAAAAAAAAAAAAAATGGTAGTAGAAGTTTATTTGGATTCTGGGCTTGGAGCCTATGACAGCCATTTGGGGATCACTTATAAACTGATGAGCCAGCAGAGAAGCTGATCTACAGAGGAGAAGGAAGAGACACACAGAGGGAGTCAGAAATGAGAAGGAGGCAGGGAGGGAGGGAGGGAAGGAGTGAGAGAGAGAGGGGGAATGAAAGAGAGAGAGAGAGAGGAAGGGAGGGGCAGGGAGCCTCTGTGTATCCTCTACACTTTCCACTGTCCTGTTCCAGATTAACGACCCTGGGCTACATAACTCATTTCCTGGCTTAGGTTCCAGGAAATCTCTCAATTCCTAATTTGAAGAGATTTCTATTCCTTGAAGACAAATGCACCTTGGCTACAATATTATTCTTTGAGACTCGGATTGAATGCCTCCTTGTGCAAGGACTCCCCTGTCTCAACAGTCACTGCCCTTGGCTGTCTCCTCTCTTGACTCTAGGCATCTCCAGGTCAGGGGCTTGTTCTACATTTCTTTGATATTCTCAGCACCCAGCACAGAGCTCGCTAAGTATCTGTTGCCCTATGTATGATTGTTGATTGAGAGAATTAAATATACCTTAGTGTTTTCAGCCTCCGGAAGAAAATTCCTTACCTTCGCATGGCTTTTATAGTTTATAAAACATATTCATCCCCAGGCTTCTAGCTTAGAGATGAGCTGGTCAGTGTAACTATATGTTTGTGTTCTTCTAGAATGATACCGACTTAGAACCGACTGCTGGGGAGGGCTTCTGGGGCTGCCTCTCACTTGACAGAAGCGGGCAATAGAGAAGTTCAGTGACCTGCCTGACGTCATGCAGTTGGTGACATGACTGAGACCGTAAGTCGGGTCTCCTGACCCCGAATCGGGGTATTTCCTGTGCTCGTAATCTGAATCCTTGTATTTATCTCCACCTTAATGAAATAGGTTGTGATGACCCCCCCAAATGCTAAGTCGATCCTTGAAGAAGGCTTTTTAAGGGCCACCTCTGAAAACCCTCACCTTGCTCCAAGGACTGACTGCTCAGCGAATCTAGGGCAAGGTTTTAAAGAACATCGGCTCCCTAGGAACTAGGGCGGCGCTGCCGCTCAAAGCAGCACTTGTCTCCCTGGTTGATCTCCCGGACTGTAACCCCACACAAAACCATAATAGTCAGGCCTCTGAGCTCCACGCTGTCCCCATTCCCCAGAATTCGTCCTCAACTCATCCATCGTATTGCCAAAGCATTCCCAGTGATTCCCACCCGACTCACCATTTCTTGGTACCACCAGGAATGCTAAAGGAAACACTCAAGCCCCAGAAGCAAGCGTCGTATTTCCCTGCTTCTGTTAGCCGCTCCTTCCCACCCCCCCAGCATTAACATGTGGGATGTCTAGTCCTCAAACTGTTACCCTTTAATCAATACGCTCCTGATAAGAGAACAATTCTCTACAGAATTTTAAGTGGAGTCTACAAATTCTAAGTGCTCACATTAGTGGATTTTTTCCTACATATAGGATATTACACTACTAGGAATATACATATTAAACCAGTAGTCTGGGTATATTCCAATTACTAATGTGATTAAAACCATTTTATCATTTTGGAAATGCTGCCAAGTTTGTCAAAGAGAATGGCTTATCCTCGGGGCTTCCCTGGTGGTCCAGTGGCTAAGACTCCACGCTCCCAATGCAGGGGGCGTGGGTTGATCCCTGGTCAGGGAACTAGATCCCACATGCCATAATGAAAGATCCCGCACACGGCAATGAAGATCCCGCACGGTGCAACTAAGAGCCGGCACAGCCAATAAATAAATAAATAAATGGCCCCCCCTCCCCCGCAAGAAAAAGGCTAATTCTCTTATTCTGCACTCAGTCCTCCATGGCAGGCCAGTATGTGTGATTTTTGACAAATGCAAAATGTCCTTTGAAGCTCTCTACAACGGGGGAAAAAAGTCCCCAAATTATGAGAAATACTTTTTTATGCTCCACAAAGGCAACTACCTTTATTTTTGTATTTATGTGAAATTCATGTAACACAATGTTAATCATTTTATAGTGAACAATTCAGTGGCATTTAGTACATTCACAATGTTGTGCAAATACCACCTCTGTTTAGTTCTAAACAATTTTCATCACCCCCAAAAGGTAATAGCATGTCCATTAAGCAGCTGCTCCCTGTTTCCTTCTCCCTCTAGCCCCTGGCAACCACCAATCTGCTTTTTTGTCTCTGTGGATTTACCTGACCTGGACATTTCATATTCATGTAATCATAGCATATGTGGCTTTTTCTGTCTAGCTTCTTTCACTTAGCATGATGTTTTCAAGGTTCATCCACATTGCAGCAGATATCAGTACTTCACTTTTTATAGCTGGATAAGTTTCCATTGTATTCATGTACGGAGCCTGTCTGAACTCGAGGGGACAAGACACAGACCTCAGCTATCTATGGGAGGAGTGTCAAAGAATTTGTGGCCATCTTTAAAGGACCACAATAAGTAAAATGAAATCCTTTTTTTCTCTTGCACTTTTTTTTGGGGGGGGCTGGAGGGCGTTGCTGAGCGTAGCTAGTTGAATTTGCACAGTCTTAGTGTGACTAAGTGGGCCTCCACTGTACTTCGAATCATGGCTTCTCCGCACTGAGGGCCTCCTATAGGCCAGGCACCTGCTTTATTTCTCATAATCACAATGCCTTCAAGTGTAGATGCTGTGCTATTTCACAGGAGAGACCCTGACAGGTTAAGGAACTGTCCGACGGCCAGATAGTATCAACCGCCAAGCCCCTGACCGCCACCTTGCCATGCTGCGTCTAGAGCTCATTCCCCTCTTGGCTTCTGCCTTTGCCCATTCAGGCTACTATAAGAAAATACCAGAGGCCGGGTAGTTATAAACAACAGGAATTTATTTCTCACGGTTCTGGAGGCTGAAAGACTGACAGCAGGTGCAGACATGGCCTGGTGAGGGCCCTCTTCTGGGCGGTAGACTCCTCCCTGCATCCTCACGTGGTGGGAGGGTCCAGGGAGCCCTCTGGGGTCTTTTATGCAGTCCCTTTCACCAGGGTTCCACCCTTATACCCTAAGCACCTCTCAAAGGCCCACCTCCTGATACCATTATACTGAGGGTTAGGAATTTAGGGGCACACAAACATTCAGTCCATAGCAACTGCTCTTTCTGGTCGCCTGACCTTGAATCCTAACCCTGTCTAGGTCACAAATCTCACCCTGTCCCTTTCCCGTATCCTCCTTCAGCACATCAAGCAACAGTCACACCTCTCAGCCTGACCTCACCTTCTTCTCCTTCTCACCTCGAGCTGTGCCATCCAGCCCTACTTAATTGCTTCTGGTTGACAGACTATTCCAGCTCCCATTACAGCTCTGTGCCTTTGCACATGCTGTTCCCTTGACTGGAACGCCCTCGTTGTTTTTCTCCTTGGCAAACACCTACTTATCCCCCAAGTCTCAGCTCCTCTGTGAAGGCTCCCTGGTGCCCCCATGTAGAATCAAGAACTCGTTCCCGTGGGTCCCCGTGGGTCCCCGTGGTGCCTGCGGGGCCTCTCCTGTAGCCTTTGCCTTCCCATCTAGGCATCTCCAGGACTCAGCATCACGCCTGGCCCTGGGCCTGCAACACCTGCTCCTGAAGCGGCTGCCCCCTTGCCCAGCCCCTCGGGCCAGCCCCCTGGACGGTGCTCCAGATCTGCTGCAGGTCATGGGGCCCCGGGCCAGATGAGGCAATTCTGAAAGGCACACAGTGTCTGGGGCAGTTGTGCAAGGATTTGGTGGAGGAGGGGTTAGAGTTCTCCAGTTCTCTTTTGCTGAGATGCCGGATGTACCTAATCTTTTCCTTTTTCTGGTAAAAAAAAAAGGACAAAAGTCTCTCCAGAACTTCGGACATCCCTTGTTTGGTCCATTTCTTTTCCTTTACCTCTGTTTCTCCTGCAATTATTTTATCTTCTTCTCCTTTTCTGAGCCCTGGGTGGGGGAAAAGGCCCAGGTTGGAGAGAAGGACAGTGAGGGGAAGAAGCAGAGGGAGGAAAAAAATTGTACATTTTTTTATCCTGAGAGAATTTTTTTTGTCTTCTGGGATTCCCCTCTACAAACAAGTGCACGGAAGCCAACATTTTTGTTTTACTCAAGGGCTTTCCCTTTTCTTGAGAATTTTCCTGGGGAGGGACAATAGTTAAATGCCAGAGTTTCAGGTGGCCTGGCGATTGAGTCAACACCAAGTTAAGAGAGTGGGAGCTGAGAAAAGGGTGTCTGAGAAACTTGCAGATAAAATTTGTTTCAGAAAAGCCATTCAGCGCTGGTCTCCTTCCTGGGGTCCCTGCCCCCTTTTAGGGGCATACTCAGCCCCTCTAATGCCAGAGTTGCTCCGATCTAGTTAAGGAACACAGTGTGACTGTAAGGAATCTTATTCCTAGAGCTTGTCTCAGGCAGGGTGAGAGGGTCAGAATTTATGAAAATCATTGCATTTCTGTGACATTCCTTCATTCATGGATTCTTGTATTTATTCAGCAAATATCAATTGAGCACCTTACATACCCCAGGTAGTGTGCTGGGCCCTAAATTTTCACCAGTGAACAACAGAGACTTTATTTGCCCTGTAGCTTCCAGGAAGAATAGATATCACCATATATCACACATACTTCCTGCCTGATTTCTGCCTGTTCTCCTTGAATTGTAGAGCCAAAGAACTTAGAAATGCCTAGTTCAAGGCATGTGTGTTCCAGGTGAGAGAAGAAAGTGCCAGAGAGTTCGATGATCTGCTCAAAGCCACTCCAATTGGTAAGTGGGAGCTGGGACTCCTACACAGATCCTTTGAGAACTAGTTCTGTGCTCTGGCGATGACCCCAGAGACTGAGAAAACACAGGGTTTTTTTCCCTTAACCTTTGAGATACATGAACATTGTAGCAAGTCCACTTTCCTGATGTTGATTATCACCCTAACAGATGCTCTGCGGGCTTAGCATCTGTCAGGATGGTGCTTGCACACATCTTAGCAGGGCTGGTGCTTGAGCACACTAGGTGAACAGAAGTGGTCCGGACCCTGTAGAAGCTGATGAGACTAATGGCGGTGACACAGGGCACTATTGTCCAAAAGCCCTGGGCCTTCAGGGCCAGCGGTGCCTACCTGAGAGCGCTCTGGAGCCAGCTGGGCGCAGACAAGGCATGGAGCTCCAGGACTGAGCCGGGATGCCCCTGGGGCCGGGCCCGGGAGACAAGCAGAATGCAGAGTCTTCTATATGAAGAGGGCCAGGAGTCATTGCAAAGAAGAGAAAGCCAGGTCTGGTGTAAACCGCTCTGTTATAGGTTGAACTGTCTCCCTCAAAAACGTGTTGAAGGGCTTCCCTGGTGGCGCAGTGGTTGAGAGTCCGCCTGCCGATGCAGGGGACACGGGTTCGTGCCCTGGTATGGGAAGATCCCACGTGCCGTGGAGCGGCTGGGCCTATGAGCCATGGCCACTGAGCCTGCGCGTCCAGAGCCTGTGATCTGCAATGGGAGAGAAAGGTGTTGAAGTCCTAAGCTCCCGTACCTGTGAATGTGGCCTTATTTGGTAATAGAGTTTGTTTGTTTTCTGCTTCTTTTTTTCCTAGCTTTATTGAGATATAATTAACATATAACATTGTGTACATTTATTTATTTGATTTGATACACTTATATATTGCAAACTGTGGTAATAGGACCCTTTGGACCCTTATTTCTTAATTATTTGGAAACAGAATCATCAAATGGATAATCAAGATGAGGTCAGTAGAGTGGGTCCTAACCCAATGTGACTGGTGTCCTTATAAAAAGGGGAAATTTGGATGTGGGGACAGACCCACTCACAGGGAGAGTGCCGTGTGAAGATAAAGACAGATATTGGGATGATGTGTCTATAAGCCAAGCAACACCAAGGATTGCTAGCAAACCACCAGCAGCAAGGAAAGAGACCTGGAACAGAGCCTTCTTCAGAAACCTCAGAAGGAACCACCCTTCTGACACCTTGATCACGGACTACTAACCTCCAGAACTGAGGCAATAGATAGATCTCTGTCATTTTTAAGCCACCCAGATTGTGGTATAGTTGACCCTTGAACAACACAGGTTTGAATGGTGTGGGTCCACTTACAGGTGGATTTTTTTCAGCAGTAAATACAGTATGACATGATCCCTAGTTGGGTGAGCCGTGGATACAGAATGGCAGGTACAGAAAGCTGACTATGGGATTTTGGTCTTGGAACCAGTCTCCGTGGATACTGAGGGTCGACTGTACTGTGTTACATCAGCCCTTAGCAAAGTAGTACAGACTCCAACTGGAGTGAGCAGATTAGAGTGGGAGCTGGACACTGCTTGAGAAATGCCCAGAGTCCTGGAGGAGCCATCAGGGATTCACACTAAAATAAAGAACATCACGGGGGAAAGGGGGAGGGATAAACTGGGAGACTGGGATTGACATATACACACTACTGTATATAAAATAGATAACTAATAAGGGCCTACTGTATAGCACAGGGAACTCTACTCAATACTCTGTAATGGCCTATATGGGAAAAGAATCTAAAAAAGAATGGATATATGTATATGTATAACTGATTCACTTTGCTGTACACCTGAAACTAATACAACATTGTAAATCAACTCTACTCCAATAAAAATTAAAAAAAAAAAAAACAACAGGGCTTCCCTGGTGGCGCAGTGGTTGAGAGTCTGCCTGCTCATGCAGGGGACATGGGTTCGTGCTCCGGTCTGGGAGGATCCCACATGCCGCGGAGCGGCTCGGCCCGTGAGCCATGGCCACTGAGTCTGCGCGTCCAGAGCCTGGGCTCTGCAACGCAAGAGGCCACAACAGTGAGAGGCCCGCATACCACACACACACACAAAAAAAAATAACATCACTGGGTAAGCCCATGATTCTGGCCAAGGTCCCCTGCTGCTTCCAGACCTGGTCGGGGAGAGTCACAGACCCTTTGAAAACCTGGATCTCCTCACCATCTCTGCCCACAGGGGCCTTGAGCATCTCTGAAGATCAGAAATGCCTCCACTTTATTGGGGGCAAAATCAATTTCAATTGCTGTCAGCTTGTCTTCCAGCTGTCAGTTTGGGCCAGAGCTTCATATATTTCCTATCAATAATTCAATTATATCAGCAGTAGAGGCTCCAGGGCTTCCCCGGGGAGCCAGCGAACACCATTCATTATTAAGCTCCAGCCTGGATGCCTACCCCGTTACTCCTCCCTTCCTTTCTCAGCCCTTCATTTTCATCTCCTTTTTCTACTCTTTCTCTGAGTCTGTTCCCCATCATATGGTGTGGACACCTTTCAGATTTTGTACAGTTTTCCACACCCATATGCTGTCATCCTACACATGCAGAGATGCAAGAGTCTAAGAGGAAAGATGTAGTTAAGAATTCTTCCAATTCTTCATCATACTTAAAAAGGCTTTGTGTGTAGGAACATTTATAGGTTTTTGCTTGTTTGTTGCTCTTTTTTCCCCCAAGATCCTTGTGAATTGTTCAAACAGGGCATCTTGGCCGGGCAGCTGGGGAGAAGGACCACAGGCTTCCTTCTGTTGGCTCCTTTGTACACCCTGATTGCCCGGGAGCCCCTGGTTGTGTGAGTGGTGGAGAAGAGGAGTGAGTGGGTTGCGTAGACTGTGTAGCGGCCACTGGAGAGGCGCAGGGCCAGGAGAAAGGGATCAACCATGGGCTGGCTGTTTCCCACCTGGCTCCTTGAGCAGGACACAGCCTTTGTTAGGGGCCGAGGACCAGCACTGAAGGAACTGGCTTCACCAGAGACCTCGTGAGACTCCGAGCTCGTCTCACACCAGGGATCAGCGGCCAAGACTGCACCTGGGGCAGCATCCATGACAAGGCCAGTCAGCAGTGGCAATGGTGAGACAGCTTTCAGTGGCATCTCAGGCAGTGAACAGTAATGAGTGGGATTTGGAGCATAAGAGGAGTAACATTGGACAGTCCATGGTGACTGCCAGCAACAGACAGTCTGGTTTGAGGGCACATAGGGGCTCCTACAAGTAACTGGGAGAATTTAACAGAGTGAGGGCGGGGACAAGGCCTATGGGCTTGCAGCCAAGCAGCTGGGGGCTCAGGACCACTGTATTTTGGAGATTGACGTTAATCTGATCTCTTTAGAACTCATAGTCTGTGGAAGTCTGCAACATACGACTTATATCCTAAATACAGGGTGATTAAAGAAACAATCATTGGTCACTTTCACTTTCAAATATTTATTCTTCAGTGTTCTGGTGATCTATAGCTAGGAAACAAAACGATATATGAAATCTTCAGATTAATGACTGGCCACAGTATTACAAAAAAAATAAAGAATTTAATGTACAGTATCCCTTCCATACAAAGGTCTCGTCTGATTTACCTGCCTCCTTTGTGTACAAACATTTAACTATCTCCCATTGACAGTATTTATTGAAAGTGACTGTATTGCACTAAAGTCTATTGGTATTATCTATTGTAATAAATAAAGCCACTCATTTGAAAAACTCAGTTCCAAACACTACAGTTTATTACACAGAAAGTAATGACTCTCAATATGAAAATGAGGGCATTGAAGCAATCTACCGTGACAATATTTCATTTATGGACAAAAGTACCTTTAAAGGAGATCTCTGGAAAATTTCTAGCAGAAAGGTTTAAAATAGGACTGCATTTTGCAATACAGTTCTATGCAGCTAGAAATCATTACAAGGGGAAGCGATAAACAAATGAAATAAAATGTCCAAACTACTTATAGTTAAGAACAATTTAACTTGTTCTAGTTGCTAAGGGGGCTTATTTAAAATGTAAATAAAATAAGTAAAAAGCAATGTACCTTCTAAGACTAAAGAAATTACAAAGGATGTTAATTTTTCAAGTTATCATGTTAAGAAAACATGATGGAATCAGACAGATAATTGAAAAATTACTTACTAATTGTCAAGATGTCTTCCTCCCCAAATGGTCTAAGAGGACATTAATCGGTAAGCATTTTGTTTTAGATAAATATTTTTACAAAATGTGCTTTCAAAGTCCCCACTGGAGTCCCATCAGCTGAATCATGTTCCTTTAGAGTTAGACTATCAGAGCTGAGTTCCAGGGTCTTAGGAAATGTTTATGGGTCACGAAGGAACAGCCGTTTACTTCCCAGGCATTAGTGTTCACATCCAGTCACTTGATCTCCATAGCTGGGCTACTCTGTACTCTCCTGTGTGGGACACGTCACCAAGGAGTCTGGTCTGGTCAACTTTAGCCTTCAGCCAGTTTTACCGCAAAATACACTCTCAAATTCCTTTTTAAGAGAATCTCCATGTCTTTCCTGAATATATTTCAGGAACGCTGTGGTCCACTGCAGAGTCGTTGCCTTATCGGTCTCGGCGTTGCAGAACGGGACTAAAAGATTCAACTCATCACAACAAATGCGGATTCTGCGCCTTCTATCTCTTTCCATGCGGTTGTGCCTCTCCCTGCGCTGGGACCTGCCCCGCTGGGGCCCGCTCTGGGTCTGCTCCCCGAGGGTGGCCTGGGACGACTCCACCGACTTGCCAAGCACCCTGCGCTGCTGTGGAGCCTTCACTCACATTCTGGAGCTCTCCAAGGGCTCTTCGTTCTATGTTTGTGTCCAACTGACGTACCCTACTCCGACTCCTCTTATTTATTGCTTGTTTACATAGCGCTTCTCCTACTTTAATCCAAACCTGCTCAGGCAAAGCTTGGATGCTTGGTAGCTTCAAGTACAGAACATAAGTTACTAGAACTCTGTGTTTGTGAAAGATTAGAATTTCCACTAGTAGAGCAACTATTTGCAGTAAACAGAGGGTATGTAAATTGCAGAGCAGTAGTTGCAGCAGCAGTTTTATTTTTCACTAATGTTGTACATTTGTTTTGTTGCTGATGAAGAGGAACATTCATTAATTCGGATGGATGGCGAATAAGAGTTACCAAATTGTTGAGCGCCATGCCGGGCTCGGGGGCATCCGCGCCGCGCGGGGCTGGCGGGGGCTCGGCTGGGATGCTGTTGAAGCGGTCCTCCAGGCGGACGCGCACGGCCGAGTTGGCCCGCGCCTCGGGCGCGCCCTCCACGTTCTCCTTGCCGGCGCCGTCGGGCGCCTTGGGCCGGCGTGCGCCGGCGCCCGGGCCGTTGGCGCCCGGCGTCTTCTCGTCGGCGGGGGGCGCGCCCGCCTCGCTCAGCAGCATCATGCGCAGCTCCTGGAAGTCGATGTGGCCCAGGCACTGGTTGGCGCCCGCGAAGCCGCCATCGGCCAGCGCAGGCGGGCACAGCACCGGGTACACGGGCGGCGCGCCCCCCGCCGCCGCGCCCCCAGCCGCCGCGAAGACCCCCGCCTTCCGCGCCAAGAGGGCCGAGTTGAGGCGCGTCTCGAGCTCGCCGTCGGCCGCCGCCGCCTCCATGTGCGAGTAGAGGATGTGCTGCAGCTGCGTGTACTCGATCTCGGTCATCTCCACAAGGCTCAGGTCGGTGGTCGTGAAACTCAGCCCCGCCTCGCCCAGCGCCGCGTCCGCGCTCTCGGGGCCCGCCGGCCCGCCCGCCTGCGGCGGCTCCGGCTGTCCGGGGCCCGACATGCCGGCGCCAACGGCGTGGGGCGCGCGTACGGGCCGGCGGGGCTAGGCCGGGCGGGCTCTACCATTTCTTTATCTCTAAATTAAGGTAATAATATTTACTGGTATCAGAAAGTATAGGCTATTTTATGCTGCAGTAACAAAGACCCCCAAATCTCAGCTGCTTAATACCACTACAGTTTATTTCTCACTCATGCAAAAAGTCCAGCAATTCCATAGTAGAGCCGTGGGTCCAGTGATTCTCCAGGGCAGCTGTTCTCCATGAGTTGGTTCTTCTTTCCAGGGTGCGTTGGTCTTAAGGCACCTCTATACCAACATGTGCTTCCAAGATCACTGTAGCAGGGGAAGAGAGTTTAAATGCTTCCGTGCAAAAGTGACTCACATTTCATTGGCCAAAGCAAGTTAAATGGCTAAGCCTAGTTTAAAGGGGGAAAGGAAGCATAATCCTCCCTGCCAGAAAGACAGGAGGACCTGACAGAGTGGTGAGCAGCAGTGATATCATTTCACTACTCCAGAGGGTAGAGGCGATGATTAAATGAGATCAAATCATCCCTGAGAACCACACAGCCACATTGAGAAGAGATTTCTAGAAGGCTAGTTAGCCCCATTCAACAATTATTCCTGCTCAGTAACCTCAGGGACACAAATTTAACTGGTGAGTTACATTTGCAGGTTTTGGAACTTCCATGGTGTCTTAGTCCATTCAGGCTGCTATAACAAATATCACAGACTGAGTGGCTTATAAAGAAAATTAATTTATTTCTTACAGTTCTGGATGCTGGGAAGTACGAGGTCAAGGCACTAGTGTCTGGTGAGAGCCTGTTTCCTCCTAGACAACCGGTTGTCTTCTCACTGTAAACTTAAATGTCAAAAGGGGCAAGTGAGCTCTCTGGGTTCTCTTTTTCTGAGGCCACTAATCTCATTTGTGAGAGCTCCATTCTCATGACCTAATCACCTCCCAAGTCTCCACCTCCTAATACCATCACCTTGGAGGTTAGGATTTCAACATGTGAATTTTGGGAGGACACAAACATTCAGACCATAGCACATGTTCATTCTTAAAGAGTTGAGACTCTTAAGTATCAAATTTGAGAATACAAAAATTTTGTTAGTGTAAATGAGTAGACATAATGACTTCAGAAAACTCACAAAGTCTATTAAATGTTTCTTTCCACTTCCTTATACTTTCACCCCTTCCAACTGCAACCCCCAAAGCGAAATAGTAACCCAAAACAAAGCACTTTCTCTAATAGGTAACACTGACAGTCACTCATAAAAAGCCCTTTCCTTGTGTTTAGGGACTTTGCACTGGCTGTCACCTAGCTTCAATTTTCCCCAGGAAGGATGTCAGTCGGGATGAAAGCACATTCCAACCAATTAAGATTTTAGGGCCCTACAGAGATTGTTTTTGATTAAATTGTGGGTTTTCTACTCATGCTCCCCTTGAAGAAATTTTAAACCACTCACTATTTTCCAGGCCTGCATGACCTAATGGGGAGATAGCTGTGTACAGTTTTAAAATGCCTTCAGCGTTCTTGGGAAAGGCTACTTAATATTTAGCCAACTACTTTTTTCCCTTTAATCTCTGTAATTACCTTTTTGTAACAGAGGCAGGAGGAGGGCTGGTAGCCAAACAAGCCCAACAAGCGAAGAAATACTAGGACAAGAAGGGAAAATTAGACAATCAGAGTGAGGTGGAGAGGCAGGACAGACACGGGAAGCTAAATGCTGCCCCAGACCTCAGAGGGAGGGGCCAGATGGAGGCAGTCAGGGAGCAGAGATATTAAGAAGGAATTTGACCCTTTTAGCAAAAAATTATCCAGAAAATATATACTTTCCTGCTTTAGTATGTGGACGGTGCAGGGAATAATAGAATCACTAATGACTGCCTCATCCTACACCAGCCTGCAATTATACTCTCATTTGTGAGTGCATTGAAATGATGGCTTCCACCTCCACTGGTCTGGACACTCCACCAGATGAGGTCTGGGTCAGGCTTTGTTCACCGTGGTAACCCCAGAGGCTAGCACGATGCCCAGCACATGTAGCTCTTAAAATGGTGCCTGGTAAAAAAAAAAAGAAGAAGAAGAAGAACGGTGCCTGGTAAGTGTTAATACCAGTGAGTATAAAAATGTTGGGTATCATCATCATTATTGCTCATATAAGCTAGAAAATGGTTTTGGATAAATCTCTGACTTTGCATTGCTTTTTCTCTTCGTAAAAGAATGTAGCCTGGGCTTCCCTGGTGGCTCAGTAGTTAAGAATTTGCCTGCCAATGCAGGGGACATGGGTTCGATCCATGGTCCAGGAAGATCCCACATGCCGCGGAGCACCTAAGCCTGTGCTCCACGACTACTGAGCCTGTGCTCTAGAGCCCAGGAGCCACAACTACGGAGCCCACGTGCCACAACTACTGAAACCCATGCACTCTAGGGCCCATGTGCTGCAACTCCTGAGCCCGTGTGCCACAACGACTGAAGCCTGCGCCCCTAGAGCCCGTGCTCCGCAACAAGAGAAGCCACCACAATGAGAAGCCCACGCACCACAATGAAGAGTAGTCCCTGCTCACCACAACTAGAGCAAGCCGGCACGCAGCAATAAAGACCCAACAGCAGACAAAAGTAAATTAATTAAAAAAAAAAAACTTTAAAAAAAAATTAAAGAAAGAAAAGAATTTAGCCTAAGCTAACCAATAGTCTCTGAAAGTCATGCTGTTTTAAATGTAGTGAAATTACGATCCAGAGGGGCTGGCAGGTTCCAGCTTATCCTCATTCTTCCCACATCTGTGACCAGCTCTTTTTTCTGACCATTGGCCCTGCTGACCAATAGCAACTTCAGGCTCAACCCCAGGCACAGAGGTAACAACCTCTCGTGGGCTTATCCACCAGCCTTGTGTGGTCCCTCCAACTGCTGGGCATTCCTGGCTCCCCAGGGTCCCTGAAAGCACTGACTGGTCCGTCCATGCCAGTGCTTAGGCTGGTCTTCCAGCCCTTTCTTTTAAACCCCTCTTTCTCAGTTTCTTCCACAATTGTGTAAGGTCTTATTCATATAACAAACCTCTTATTTTGTACCCTCAGTGGTTCTACTTCCCTAATCAAATTCCGTTATGGTTATGGTAGCTGGTCTCCAGACCTGCACCCGTGTGCCACCCAAAAGTTACAGCTCTGTGAAGTCTGCCTGGCCCTGTGGCTCTCTTGAATCAACACAGACCACAGTAGAAGTGACAAATATCTCTTCTGGCCCTAAGGCTCAAGAAGGCCTGGCGACTTCCTCTTTGGCACTTGTAGGATCCCCCAGGCACCATGGAAGAAGTCCAGCTACCCTGCTGGAGAGACCACATGGAAAAGCCTGGAGAGGGAGAAGCCCTTCTCTTATATAGAGAAGCCCTCCTTCTATATGAGAGATAGCCGCCCCCCCCACCCACCTCAGTGTCCCTCTGAGCCCAGCCTCCCGGTCACCCTCACCAAACACGGGGATGAGAAGTGGAGATGCAAGGCGCCATCTTGGATATTCCTGCCCCAGCTGACATCTGACTGTAGAGGCAAAGAGGTCCTGAGTAAGACCAGAAGAAGAACTGACCAGCCCCACAACCCACAGAAGCAGGAGGAACAAGAAAATCATTGTTTTAAAACTCTTTCTATTTTGACATAATTACAGACTTACAGAAAAGATATAAAAATAGTACCCCCAAAAAATCCCATATACTTTTCACCCAAATTGCCCAAATGTTAACATTCCATCCACCTACCCTCCACCACACTAAACTACTTGAAAGTAAAACGTGATAACTCTTTATCCCTCTATAACTCAGTGTGTATCTCTCTAAAAACAAGAAAATTCTCTTTCATTAACACAGTAGAATTACAAAATCGGAAAATCACTATTTTTTTTCCTTTGCGGTACGCGGGCCTCTCACTGCTGTGGCCTCTCCTGTTGCGGAGCACAGGCTCCGGACGCGCAGGTTCAGCGGCCATGGCTCACGGGCCCAGCCGCTCTGCGGCATGTGGGATCTTCCTGGACCGGGGCACGAACCCACGTCCCCTGCATCGGCAGGCGGACTCTCAACCACTGCGCCACGAGGGAAGCCCAGAAAAATCACATTTTTATAATGTATCATGTAATCTACACACCTGGCTCAAATTTTGCCAGTTGTCCCAAAAATGTCCTTATAGCAAAAGAAAATCCTGGATCACACATTACATTTGCTTGTCATGTCTCTAATCTCCTTTAGAGTGGACCAGTTCCTCTGGCTTTCTTTGCCTTCCATGACATTGACACTTTTGAAGAGTTCTAGCCAGTTAGTTTGTAGACTGTCCCTCAGTTTGGGTTTCTGTTGTTTCCTCATGATTAGATTCAGGTTATACATTTTTGGCAGGAAATACTACAGAAGAGATGTTGTATTTTTTTTAGCGCATCGTATCAGGAGATATGCAATACTGATTTGTCCCATTACCAGTGATGTTGAATATGAACTTGGTTATGATGGCGTGTGACAGTTTTCTCCATGTTAAGTTACTATCTTTTTCTTTGTAATTAATAAGTGTCTTACAGAGAGATTCTTTGAGACCATGTAAATATGCTGTTTATCACGATACTTTGATCCACTAGCTTTAGTATCCATTGATGAATTGATGAATCAGTTATTACCATGATGATTGCCAAATGACAATTTTCTATTTTCATCATTCCTTCTGTGTTTAATTTATTCCAGTGTAAGAAAGAGCTCTTCTCTCCCATTTGTTTATTTATATCAGTTTTCACTAATTTATTTACATTTGGTTCAGTGGGTTATAACTGGTTATCATCATGATTTATTCTGATGCTTAAATTGTCCAAGATTTGGCATTTAGGGGCCTCTTCAACTGGCTCTGTGTACTTTCATATATTCTATCATTTTTTGAGCCCTTCTATACTTTTTTGGCACAAAATGTTCCAGGCTCATCTTGTACCATCCCTGCTCCAGTCTTGAAATCAACCATTTTCCTAAGGAGCCCCATTGCTTTTCAGTGGGGAAAGGTATTTAGAAACTATGATCTGGGCGCTAAGCTTGCTCATTGCTACTGAGTGTCATCACTTTTTGGCCTTCTTAGTGGAAAGAAGTCAGAAATATATGTACATATACACATGCACAAATATATATTTCAATATATATATAGATAGAGAGATAGAGCTCCACATTTTATTTTATAACTATCTATCTATCATCTATCTATCTATCTATATTAAAACCATTAGTTCCAACCACACGTTCATACTGATACCTCGCATTCTAAGCCAATCCCATAGGGCTTTATTCTAACTCTCTCACTTTCTATATTGATAATTTCCTTTTCCAACAGTGAAAAACCTGGGTCCTATTATCCATGACATAATGTCTTATCTTCTTAACCCTAGAATATATAGAAAGTCGTTTCAAAAGCGTTAAACCATACCTCGGCAGAAAAAAAGCAAAACAAAACTGCTGACCTGACTTCAGTGTTTACAGGTAATTTTTGTGTCTAGCTTCAGGGTATATGGCCCCAATGCTTTGTTAAAAGTTACTTGAGATGGTTATGGTTGTTGTTTTAAGCCACTAAGTTTTGGAGTGGTTTGTTTTGCAAGGGATTGTAGAATGACTTTGCAAATTAGAATTTATTACAGGTCCAGTGTGAAGAAGGAATCAGGCAGAATCTAAATGACATCAAGCTGTGGGGAAAGAAGCTTCATCTTACCCATGGAGAAACAGGCATTCATTAGCTTAGGCACCTCTTGGGTGGGTCGGGGAAATGTAGTACTGGCCTTGGGTCTAATTAAAAATCAGGTGAAGTTTGTCTTAGACATCCTATCTCTCTCCTTTCTCCAACACACGCATCTGATGGAAATGTCACTCCCTAGATATTCATTGCTCTCTGGCTACCCACAACATCCTGCCATGTTTTCCCAGCTTTGCTTGGGAACTCCTCCCCCAATCCTCCATTAATCTTCCCAGGCTCCAGCTGTGAATACTCTGTGAGTCCTTGAGAGAATAGCTGTATAGTTCAACAAATTCACAACAGAGCATGAGACTATTATCTAACTAGCGCTACACTTGTTACACTCAGGCCCTGGGGAAGAGTGGGAGATACCTTAGGACCAAGCCTTTCCTGTCTTGACCCCTGACCTCTTTCTACTTAATCTATGGGCTAGAATTGTCCTGCTGGGAAGAGCTAGAGGAAATGTATATAATGTTTGCTGGCTTGAAATCTATTACAGATCATTTCTTTATCACTTGAATGGTTTAATGCATAAGTAAATACATTGAGTTTATACATGTACGTATGTTACCGAACTAGAGAGTTCATAAGCAACTGCGTTCCTGTAAATCCTGAGGCAATGAATGTCTTTACTATCCACCACTTCAGTAGTGCATGAAGAAACGTGTTAGCTGGAAGAACTGGTCAGTGGAAACCTTAGCAAGACTGCTGCTGGCCTTGCTGCCATCACTGCAGGGTGGGACATTGGTGACTTCTCAAATTAAGGGGTTTGAAGAGAACTCATTGATCTGCTGACTTGTTCGGGTGGTTGGAGCACTTCATGTACTGAGCATCACAGCAACGACCCCAAAGGGTGGTGGGGGGGTCTTCAGAAGCAGCCAGAAGGATTGATCACAGACTATGTAACCATGTCTCAGGGTGTCAGAAATTCTTTAGGGGAGGAGAAGCTTATAATAAGAACAGAGTTTCTGTCATAATCAAGATGAGGGCTGAGTCATTGTATTTGAATTTGCAAAGAGATACGACCTTATTCTGTACTCCAGACTGGCAAGGCAGGGCATAACTCCTCATATAACGCCACGTCAGGTGAGAAATGGTGCCTGCCCATCCGAATTGTTCTCTGCAGCTAATTTCACAAGTGTCTCAAGGGCAGAGCAAGATAAGTGAGCATAATGAATTTCAGTATTACAGAGAGACTTCCAGGGCGTTACATTACAAATTAATAAGCCGAGATGAGTTTGGAGAGATGATTATTAATGTGCCTGGCTGGTCTGTTTTCTGTGGCAGAGCTTCTTAACTTGAGGTTCAGTGATGCATTTCAGGAGATCCATCCTCCCCCAGATTTTATTTAGAGCTGTGCTTGTGCATTTTTATGAGGAGAGAGGCTGCAGCTTTCTTTAGATTTTCAAGGGGGTGCTTGACCCCTCAAAGGTTAAGAATCTTGATCTATTTCCACATCTCTGAGACTCGGTCTTCGGAGCCCTGTAGGAGACCTCCAGCTGAAGGATGCCCTCCCGTAGTGTGTTCAGATTTTGACATCCCTCCCACTTCCACCCCCAAATTGTGGCAGGAAGCAGAGCACCACCTGGCTCACAAGTTGCTAGAACTATCTCAGCTCCCTTAGTAGGAGTCCCTTTCCTCCTCAAAAGAGAATATTTGAATGCAAGCGAGGATGTGTGAGGAGCTAACTGCCCCAATTTATTTCAAAGAGGAAATGAGTCCCAAATGAAGTTATTTCCCACATTCCTCACGCTGGATTATGACAGACTTGAGAATCAATGCTCAACTGAACAGCGAGATGTCTTCCGGAAGAACAGTGAAAAACCAGTGTGAATTGTGCAGTATTTGTGATCTGATGATCCTGGGAGCTCTGGGGCAGACTTCCTGGGAGGCAGTCTTGGCTCTACTGCATCCCAGCAGTACAATCTTGGTAGATTACTTCACATCTCTGGGCCTCAGTTTCCTCATCTGTAAAATGGGGATGATAATAATAGCACTGACTCTGTAGGGTTGTTTGTGAGGATTTAATGAGGTTATCTTTTGTAAAGCCCCAGAACAGTGTTCAACATGCAATAAAGAGCCAATAGATGGCTATTGCTCTTGTCTTCACCATCAATTTGATCCACTACATAGTCAAATTTATCAGTTAGTTCGGAGTCAGTTGATCACTGGTGTAGACCCTAATTTTGCATCCGCTTAGCTTTCGGCTGCTATGAGAGATTTTCATTAAACGTTAAGTAAATTTGATTAATCATTTCAGGTGGCATTTATGTCAGGGAGTGGATGGGCTTGTTTCTTAAGGAAACCTAGCTTCAGTCCCGAGACTGTCCATATAGCATTTCTGCCTGCAAGCAAAGATCCAGACCATGTGATGTAGAAAAACAATAATGATCCTAATGACCACTTACTTAGGGCCTTCCATATTGTAAGGACCCTACATATATTATTACACTTATTTGTCATAATAATTCGATAAGATTAGCCTGACATACCATTTCGCAGATGGGAAAATTGAGACTCAGAGAGGTTGAGTACTTTCCTCAAGGTCACACAGCTGACTTGTACACACATGGACTGACTCCAAAGCCCCACACTCTGTCTTCTAGACTTAGCTTCCTCCTGTTTTCACAATTACCAACCAATGAGATGAGAATAATTTTATGATGCCTCCCAATGCTCTTTTATTAGCAGTGCGGCTTGTTTCAAGGGGCCTGGCTGGGAAAAGGAACAGGGAATGGGATCCATTGATTTCGTCATCTGGTCATCTCTCAAACTCAGTGTGTGCTAAGCTAGCCTTACTTCCCCACACTCCATGTTCTGTGTACCTCCGTCTCAATTCCTCCTCCTTCTGTAGCCTCTGTCCCACTTACCAGCTCATTCTCTTCCCTATCACACTGGCAGGAAACCAAGGAACCTCTCGCTCCTTCACCCTCAGCCTCCACTTTCAATCAGTCACCAAGTCCTATTGTTTCAGTCCTTAAAATGCTTCTCCATCCTCACTACCTTTTCTTAATTTGGGTCTCGTCATTTTGTGGTCTGGTTATTTCAACACTTTCCCAAGTGGTCTCCCAGTCTTTAGTCTATCCTCATTATGATCCATTTCCATGTTGTCTACAACATTTCTAAAGACAAATTTGATTTTGTCTTTCCCCTCGGTCCCTCCAATTGCCCACATTATAAAGTCCAAACCCCTTATCGTGCCTTACAAGGTCACGGGTGAGAATTTCTGGGGTATCCACCCAGTCCACGAGTCACAGATCCCCCTTTCTCTGGGAATTGTCCCCTCTCTCATCCAGGGTTGGGTTATCAGGCACCATATTTGCAAAGTGTGACCTCACCCCTTAGCAATAGTTGACTGAACCAGGGGTGGTCCCATGACTGGCACTGTACCAGCCAGAGATCTTGCACCAAGAATTGGAATTAGGACCACAGAATTATCTTCTCTGTGTGTCTGAGTCTGAGTTTCTATGGAAACGCTAGAGCTATGAGCAGGACAGGTGTTCTGTCCCATAGACTGGATTGGCCAGAGTTCCCGTCTGGAAGGAGAGAGAAGGAAACATTCCTGTCTGCAGAGAGAAGTGTAAAAAATGAAGTGTGAACACTGCCTGGACTCACCATGACCTTCCACTTCCAAGTGTTAGTCCTTCTTGGCACCCTGGTGTGTTCCTGTCTTTGGGTTCTGAGAGATTTCCTGTTTCTTTATAGCAAGTCCCTCTGTTCAGCTTAAGTCAACTTCAGCGGTTTTTACGTACAGTCAAAGCCCCTGCTAATTTGACCCCTACTTTTTTTCCTCACATTTCCTGCTAACTCTTCCACCTTTCCTCTGTGCTTCCTGTGCACTCATCTCTCACATCAGCCACGAAACCATTCATTGCTTCCTTACCATTTCCTCCACTCTCGTCACTCTAGGCCTTGGGTCATGCTGTTCCTTCTGCCTGGAATCCCCTTCCCTACCTCGTGGGTCTGGGAGACTGTAACCCTTTTAGGCACTGTTCATGTATAACTTCCCTTCTGAAGCTTTTCAGTAGTCCTTCCTTTGTGGCCTCAGGGCTTTCTTTATGTCCCATTTCTTTATGTCCCTCTTGGCTCTGTGTTTATGTGTCTGACACCACACTAGCCTGCAAACTCCTTGCGGGCAGGGCCCAGCCTTCCTCATTTCTTTAATCCCATTGTCCGTAGCCCAATTTGCAGAGCTTCTTGAAGTGTTGGCAAAATGAAGGTTTGTGACTCAAAATTCTGTCTAGTCATCTCAAGTATGCCTTCCCTGTGTACACATGGTACCTAGGGTTGGAGATGCCTTCAAAAATAGCCCCAGAAGAGGAAAGATAGAGGGGCTTGAGGAATCCAACCTGTATCCTGCTCATTCTTGACTTCCCCAAAGCACCTCAGAGGCTCTGGCTTGACCTTGGCTTCCTTTCTGGCTGGAAATTCAGTGTGTCCTCAGAACATTACAGTCCCATGGCGGATCTCGGGCATTCCCCAGAACTTGGCAGTGAATGGTGTCTGACGTTGCTGTTTCTCTTCCCCCTTTTGGTATCCTCTTGCAGATACCTGATGGGCTCACATAGCCTCCTGGCTGCCCCTTCCTCCCTTTTCCTTCCCCTGCTGCCTTCACCCCAGCCCTGAAGTTCCCTATCCCCCTGGACATGCCATGCCATCAGAATTCTCTTTCAGGCCCCATATCTTTGACCTTTCACATTCAGAATTAAAAATGAGCATTTATTACGTGCTGTGCCAGGCAACGAGCTAAATGGCAATGAGCCAACTAGAATGGACGACTATGTGACAGGCTCTGGTGCCAGACTTCCTGAGCTTGAATCCTGACTAGGAATTGGAATAATAGTAGGAATAATAATGGTTCTTACTTCATAGGACTGTTATACAATTTAATGCATGTGAAGTACTTAGAACAGCAGCAGGCACACAGTAGTTGCTCAATTAAGTTATTATTCATGGGTGAAGATAACATTGTTCCAACTTGAAGACACATGAGCATCCCAAGGACGCTAACAATTTGGTGACCCTTCAAAGCAATATTACTAAATCCCTGTTCAAATTGTATTTAGAGCCATGGTGCTCAAACTAGGCTGTACATTGGAACTTTTTAAACACTCAACTCCCGAGTTGTACCCTGTGGAAATAAATGAAGATGACCCAAGGAGAATCAAAGGCTATTTATTCAGAGCTTGCTCTAGCAAGAAGAAGAGCCACAATCACTTGCATTTGGTAGCGGCTCAAAGGCAGGCAGAAGAGTAGGAAAGCTTTATGGTGGCAAAAGGCAAGGCTCCAGGTGTGCCCTGCCTGGGGTTGTTGACGCGGGGAAGCTGGAAGCAGGCTCACTGGAAGAAGAGCTTCCTCCTGTGTTAGGGGCACATGTTTGACTTTCCCTGGCTCTTCCTGAGTTGGAAGCAGAGGCCAAAATTAGGCAGATATTAAGTACTGGGTGTTTGGGGCCAGTTGCTACAGAAGTTGTAGTTTGTTTTCCTGGGCTGGGTGCTGCAGACAGTGGGTCAGGGTTCTGTTGTCATATGTGGTCTCGCCGTTGTCCGTTTGTATATTCAGTCTCTCAACCCAGATCAACTAAATCAGAATTGGTGGATCCAGGGGTGCGAGCTTAAATCTTTTCTTATAAACTCTCCAAATGATTTCCTTGAGAGCCAGGGTTAAGAACCATGATTTTGAGAGAGAGCCTGAGTACTCTGCAGGGGAAGGGTGGAGAACAGAGGTACAAGGGAAGTGTGTTTCCTCTGCCCTGTTCCCCTCAGGAACAAGTCCCCTGGGTGAGGTGACCCACCCTCCAACAAGCTGGTTAGTGACCATCTTACACCTTGAGGTACCTTTAGAGGATGTGTCCCTAACCCCAGTGCGGAAACTTACCAAAAATACGACAGCTGGCAGGATTTTCCCTCTGTTTTAGCATCTCCTATAGATTGGCTTTCATTGAAATTAGAATAAAAATCCAAACTCACCAGGACCTACAAAGCCCCTGACAATTCTCTGGTCCATCGACTGTCCCTGTTTCCCTCAGTCTCCACACCTGCCCTTTACATCCCCAGTTCAGTCTGGTCCTGTTGCAGGGCCCGTGGTCTTCTCCATCGACCATGCTCTTCCCTCAGATCTTTCCATGGCTTGCACCTTATCATTCAGGATTCAGAGGAAATTCACATCTCAGAGAAGACTGTCCAACCCCCCTTGCTAGGGTACTTCTCTCTTCTTCCAGTCCTATTGGTTTATTTTATTTTCCTCATAACACTTATCTATCTGAAATTAATCCATTTATATGTTTATTGCCTCTCTCCCCCAACAGCAGGATAAGCTTCCTGAAGGCAGAGGTTTTTGTCTGTTAACAAGACACAGCTGATTCTTTTTATTTTTCCTAATGAGTTTAGGACTCAAACCTTTATTCATGCTGTAAAGGGGAAGAAAAATGATGAGCAGTCACATACATGGTGTAACAAGACTGGTTCTTCCCATACAGAGCAACATAAAAGTACTTTGTTTTGTTTTGTTTTTTTGCGGTACGCGGGCCTCTCACTGTTGTGGCCTCTCCCGTTGCGGAGCACAGGGTCCGGACGCGCAGGCTCAGTGGCCATGGCTCACGCGCCCAGCCGCTCCGCGGCATGTGGCATTTTCCCGGACCAGGGCACGAACCCGTGTCCCCTGCATTGGCAGGCGGACTCTCAACCACTGCGCCACCAGGGAAGCCCCTCAACATATTTTTAAACATTAAAAAGAGAACCTAGAACGATCCCAAGTGTATAAATATTGGGGATTTAAAATTTTCAAAGTGAAATTCAGTGGGAAGAGGGACATGATGAAAAAGCCACTGGTATTACTTTATCACAAAGGATTCAGATCTTGCCCTGAATTTTCACAGACACACCATAATCTAGTAATAAAGCACCTCCCCATCCCCAGTTTTGCTTATTTCCCAAACTGATTTTGGCTGATAGTTTCCCCTTTAATACGGTTATCACTTCAAACACACAAATATTCAAACTAAAGATACAGTGGATTACTAACTGGAACCTTAGCAAGCCTACATGGATTGTTCGCTACCAAATATTACAGTAATTTTACAGTGATCACAAAAAGTCATTAGGTTCTCCTTGTTACAACGACGACCAAAAGTAAAAACTCTTGCACAGCTGTATTCTTAGTGCTTGAAACGTAGTAGGCGCTCAATACACGTTTGTTGAGTGAATGAAGGGGGTCAGGACTTTGCTCTTAATGCAGCCCTCTGTCATTTACTAACTGTTGTGACTTTGGATCAGTCACTTCAGCCTCTCCGAACCTCAGTTTTCTTATCTGTAATTGGGAAGAAATACCTTCCTAGACTATCTTTCAGAGCTGCTGTCATGGCCCAATCACATTTTGATGGATTTAAGCTGAGATGTGCTCTTCACTGTGGGGGACACGATCTGCATTTCAAAAGGGGCTTCACCCAACATGATGGGTTGAATGTCCAAGAGCAAGTCTAGTGAAAGTGGGGATATTTCGAGGAGACCGGGCACTTCCAGGGTCCTCAAATTCTGCCACCTAAGCAACTATCGTCTTCAGCTACACCCAGAGCCAGCCAATGGACTACCTTCCAACAGAGTCTGTATCGCCATGACAGGGGTGCTGCAATTTCTTGGGGTCCTTTGGGTGAAATCTACATCAGCTGGTTCAAGGGTGGAGGTGTGGCGGCCAAGGAGGTGCTCTCCTCCCATCTCCTTTCAAGAGGACCAGCAGGAAGCATAGGTAACTGACAACTTCCAGCGCTATACGTTTGTCTCCACCATTCAATGCCATTCAATGCCAAGACCGTGCTTCCGATTCAATGCCATTCAATGCCAAGACCGTGCTTTCCCAGAGCTGCTCCCAGCTAATGGCTGAGCACAATAAAGACTCTGGAGCTGGGCATTCCTGTCCCCAATGTGGGACTCTGTATTGTCCAGCTAAGACTTTCTCAACCTGCACCACTGTTAGAGGTTATTCTTATCTGGGGCCCCTCCTTCCCACTCTCCTTGCACAGGTGTCAGACCTGCAATGTGGTCTGAAGCCTCTCCCTGCCTACTCCTGATTCCTCCCCTTTATCCTTCACAGGTATTTCCCTCAATATATCTCTGGCACATCTAATCCCACTTTGGTATCTGTTTCTCAGAAGACTTGAGCTGACATAGAAGATTTGGAGACAACTCTATTTCTCCCTGTAACCATAACCTCCTCGTTTTGACCTAGGCCCTGTAACAACTGGCAAGGTATAAAATTTTAATAAGCATCATCGATTAGGAAGCATCCTGTCTCCTCCTCCTTTAATGGAGTCTGGAGAAAGCTGAGCTAATGGAGTAGATATCGCTTTCCTAGCTCAGGGCTGAGTGAGGCAGCCCAAGGGCCCTGGTAGAGTAGAGTTGTGGAAATCACAGAAATGCATACTTTGGGAAGTCCTCTCTTTTCTAGAATCCCCAGTGGACATACGATTCATTGTTCTTAAATCCAGCTCATCCTATAAGGAAAGAAGAGCTGGAAAAAGAGGGTCAGCAATTAAGACAAACATGCCAAGTAGAAGAAATCAATGATAGGATGCAAAGGAAGTCAGGGGGAGGAATTAGAAATGCACTTAGGAAAATGTGCCAGTGGACGAGATCCAGGAACAATCCCCACTCATCATCTGAAAGTATTCAGTAAGCCCCGAGTGCAGAAAGTACTGCTTGGAGGGCTTGTCCAGAGTAAATGAGAGACAGGACCAGAGGACTTTAGAGCAGGGGTCCTGAGAGAACATCTTCCAGCCCCGTGCATTTCAAACAAGCCTCCTGGCATTACCTCTGACATTTTTTGGAAGGGGATGTGGAGGTCCCTAAGGATATGAGTCTTGTCTTCTCACTCTGCAGTCAAAACACCTCCACCACGAGGGTTCTGCCTCTCAAAACAAAGTCTGGAAATCAGTAAGGTCGTCTCAGCCTTTCCTGTTACCTACAGAATAATGGAAGCCCAGAGAGGCTGGGTGATTGCTCAAGGTCACACAGCCAGTTAACAGCAAAGGTGATAGGATTAGAACTTGGAACTCTTAGTCGACCTTAGTCGTTCCTGTTCTCTTTCTGTTTCATAATGCCACTCCCCTGAGGAATTTATAATTTCCATGTCAGCTTGGACATAATCCATCAAACTGAACTGACACATTAACCATACCAAGCAGATATTCAGGCTGGAGTTGGGCAGATGTGTCAATTTTCTGTTCAAAAGATGAGTCCAAAGAGATTTCCCTGCTTTTCCCTCAAGTTGTCAATTATACATATATTACCTGGATTTACTCATGGATATTTAAATCCATCATTTGACAAATATTCTACTACAGAGGCAACAAAGTGATTGAAACAGGTAGGTTTGACAGTCAGACAGGTCTAAGGTTGAGCCCTGACTCCTACACCAGGACCTCAGAGAAGTTTGCACAATCTTTTGGAGCCTCAGGTCTTCATCTGTAAAGCACGGGGAGCACCTACTCTTAATTTTTTTAAAAAGTTATTTATTTATTTATTTTTGGCTGCATTGGGTCTTTGTTTCTGCGCACAGGCTTTCTCTAGTTGCGGCGAGCGGGGGCTACTCTTCATTGCAGTGCGCGGGCTTCTCATTGCGGTGGCTTCTCTTGTTGCAGAGCACAGGCTCTAGGGAGTGCCGGCTTCAGTAGTTGTGGCATGTGGGCTCCGTAGTTGTGGCTCGCAGGCTCTAGAGTGCAGGCTCAGTAGTTGTGGTGCACAGGCTTAGTTGC
This sequence comes from Globicephala melas, assembly GCF_963455315.2. Classification (NCBI taxonomy): domain Eukaryota; kingdom Metazoa; phylum Chordata; class Mammalia; order Artiodactyla; family Delphinidae; genus Globicephala; species Globicephala melas. The sequence goes on along the minus strand of NC_083330.1, from coordinate 44,429,151 downwards.
TTCACGGCATGTGGAATCTTCCTGGACCAGGGATCGAACCTATGTGCCCTGCATTGGCAGGCAGATTCTTAACCACTGCGCCACCAGGGAAGTCCAAGGAGCACCTACTTTTTTGCAGCTTGCCTTGAGGGTTAGAAATGATGTAAGTGAAGCACCTAGCTGCTCCTGGCACATAGTAAGTACTCTGTAATTGGTGGAGAGTGTAATAGAAAGATTAGTTTTTTTGTAATTTATTTTTATTAGAGTATAGTTGCTTTACAATGTTGTATTAGTTTCTACCATACAGCAAAGTGAATCAGCTATACGTATACATATATCCCCTCTTTTTTGGATTTCATTCCTCTTTTAGGTCACCATAGAACACTGAGTAGCGTTCCCTGAGCTATACAGTAGGTTCTCACTAGTTATCTATTTTATACATAGCATCAATAGTGTATATATATATATAGCAATCCCAATCTCCCAGTTCATCCCTCTCTTTCCCCCCTTGGTGTCCATACGTTTGTTCTCTACATCTGTGTCACTATTTCTCTTTTGCAAATAAGCTCATCTATACCATTTTTCTAGATTCCACATATATGTGTTAATATATGATATTTGTTTTTTTTTTTTCTGACTTACTTCACTCTGTATGACAGTCTCTAGGTCCACCCACGTCTCTACAAATGACCCAGTTTCGTTCCTTTTTATGGCTGAGTAATATTCCACTGTATATATGTACCATATCATCTTTATTCATTCCTCTGTTGATGGACACTTAGGTTGCTTCCATGTCCTGGCTATTGTAAATAGTGCTGCAATGAACATTGGGGTACATGGGTCTTTTTTTGAATTATGGTTTTCTCTGGGTATATGCCCAGTAGTGGGATTGCTAGATCATATGATAGTTCTAGTTTTAGTTTTTTAAGGAACCTCCATGCTGTTCTCCATAGTGGCTGTATCAATTTACATTCCCACCAACAGCGTAGGAGGGTTCCTTTTTCTCCACACCCTCTCTAGCCTTTATTGTTTGTAGGTGTTTTAATGATGGGTGTGAGGTGATACCTCCTTGTAGTTTTGATTTGCATTTCGCTAATGATTAGTGATGTTGAGCATCCTTTCATGTGTTTGTTGGCCATCTGTATGTCTCCTTTGGAGAAATGTGTATTTAGGTCTTCTGCCCATTTTTGGATTGGGTTGTTTGTTTTTTTGATATTGAGCTGCATGAGTTGTTTGTATATTTTGGAGATTAATCCTTTGTCAGTTGCTTCTTTTGCAAATATTTTCTCTCATTCTGAGGGCTGTCTTTCCATCAAGCTTATGGTTTCCTTTGCTGTGCAAAAGTTTTTAAGTTTAATTAGGTCCCATTTGTCAATTTTTGTTTTTATTTTCGTTACTCTAGGAGGTGGGTCAAAAAAGATCCTGCTGAGATTTATGTCAAAGAGTGTTCTGCCTATGTTTTCCTCTAAGAGTTTTATAGTGTCTGGCCTTACATTCTGGTTGTTAATCCATTTTGAGTTTATTTTTGTGTATGGTGTTAGGGAGTGTTCCATTTTCCTTCTTTTACATGTAGCTGTCCAGTTTTCCCAGCACCACTTATTGAAGAGGCTGTCTTGTCTCCATTGTATATTCTTGCCTCCTTTGTCATAGATTAGGTGACCATAGATGTGTGGGTTTATCTCTGGGCTTTCCATCCTGTTCCATTTGTCTATACTTCTATTTTTGTGCCAGTACCATACTGTCTTAATCAAGCTACCATACTGTAGCTTTGTAGTATAGGCTAATGTCAGGGAGCCTGATTCCTCCAGCTCTGTTTTTCTTTCTCAGGATTGCTTTGGCTATTGAGTATAATAGAAAGAATAGAACACTGCCCTGAAAACCCTTGAGGAGTCCCAGTGCTGTGGGGAAAACAATGCAAGTGGCAATGAGGGAACAATGGGCTGCTCGGTTATCTCCGGATGGTAAGGGATTCAGAGATGCGAGAAGAAGGAGAATTACTTCCCAAAGATGATTTAGAGAAGGGACTTGACTTGAAACTTAAGGGTTGAGGAGGTGGAAGGTATATGAGAAGGGCATAATAACATGAGCAAAGAGGCAGAGGAATAAGAATCAGGGGTTCCTGGGAGCGGCCTCTGCGAGCAGTGGCTAAATCGCTGGAGTGTCAGGAGGAGCTTTGGAAACCCATGTCACCGGGTAGATTTTTACCACCCCAACAGGAAGGAAAGTTCTGTGACGTTTCAGTGATTCCAGAAATGGTTACTTGTTGTTAATGTGAATGCTGCTTTGGTTTAAGAGCCGAGGAAGGCGTTAACCCTTGGTTTTCTCCTTTTCCTGTCTCTGAGCCCTTACCCCAGTTTTTCAGAGGTGAGGAAACTGAGAACCAAATAACCAAGTGCCTTTCCCAAAGTCACCCAGCTGGGAAGTGGCAGAGCTGGAATTGGAGCCCAAGCCTTCTGACTCCCCACGTCTATTGCCCCCTCCGGTTTCTCATTTCTTTGGTTTCTCCGTGGTGTCCAACACAGGACTGGGCAGATAGATGAGAAATACTTGGGGGGAAAGCAATTAAACCTTGACTGCAGTTCAAAGAAATCGCAAAGCCTACAACAGTGTTCTTCAACACTAAGTGCACACTGAAATCATCCAGGGAGCTTTTAAAAAAAGAGATGTTGATCTCCAGGCTCTGAAGCACCACGTACAGCAGAACCTCAGGGGCAGGGCCTGGGCATAAGCATGTTTTAGGGCCCCCAGGTGGTTCTAGTGTGCGGCCAGGACTGTGAATCATCGAGCTGGACTGTTTAACACGCCTGGTCCAACCTACGTCGGCGTTTCTCAGAAGAGCTCTTGAATGACACGCCATCTGTTTGATCCACGGGCCCTTCTGTGCTCGCCTCTTCCGCAGGCAAGGATCTCCCTCCCTCCCTCATTCTCTGCCATATTGTCTCTGGATTTGGTCTTCATACTCGCAGTGGTGACTAATTAATCCTCCTGGAACAATCAAAGAAGACCTAATTGTGGGTGAGCCATCTGGAGGTGCTTTCTGGTTGACTTGGACTTTGGGGAGGCTGAGGGGAAGAAAGTGGGAAATGACTCATACTCAAGATGAAACGCAAAAATTGCACTTATTCAAGGAGGGTTGTGGTACTTGGGGCTGTAACTTTTCCTCCTGCTTTTCAGTGCTTCCAGATGGTCCATTTTCCCTTTCCACACCCCCGTGTCCACACTCACCGCCATATATAGGGATGGTGTTTGAGCCCTGCCCAGATCCCCGTGCCTGGGTCAGGGTGCTCAGCCCTCAGCTGCAAAGCATGGCGGCCGCAGATGGCTCGCAGCTACCTCCCTCTCTGAAGAAGGGGCCTCGGCCATTAGGTGCCTCCCCACCCAGGAAGTGGCGCCCCTCAGGCCGGCCCATAGCCCATGACTGATAGGGTGTACAAGATGCCAGCCCCTTGCTTCAAATCAGGGGTGGTTTATGCCCCTCAAAATCATGGCTGGTGTTGACCTGAGCCACATCCTTGCTTGGCACTTTCCCTTCTCTGTTTCAGGCTTCCCCTAACCCCCTTACAAGTCTTTTCTCAGGCCACTGCCTCTAAAAGTCACAGGCTCTGAGACCCTTTCTCAGAATCCTTTCAAGGAAACTGACCAGAGACAGAATGTTCTCTAGGTGATATGAGAGCTGCAAAGATGTTTAAGACCCAATTCTTATTTGTAAAATGCTTCTTGGTCCATTACAGAGGCAACACATTAACATGCAAAAAGTGAAAAGGAAAAGAAGTGAATAACAATGAGATACTTTGGGACCTGTCACAAGGTACTAGACAATATTTAGATGAGTTTTAAAGGTAGAATGGCTTGAAGGAGGGTGGCAGAAGCATGTGGGAGGAGGAAATGGGATGAACAAAAATAAGAAAAACAGGGTACAGGAGGCACAGCTGTAGTGCAGGCTTCCCAAACGTTAGCATGCATCAGAATTACCAGCAGGGATTGGAAAAGCATGGATTACAAGCCCCACCCAGTTTCTGATCCCGTAGATGTGTGCTGGGATGCAAGAGTTTGTAATTCTAACAAGCTCCCAGGGGATGCTCGTGCTGCTGGCCTGGGACCGCACTTTGAGAACCACTGCTGTCATGAGATAAGTTTTGTGAATAAAGCTTTATTGGCGCACAGCAACACCCTTTCATATACATGTCGAATAGGTGCTTTCCTGCAGCAATGGCAGAGTTGAGTAGTCGCCGCAGAGGTAGAATGTTCCACAGAAGCACCAATATTTAATAACTGAAAAAGTTTGCCAACCCTTGCCATCAACCACAGAGTAAGGAAAATAGGGCGTGGAAGAAGGGGTTTGATGATGGGAGAGCAGTTTTCCCATCTCTGAGAAAGAAGACCAATGTTTTACCAGCTGGAGGGAAAGTAGAAAATCATTCAGGTTATAATGAATTTCTCTCTGAGGCCCCTCATGAGCATACAAGCAAAGTTATGTTCATTTATAGGAAAAAAACTTCCACTTTTGCATTTCTGAATGATCTATAAAATTCATATCTGCACAGGGGTAATTTAGCAGGATCAGGACAGGAAGAGTGGAAGAAAGTGAGAGAAAGGTATGTGTGGGTCAAACTGTAGAGCGTCCCTGCACTTGGAGGGTGGGGACCGGGTGTCCAGCCCTGGTGCAGAGCAGGTCGCTGGCTGGGAAGAGCTGTGAAACCATCGTCATTCCAAAGCTGTCCCCCGGGACCTCATGCTTGGCGAGCTGCTTTCAGGCGCCTCATCTCATCAGAGGCTCACATCATCTCTGAGATGGGACTCCCCGTTCCCTCTTAGAGTGGAGTCACCAACGCTCTGAAAATCCCAGGGGAGATCATCTTGGGATCAACACCCAGGTATCTAACTCCCTCTTCGGGGGTCTCCCGCTTCTGCCCAAGGAAAGGAGAGGGTGGCACATACCCCAGGATGATGACGGCCGGAACTTCCTCCTGAACTGGGTAACTGGGTGTGAGAGAAGATAGAACATGCAAGGAGGCTGTGGTTCTATTTGTAGTCAAGGGAATACATTCACTCATTCATTCACTCACTCATTCATTCACTCATTCATTCATTTTCTATTTCCAGAGGAGTTATTCCTCCTGACTTCTGAGGAGAAATGCATTTTGGTTCTTTTTTTTTTTAAGTCCTTAAAAGCTGTTGATCATCCTTCACAGTTACCCAATCACATTAGTTTAGTAAAGTGGCACAGCAGAAAAAAGAAAAGCATAACGTTCTATAGTCAGATAACTTTAGATTTAAATTCTAGTCTTACCCATTTGTCTGCCAAGTGACCTGGGGCAAGTCATTTAACCTCTCTGTTCCCCAGTTCTCCCTTCTTTAAATTAGGGTTAATAAGACCTGCCTTCAAGCCCGGTAGGTAACAGGTGTGTGAAGTGAGACAGGTCGGATTTTCTGCTGAGTGACTAGGTGCAAACTCCAGGTTGCCCGGTGCTGAGCTGCCTGAGACACGGGCTCCCCCTCCCTCAGGAGAGGGGCTGTGCTCACCCCCCTGCAGGGTTGTTGGCTGCTATCAGCTTGAGTGTGCACCTCCAAGAAGCCTTTCTCTGCCAGCAAGACCACGCTAAGGACCGCAGAAGCCTGCATTGTTATATGCTCACCAGGTGCAATTCTGTCCCCACCTGGAGTCCCTACATAAAAGGACTTCCCTGGTGGCGCAGTGGTTGAGAGTCCGCCTGCCAATGCAGGGGACACGGGTTCGTGCCCCAGTCCAGGAAGATCCCACATGCCGCGGAGCGGCTGGGCCCGTGAGCCATGCCTGGACAGGGCCAAGCAAGGTGGGCCCCTCGTAGTTCCCACCTGTGCTGCACCAGGGGTTAGGATGAATCCCACCATTCACGTGGCATGGGTTAAGGAACGTACTTTATGGGAGAAAGGGGCAACTTGCAGAGGCCAGTGGAGAACCAGAGAAGAGGAATCTCCCTGGATTCTCCCTTTAGCCACAGAGAACTGTGCCTGGACCCAGGCTCTGCTGTCCTGCAGTTTGGTCTGTGTCCCATGATGAGGCCCTGCCCCATGGGCCCCTCTTGGTCTAGGGTAATTGCAGGACAGTAGCCTTGACCCTGAGGAACAGCTAGGCAGCTGGGGCCAGTGGTCTGGCCTGGGGGGGACAGGCAGGGCGCAGAGAATGTGTTTCCTGGCCTGAGGAGCCAGAGCAGCTCCAGGCTAGTCTTCCCCTTCCTCTGGGCCGGGGAAGCCTAGGAAGAGAAGGGGGCTCTGCATCTCGTCATTCTGCACGAAAACCACCCACGAGGACGTCTTTAACACTTGGGCCTGGACCCCAGCCTCTCTTCCCAAGGAGGGGAGACAACCAGGCTGACAACATCGAGTACAACCAAGCTCCAGGCCTTCTGGAAACATTCACACTTCACAAAGCAGAGTCGGCTTTTAACAGAATCATGGGTTTCGTTGGGGGATCAAATAGGATCTCCCTCCCTGAGAAGTGAGTTGAATCAGAAATGCTCTATTTCGGGCTTCCCTGGTGGCGCAGTGGTTGAGAATCTGCCTGCTAATGCAGGGGACACGGGTTTGAGCCCTGGTCTGGGAGGATCCCACGTGCCACGGAGCAACTGGGCCCATGAGCCACAACTACTGAACCTGCGCGTCTGGAGCCTGTGCTCTGCAACAAGAGAGGCCACGATAGTGAGAGGCCCGCACACCGCGATGAAGAGTGGCCCCCGCTCGGCACAACTAGAGAAAGACCTCGCACAGAAGCGAAGACCCAACACAGCCAAAAATAAATAAATTAATTAATTAACTCCTACCCCCAACATCTAAAAAAAAAAAAAGAAATGCTCTATTTTGACTCAGTGACAGAGTCGCAAGTCTGGGTGAGATTGGATGACTGAAGGATGGCTCACAGAAGGGTTCTTATTTAATCCTATTCTTCCTACAAGGTGGAGAGTCAGTGCACTCACCGGGCATTGATGCCACTGACAGCCCTGCAGAAGGAGGGACGAATAACGCCAGCTGATGGGTGAGGCCGGCTGCAGGCACTGTCGTGAGCACCCACAAGTCCTGGGGTGAGTTAAGGTAAACTATTGTATCCACTTTGGAATAAAATGACTAAACAGTAAGATCCAAGCCTTGTTCTGAAAGCAACGATTTATTTAAAAATAAACGTTCCCCAGGGAAGAAAAGAAAGGCAAGCAGCTCACATTTCCAGTGACGCCTTCTACATAAAAACCTGAGAGTTCCGAGTGGAGGCTGTGAGACATAGAGTGGGCTGGACAGGAAGGCCGTGGGGTCTCCTGCCCTGGCAGCCATGAGTGTTAGGCCGTCCCTGGTGGTCCAGTGGTTGGGATCCACCCTCTCACTGCCGAGGGCCCGGGTTCAATCCCTGGTTGGGGAACTAAAATCCTGCAAGTCGCGTGGCACAGCCAAAAAAAAACAGCCGGAATTCTCATTGGCCTGAGATGATTGAAGTGTAGTTCTGCCTAAAGGCAAGTAACTGAACAATAAAAGGGCAAGCCTATGGGGCAGACGATGGTGTCTTTAGCTGCGAATCTTGTTTGAGAAACCATTTACTCAGCACCAATATCCTCCTGTTTTATCCTAGTAATAACTCCATGAGGTAGATTTTAATATGATTGTCCCCATTTTACAGGTTAAAAAAACTGTGGCAACGTCCTTCAAAAGGTGAACGGATCAGCTGTGGAACAGCGAGGTGATGGAATATTATTCAGCACTAAAAAGAAATGGGCCACCAAGCCTCAAAAAGCCATGGAGGAACCTTAGATGCATATCACTAAGTGAAAGAAACCCATCTGAAAAGACTACATACTGTATGATTCCAACTATATGACATCCTGGAAAAGGCCAAACTCTGGAGACGGTAACAAGTCAGGGGCTGTGGAGGAGGGAAGGATGAATAGAGCACAGAGGATTTTGGGGACAATGAAAATACTCTGTGTAACACTGTAATGGTGAATACGTGTCATTATGCATTTGTCAAAACCCATAGAATGTACAACACAAAGAGTAAACTCCAGTGTGCACTATGGATTTTGGTTGATTAGGAAAACAAAACGAGGGAGGGGAGGAATAAATTGGGAGTTTAGGGTTAACGGATACATATTACTGTACATAAAATAAACAACAAGGGTCTACTGTGCAGCACAGGAACTATATTTAATAACTTGTAATAACATATAATGGAAAAGAATCTGAAAAAGAATATATATATATATATATATATATATATACCTGAATCACTTCAAGGTACACCTGAAACATTGTAAATCAACTACAATAAAAAACAAAACAAAAACATATTGCACAACACAGAGAAAATATTTTAGAATAACTATAAATGGAGTATAACCTTTAAAAATTGTGAATCACTATATTGTCCACCTGAAACTTATATATCAGCTGTTCTTCAATTAAAAACAAACAAAACAAAACTGTGGCAGCTACTTACCCACCATTCGTGTGCCCTGTGCCACACCTCCACCATCCTTCATGCTGTGCCCGGCATGCAGGGCTCAATAAGTATTTGTCAGGTGATCAGCCTAATGAGTACCTGGTCACAGGCCCAATTGCACTCGGTTAGCAGGTGGACATTTCTTTTATCCCCAGGGATGAATCATGATTAGTCCAAACCAGTTGTGGCAATTTGGTTTCCTTGCACAGTGATTGGCCTAGGAGTGGGTGTGTGGCCTGGTCTGATCAATAAGACAGAGCAGTACTGACATTTAGCAGGAGCACATCAGAATGGTGGTACTAGTTACTAAAATAGTGAAATACTTCTGCACCAGGCAGTAAATACTGCTCCCCTGGTCTCGTCTCCCCTTGCCCCAGCATCTACAAGGTTACTTCTGGCATAGGAGGGGCTTCTAAGACTTTGCTCTGGGGCTATAACCAGCATTTGATCTGTTCTGATTACCCAAGGGAAGTTTCTAAGGAAAATTTCTCCTTGAATAGAAAAGCAAAGGCTCATGCCTTTTGCTCATATCCTTTCTTCCTGCTTTACCACTGTTGTTGGCACCATGGCAGCCATCTTATAACCATGAGGCAACAAGACAATGAGAAGACAAACAGAGCCTGAGTCCTTCATGGTGCTGTAAGCCACACCACATCAAACCTGGAGCTGTCCTCCCTCTAGATGTGTTATTACTTGAGACAATTAAATACCTTTTATAGAAGGCTTAAGGGGTTCTGTTATTTGCAACTAATCAAACACATCCTAAACAATACAGACTCAGGCTCAAAGGGTTAAGTAATAAGCACGTTGACACTGAGCGCTAAGTATGTGTCAAGTGCTGTGCTAAACTATTTGTGCCCATCATCTCCTCTGCTCTTCTCAGTAACCTTAGAGAGAGGTACTATTGTTATGCCCACTTTTCAGATAAGGAAACTGAGGCTTGGGAGATTTAAAAAACTTACTCAAGCTCATGAAACCAGCAAGTAGTGAAGCTAGAACCTGCACCCAGCTCTGGGCTGGACTAGAACACAAATTGTTTCATTCTCAGCCTTGTCTTTATCTTAATTCTGACTGCACACGAAGAGGAGCTTGTGGGGAGGTTGTTGGGGGAGGGAAGAATTCACCCTGGGAAGGCCATCATCCCTCATATGGGTCCCTGGCTTGTGGCAGCTCCTTGACCTGGTCCCACATACCACTCCTGGCCCCTGCTGTACAGGTTGAGAAATTCAGTTGTGAGTTACCCCAGGGCTGAATGGGTTCCAGTTACCTGCCTCACAAAAACCCGTAAGTGGGTGAAAAGAAGAGCTATCAAGCAGATCAAATGCAGGTGAGATTTTGCTGACACCTGATCTTCCTTGAGGCTTGACGATGCAAGTACATGGAAAACTAGATTACAACCAGGAAGCTGCCTGCTAGGCATGGGATCTGAGAGGGTAGAGAGGTGGTGATCCCGCAGAAGTTCCCAAGCTCTGCAGCGTCTGCAGACAGATGGGGGAACTCGCTGGGTGGGCCAAGGCACCCACCCTGCAGACACTTACATCACTGGGTCTCCTTGGATTTGCACATTTTTTTCTTGGATGTGTGAATGCCTTCAGGCAGCTCTCCTCCAGCTTCCCAGCTGAAACCAAGCCATTCTCTTTCAGGGTGATTTTGCCTAGTCCGCGTGCAGCCATTACGATCTTGCTTCATCATTAACCCCCATTCACAGGAATGGAATTGCCGAGTCAAAACTTTAATTTTTTTATTGTAATGGATGTTGTCAGATTGCTTTCCAAAATGCCTGGAACCATTTGCCGCTCCACGAACAATGCAAGAGAGTTCCCTTTTCTCTGTATCACTGCCAACAAAGGTGTTCTAGCTATTTTCATTTTTTCCAGTCCGGTAGATATAAGGTTACTTTAATTTGCATTTCCCTGGTGAGTTTGGGCATCTTTTCAGAGGTTTGTTGCTATTGAGCTCTGCCTTTCTCTGAGTTGGGGTTTTTTTTCCTTTCTTTTCTTTCCTTTCTTTCTTTTTTCTTATTTTTTGGTACTTTCTTGTCAATTATATATTATATTATTTATATATTACAAATATGCTCGTATATTATAAATATTTCTTATTATAAATATATTTGTATATTATAAATATTATTCTATATTTGTATATATGCATGTATTACATTATACATATCTAAATATTGTATATTATATACATAATAGATGCATATTTGTATGTTATAAATATTAATATTATAAATATTTTACTCTGAAGATTGATGTCCTTCAGCTTGAGAAAATTATTTTCTGTTATTTATTTGATGATTTTTCACCCTTATTTTCCATGTTCACTATTTCTGGAACTCATTAATCAGCTTGAAGTCCTGAGGGCAGGCTGTTGGAAGGGGAAGATAGGGGTGAAGCGGGAAGAGCACGGACGAAGTGGAACCCCAAGTATGAGCTGTGCCCCACAGGGAGGACGGAGTGACACCAGTGCCTGTTCTTGCTGCCTCTGCCCTTGGTGGTGTGGAGTGGGTGTTCGTCTTTGGTCATGGGGCCAAACATACCCAGCCCAGGAGTCAGAGCAGCTGAAGGAGGATCCAGGGGAAGACAGAGCAGGTGCTGCTCGTCAGGAGATGAGCCCACAGATAATTGGAGCTGCAAATTGGTTGCTGATTCACTTCCACCCTCAAAATTGCTCAAGAGTCTCTCTTGTGGCCAAACCCAACCAAAATATACAGGGAAGGGAATTCTGGGAAATGTAGTTCAGCCTAGTCACGTGGGCCTATCACAAAGCCAGCACAGCGCACTTGGAAATCATACTTAACACTCATATAGCACACATATAAATATATGCCAACTACTATTCTAAGCATTGTATGTATATTAACTCATTTTTTATAATGCTCCTAAGAAATAGCTATTATTATTAATATCCCCATTTTACAGAGGGAGAAACTGAGAACAGAGAGGTTAAGCAAGCTGCCTAAGGTCACACAGCAGGTAAGTGGCAGAGCTGGGTTTTAAACCCAGAAAGTCTGACTCCAGGGTTTGTTTGCTCCACTACTCCACTGTGCAAAGGCAGTGTTGCTCCCTGGCCAAATGGATACCTAAAAGTGGAACCTGGTGAGTTGTAGAGCTTTATTTGGGGAGTTGTTTATGTGATTGGTTGTGTTTTTATTTTGGACTCTCCCAATGGAGGTGGTTTGTTGAATTTTGGGGGGCTAAGGAATGTGTGTTTCAATAAATAGAGGGTCAAGGTGAAAGCAAACTGCTCAGAGAATCTGCATTTTGTCCTCTCTTGGTCCCTCTGCTTTAATCTTATGAGTGCAGGCCCTGCCACCAGAGGGGTGAGGTGGTTTCTCAGGAGGAGGGGCGAGCGCCACCTCTAGGCTCCTCCTGTCTCTCTGCAGGTTCTGGACTGCTGGGGACTGAGTCCCCTGAGCTGGGTGTAACCCCGGCAGGCCTCTGCATCCCCCGCCTCTCTCTTCACCTTATAAACGTGAACTAAGAGTCTGCTTTGGCCCCGGTGCTGTTCTCCTGGTGCAGAGGACAAAGCACTGGTGTCTCCATGTTTACGCACAGCCGGGTCTTCAATAGCGAACGTTCATCCTGTCGCAGCCACCAGGGCGGCACAGAAACAGCAAGCCGCCTCCCCAGCCGTTTGGCCTTGGAGTAAGTAGGCCATCGGAAGGAGCGAGGGTAGCGACCTTCTCTTCTGGCATTTGATAACCCCGGCCTCCTGCTCTGAAGCCCCGTCACCTGTGTCTGCAGAAGCCTGGTGCGCCCAAGGAGGAAGGGGAGGGTGGGGTCGCCCAGCCCCCTAGCCCCGCCCAGGAGCCAGGGACCAACGCTCTCCTCCGGGAACGGCCTTCCCATCTGCGCTCCTGGGTCCCACCTGGGGCTGCTGCGGCCAGTGCAGGATTTAACAGAGCAGCCTCCGGCCTGGCTTCCCTGCACTGATCCCAAGCCTGAGTTCAGGGGAAGGTGCTGGAATGGATGTTGGGACTGGCCAGTTAGACCCTTGTCTGCTCGGCAGCTGGCCCCTGGGAGTCCCCACGGTGTGAGAAGGCAGGCTAGCATGTGACTGCGGGGCCCGTTCCCAGTGATTCGCAAACTCGAGTGCACGTCGGAATCCCCTGGAGGGCTTAGTCCAGCAGGCCCCGCACCCAGAGCACCCGAGGCCCGAGAATGTGCATTTCTTACAAGTTCCCAGCTGCTTGCAGCTACCTCTGCGAGGAGGACCCCACTTTGAGAACCACTGCTGTGCAGAACGCCGCCTTCTCCTCTGAGGCATGACACCGTTCCAAGACTGACTGCTGAACTGTTGCTGCCCGCCCAGCCTGGGAGCAGCCTGGAGGCCGTCCTTTCCTGCCCCCTCCCAGCACAGAGTTGGGCAGCATCAGCAAAAGCCGCCAGGGAGGCCCCAGCCCTCTGCTTAGCTGATGGTCCACACAAAGCGTCCTCTGTGGTGCAGACTTGCTGACAAGCACCACCCTGTGTTTTGGGGATGAACCAAATCTTCATAACATTAGACCCGTGGATTCCTGGCTCTGAAAACTGAGGCGAAAACTCCCCCTGCTTTCCCAGCCAACCCACCCTGGCCACCCTCTACAAGCAGGCGGAACGGGAGGCCCAGAAATGGAGCCAGGCCGGCAGGAGGTCTGAGAGCTGCTTCCTGTGTCAGCTGATACCAAGACCCCGTGCAGCTAAATCACGAACAGATACTCCACAGCTGCCTAGCCTCTTCCCCTTTGGCCTTAAAGAGCCTGTGCCCCTACCTAGCGCTCAGAACCGGAGACACGGGCCGGGGCTGGCGGTGGGGAGCGGCTCAGGCCAGCCCAGGTGTGTCAGCTTTACAGACAACCGTGGAGCTACAGGGCAGCCCCACTTGACTTGACTCTCCTTCTCCGAGCTTCCATGGACGCCCCATGGTTTCTCCCTCCTTGGCTTTCAGGTAGAGTCACAAGTTTCCTGTTCTCTCTCCCTTTACCCATCACTGTGAACTTCAGGTGAAGCGAGAGGGATTTGCGCATACACAGAGCTACTGCCGACCTCCTTGGTGTTTAAACCCGGACTGTCTGGTCCACGGGTCTTAACCTGGTCCCTGAGCCCAAATATGGACTACAGGGTGGGTAGGTCACAGGTGTCATCTGTAACGTGCCCCCAAATGGCACTGGAGGATTCAGAAAGATGGTGCCTCCTAATTAAAGTTTCCACAGGCAACACTTGCCCAAGTGGAAACACCTCAACTGCCCCTGTTCTCAGCCTCTAGCAAAGAAAGAGAACATTCCTCACTGGGGTTCTTTCTGTTGAGTGTTTTTGCACGGTGCCCAGCCAGCAGACAGCTATTTGATATTCGCAGTCAATGGAATAAATCATGGAGTTGTGCTGGTTACCAAAAGCTAGTAATTTATTTCACTAGCTTTCAAATGAATTCAAGAAGTTCGGAAAACTGCATGGATATGAGTAAATTCTAAACTCAAGCACAAAGGGGTGCAGGAGTTTTCTTTCTTTCTTTGGTTATGCTGGGTCTTAGTTGCGGCTCCCTGGCTCCTTCGTTGTGTCATGTGAACTCTTAGCTGCAGCATGCATGTAGGATCTAGTTCCCTGACCAGGGATTGAACCCAGGCCCCCTGCATTGGGAGCGTGGAGTCTTATCCATGTGCCACCAGGGAAGTCCCAGGAGTTTTATTTATATAAAATTTGTTTCTCTCTGCTACTGCTAATAAATATTAAATAAATATTTGTTAAAAACTGATTTGAAGGGGATGCAAAATGATAGCTTGCTTGCCACAGATCTCAATCTGACCCTGTGTAAATGTTACCGAATTAAGTCCTAGGGACCTAGCTCAGGCCCTAGGCTGGCTGAGGCTCTGCGCCGGAGGGGGAAGCTTCTTTTTCTGTTCAGGTTCAAGTAGACAAATAACCGAGATGGAGACAGCGCAAACTTTATTCAGTGACCAAAGAATGGAGAAGCGGGAACTAAGTTCACAGGTTAACTTCTCACCCACCTGGCGAGAGGGATTTAATTTTAGAGTAAAGACAAAGGGAGGACGAGTGAGGCTGATGGCGGGGAGGCGTGTGCATTAGTCTACTGGGGAAGGGGCAGGGCTTCTTCTGAGGGAGTGGGTGCCACCCTCTTTTCATCCTTTTTGGTCCTTCCTGTCGGGTCACGGTCGCGGATAGGTGTGTCATTTTATATGCTGATGTAGTACAATCAGAGTATAATGAGACTAAAGCATCTGTTGGAGGTCAGATTCGTCGCCATCTTGGTCCCAGCTGGTTCCATCTGGCTTTTGTTTGTTTGCAGCTTCCTTTCTAATCTCTGGACGCTTTAACTTAAAGATTTATGTTAACTCTGCTAAAGGTGCCGGTTGGAGGGTTGTGAGCAAAGACCTAGAGCAGCTCTGGCAACATCAGCTCTGTGAAAACGTGTGCCTGTCCAGTTTTCTGGGTGAGTAGCCATAGCTTTCATTGCATTACTAAAAGCACCACCAACTGGAAAAGGACAGGAACCAATGGCTTAGATAAAGCTCTCAAGCCACTCCCGACCTCTCCTCCCTCCCCTCCTTCCCTCTGCCCAGCTGTCTCCATTCCTGGCTTTCCATGTGGATCTGATGAGGGACTAGAATGGAACCACGTGTTTCACGAGTCGCCACCCACCTGTGGATGATTAAAGTGAGCTGGAGGGGTTTTTTGAACCAAGTGAAATAATAAATATAAAAATACTTTACAAAATCATACAGAAGGAAGGAGTTGAAGAGGTAGGGGGTTGCCAGTATTGTAAGTGTTAGTGTAACGACTGATTGCCCATCTCCTGACCGACCTATCCACGGCTGTTTACTTAATGTTGTGAGTGCTGAAGGGTACTGATAATCACAGCTAAGGAGTGCTGGTAGCTTCCTGTCCCACTGATTTCCCACACCAACCCTATGAGGCAAGCAGTGTTACCCCCACTTTACAGATGAAGAAACCGAGGCCTGAGAGAGTTTAGGTAACTTGTCCTAGTTACAGGAGAAGGGTTTGAACTGAGGCCTTCTCGCTTTGGCCCCTGGGTCTTAACCGCTGTTGAGCAGCTGCTCCGTACCAGGAGCTGCGCTAACGGTGCTATGAGTATTAACCTACTGAGTCAGTACAACAAATCTGAAATGAGTGGTATTATTATTCCCATTTTACAAAAGCCCAAACTGAGCTAAGGATTACCTAGCCCTGACCACAAGATCACAGAGCTAATAAATACTGGAGCTGAGATCTACCCCAATCTCACTCCAGAGTTCATACCCTTAACCCTTGTGCTGAAATGCTAGGCTTTCAAAAGCTGCTTAAATCAGCCTCCAAATAACTATGGGGGTGGTGGGGTGCCTTCGTTAAAGGCGATTTCTCTTAGAGGAGGATCTGAGCTATTTTCTTAAGATTCAAAAACTCAGCAGAGAATAATTTCACATTCTCACACTTCAACGACCACACTTTGGTTTCAACAGATGTTCACGGTACACCTACTGTGTGAAAGCACTGGGCGCAGGGCGTAAGGGCTGCAAAGTTGAAGAAGGGTCCTCGCCCGCTGGGAGTCCCCGTCTACACTAACAGACCCATCCATGTAAATGTCACAGAAAGCAGACTGATGAGACGGCCTGACAGCTGCTAAGGAGGCTGGGGAGCATTCTGTGGCTTTTGCTGACTGTTGAGTTCCCTGTTCAGGAGGGGTGGGCAGGTGTCCCAGGCATCAGGGTTTTAAGAAGTACCTGCAGGCAGGGGAGACATGCAGGGCTGAGATACTACTCGGCCCACTAGCTCCTCTGCTGGTTCCAAGCGGTAAGAAAAAGGAGGATTTGGTCTCCACATCCGCCTGGTCACATGCCCCAGGCAGCTCCTTGTTTCTTCTGCCCGATTTCCTTGTCCATGCCTTCCCTGCCCAACGCAGGGACACATCTCAGGGTTGTGGGTTTCTGCAGGGTCACACAGGAACAGACCCATCTCTCAACACTTCCGGACTTGTGTTGGGGGCATGGAGCTCTTGAGGCGCCTGCCTGTCCATTTCCCAAATGATGATTAACTGTAACTGACAACCCTGCATTACATAAGAGGATTATGAAACTCTGTAACAGGGAGGTAGGTGATCTGTGTGTATAAATAGAGGAAGACCTCATTATTGTGCTTCTTTAAGACTCAGAGACATCTAGTGGCAGAAAATTGTATCTGCAGCCCTAGCAGATCCTCTCCAAATAAGTGACTTGAAAAAGTTCTAATTTGTGAGACTTTTGTACGTACTCAAATTGGGAGACTTTAGGTTAAATTACTTTGAAAGAGAAGGAATGTACAGGTTTTCCATTTGTAGAAGTACAGTATGTTTTTAAACTTGAAGTATAGTTGATTTACAATATTTCAGATGTACATCAAAGTGATTCAAATATATGTATATATATATATATATATATATTTCAGATTCTTTTCCATTATGGGTTATTACAAGATATGGAGTAGAGTTCCTTGTGCTATACAGTAGGTCCTTATTGTTTATCTACTTTATATATAGTAGTGTGCATCTGTTAATCCCAAATTCCTAATTTATCCCTCCCCACCCCTTTCCCCTTTGATAACCGTAAGTTTGTTTTCTATGTCTGTGAGTCTGTTTCTGTTTTGTAAATAAGTCCATTTGTATCATTTTTTAGACTCCACATGTAAGTTGTATCATATGATATTTGTCTTTCTCTGTCTGACTTACTTCACTTAGTATGATAAACTCTACGCCCATCTGTGTTGCTGCAAATGGCATTATTTCATTCTTTTTATGGCTGAGTAATATTCCATTGTGTGTATATATATATATATATATATATGTATATGTACCACATCTTCTTTATCCACTCATCTGTTGATGGACATTTAGGTTGCTTCCATGTCTTGGCTATTGTAAATAGTGCTGCCATGAACATTGGGGTTCACGTATCTTTTCGAATTAGAGTTTTCATCTTTTCTGTATATATGCCTGGGAGTGGGATTGCTGGGTCATTTGATAACTCTATTTTTAGATTTTTAAGGAACCTCCATACTGTTCTCCATACTGGCTGTACCAATTTACATTCCCACCAACAGTGTAGGAGGGTTCCCTTTTCTCCACAACCTCTCCAGCATTTATTATTTTTAGACTTTTTCATGACGGCCATTCTGATTGGTGTGAGATGATACCTCCGTGTAGTTTTGATTTGCATTTCTCTCATCATTAGCAGTGTTGAGCATCTTTAGTATGGTATTGTATTTAATAAAAAGTACCGTAAGTCTGCTTTAAGCCTGTTCTCCCCAAAGTTTTAGATGCACCCGACTGTATAAAGTCTGTGAAAGAGAAAATTAGACAATAAAAAAAATGACTCTGTTAACAGCCTCTACATATTCACCTGTCATGATGCTGAACTTTTTTGATATAATTAGGTTTTGTACCAAATTCACAATTATCACTATCAAATTGGTCTTATAGGTGAGCATGCATAGATTAAATAACTACTAAACCAAATATTTAGGAGGATGTATAAGGAGAAAGCTTCCCCACAATCAGACTAGAAAGTACCTTTCCTAGACTTGGGGGCAGTAGAGCTGCTGGGGGAACAATTTAAGGGTGGGTATTGGTGGGTCCCAAAGAGTGAGGCCCTGTAGCTTGGACCACAAGCTGGGACCCAGCAAGACTGTAAGATACATCATGCAAGCTCAGTGTGGGAGCAGCAGTGGGATGTGTGTCATGTTTCCCTGGCAAAGCCCTAGGGGAGTGGCCAAACCTAGAGAAGCAGTGGCTGTACATATGATGTGATGATGGGGCTCAGGCAGCCTCCCCTTTCTACACCCCAGAATATGACAGGAAGAGCAGAACAATACCTGCGTGCCTGTGGACAGCATAGAAGGAGGAGAAGGAAACACTGAAACTCTTGAATTGCTCTCTGAGAACAGAGGAGCAATGGGGTGTCCCAGGAGTGACATCCGATGACATCCCACCAGCCAGTGCCTTGACACCAGGAAGGCTCCCCATTTCTTAGGCATGAAACTGGGGAAAAGTAGGTGCTGGAGTAAGTCCCATATTGAGTCACCTTAAGTGTTACTACCCCAGTGGAATGGAGCCTCTTTTCCCCTTTTCCTTTCTGCTCGCCACGCACAGAGCAGAAAGGAAAAGGGAAAAAGAGGAGTTAGCACGGAAGTGGAAGATATACAACACTGACGGCTTTGTTCAAACGTCCTCACCTTAAATACCTGCTTCTACCTCAGTCTACCACTTCCCTCTCTCTCCCTCTCTCAGCTCCCCCCAACCCATGCATATTCTAGCCATTCCTTCATTTGCCTGCTCCTTGTTATTCAAGGTACAGCCAGATTTTTTTCTTTTCTTTATTTATTTATTTGGCTGAGTTAGGTCTTAGTTGTGGAATGCGGGACCTTCACTGCGGCATGCAGGATCTTTCGTTGCGGCGCACAGGCTCTTCGTTGTGGTGCGTGGGCTTCTCTCTAGTTGTGGCGTGCGGGCTCCAGAGCACGTGGGCTTAGTTGCCCTGTGGCATGGGGATCTTAGTTCCTCGACCAGCGATCAAACCCACGTCCCTTGAATTGGAAGGTGGATTCTTAACCACTGTACCAACAGGGAAGTCCCCAGCCAGATTTTTTTTTCTGATTATAAAAGTAATATGTATTCATATTTTAAAATACATAAAGGTGTAAAAAAGAAAGTAAAACTCATCTTAATTCCACCACACAGAGATGAACACTGTTAATGCTTTGATCTATATCCCCTTAGACGTCTTTTCTATGCATATCTGTATGTATATATTTAAGAAATGAACCTTACCATGCAAAGATATTTTATAGCCTATTCCTACTCCATAAATGCATAACTCTTTCCATGTCAATATAGTTGCATGTCATCATTTTTAATAGGTACATAGTATTGTAGAGTGCTTATAAATAAACCATAAGTCACTTTTTCGAGGGCCATGTAGGTGGTTTCTAATTTCTTGCAATTATGAACAATGTTGTGATAAACATCCTTGTGTTTTGGCGGTCTTTGGTTTGCTTGTCCAGTTCTTCCCCCAGGACAGTGGTTCTCAGAGTGTGTTCCATGGAGCCCGTGGAAATGCGTGAGGGGCTCCTGCAGGGGTGAGGTGAAGGCTGCAGGGCTTCAGCCCTTAATCTTCCTTCAACAATCATAGGTTCACGTCTCTCTGCTCCATTTGGGGAGAAGAAAGAGTTCCATCACTAAATGTAGCTGGAAATCCAGTGCTTTAGGACATAGTCAAGGAAGATTAAAACTGTTATATCAGAGAGTATGCATGTTTAAAGATCTGATACTTACTGCCAAATGACTCCTGAAAGGGTATACTAATTTACATTCCTCCCAAAAGCATATGTGTGCCTGTGTTTCCCACACCAACACTTTGCCTTTACAGAGCTCTAAAGGCAAAATCATTTTTTAAATGTCTATTTCTTTGATTAGTCATTATATTGCTTTCTTATTGCTGCTGTAATAAATTACCACAAACTTGGTAGCTTAAAAGAACATAAATTTATTATGTTGAAACAGAAGAATCTATTTCTTTCTTCTAGAAGCCTCCTGCATTCCTTGGCTTGTGGCGCCTTCCTCCATCATTAGTCTAACTTCTGCTTCTCTCCTCACATCTCCTTCTCTGATTCTGACTCTCCTGCCTCCCTCTTTCACTTATAAGGACCCTTGTGATTACTTTGGGACCACCCAGATAACCCAGAATAATATCACATCTCAAAATCCCTAATCACTTCTGCAAAACCTCTTTTGCTGTCACAGGTTCTGGGGATTAGGACATGACATCTCTGGTGGGTCATTTTTCTACCTGTCACAGTAATGATATAGAGCATGTTTTATTTATTGACAATCTGTAGTTCTTTGATAAATTATCCTTCTGTGACCTTTGCTCATTTTGCTATTAAGATATTTGTATTTTTCTAGTGGATTTGTAACACAAAAATTATATATTTTGGAATTATAGACGTGTTGCTCATTACGCATGTTGCAAATCTTTTTCTTCACATTTCTGGTTTTTAAACTTTCTTTAGGCCGTGTGTTAGTCTGCTTGAGTTGCCATAACAAAATAGAATAGTCTGGGTACCTTAAACAACAGAAATCTATTTTCTCACAGTTCTGGAAGTTAGAGCTCCAAGATCAAGGTGTCAGCACGGTCAGTTTCTGGAGAGAGCTTTCTTCCAAGCTCACCGATGGCTACCTTCTTGCTGTGTCCTCACACGGCACGGAGAGAACAAGCTCTCTGGTGTCTCTTCTTATAAGGTCATGAGGGCCTCACCCTCTTGACCTCATCTAACCCTAACTACCTTCCAAAGGTCCCATCTCCAAATACCATCACATTGAGGGTTAGGACTTATGGCTTTCATGGAGACACAAACATTCAGTCCGTAACAGGAAAAATTTGGATTTTCATGTGGTCTAATCTGTCAGTCATATTCTTGATGCCTTTTGTCTTCAGTGATATGTTAGCTTAGCAAGGCCTCTTTCACCAGAGATACATAAACATGTACATACACTTTCTTCTTAAACTTTTATATATTTGCCTTATTTTACATTCAAATTTTAATCATTCTGGAATATAATTTGGGGTAAATTCTGACTCTGTTTTCTTGCCAGTTAAAGTACTTTGTTTACCATTTTATTCTTCAAATAACAGCTTCAAAATAGTCTCTAAGGACATAAGCTTTTAACCAGACAGGAGTCCTGGATTTGCCATTATCTGAATACTGGCCTGTTGAAACCAGTTTTCCTCCTTCCCTTTCTCTGCTAGTTGTAGAAAATTACTTTTTGTCTTTCTGGAAAATCCATTCATTCAGTAAAAGGCCAACAACTAAAGCCAACTTTTTTTTTAAAGGAAACAATGAGTTTCCTTAATATTTCAGGCTTGAACAGCATTCTGTGTATAGCAATTTACCATCAACCCATATGAATGTACGTGTACTTAGAGCTTTCACATTCCTTTGAATCCTAAAGTTATTTGGTTTTCAAAACCAATGGAAAAACACTATCCGTGGAAGAAAACTATTTAGATATTTGAACTTTAAAAACCTTGGGCTTTATCTGTTGGGGCCACTTAGTGTTCTGCACAAGCCAGCATGAAATGTTTGTGCCTGGGAATGAAGGGTAGGGGTAAAGCTTCAAACCGCAGAAAGGCGAGTTCTAAATCTTATGACACAGGCTCGGTAATTTATAACTACACACAATGCTGGTACATTATACATTAATAATCCTAATTCTAAAATAACATAACACAGTATATCATAGTACAATAACAGGTATAAAGTGATTTTAATGATTAAATAGTCAATTGGATTAAAATTCCCATTTAATCCAATGCCTTTCTTAAGCTCCTACTATGTGTCTTGGCCCTGTGTTTCCAGGCAGTAAAAAGTGCATGACAACAAAACAAACATTTGTGATGCAAATAATTTTGAGATGGAATACAAATTTGTTGAGTTAATACATAAATTTATGTGTTGTATATATGGTGTGATATTACAGGATACATTATAACTAATACCGTGAAAGTAATTTTTCTGTTTCACAGTCAGACCTTGAAAATGAGTAGTTTCCAATCCACAAATGTGTTGAATTTCAAAGGTCTGTTTCTAAATCAGTGGTTCAAAACTCAGAAATTATGTCACTATAAAAATAAGATTCTACGTAGTGGTGAGAACCAGCCTAACTATAGATTTTTTGTTTGATTGAAATTACACACATTTTCTATGAGAGGTAGTTGAAATTATATACATTTGTTACAAGGGATACTTTTCAGATATGATACTAGTGATTAAAAGAGGAAAGCAATAGAACTTAATAAGACATGGTCTGTTTATCTAGAATGATAGTCCTTAAGGAAGTTGAAAGTTTAGTACAAAGAGAATGACTTTTGTGGAAATTCCAGAAAGTTTCAGAGACCTTTTCAAGGGGTTAGAGGTTGATGGCGTGGGTCTGAATTATGTCACAATTGTTCTTCTCCTCGTTTTTAATACAATGTGTTGTTCCACTGTTCATGCTTATCAGCCATATTTACTGCTCTGTTTTAATTAATAAATGGGACGCTGAGAAGCCAGGAGCAGTGAGTTAATGAAGGAGAGGGCACAGAATTTGCGAGATCACCCCTCGGGGGAAGAAAGGAGATGGTAGAGAAAAGAGTCAGTGGCCTCTGTGAATTGGCCCCAAGGCCATTGTGGGGAATCCTGCTGAAGATGCATAAAGTTCCTCAAATAATAACGATGGTCTCTGCTGCCCAGCTTTCCTCACCTAACTAGTGGTTCTCGTACTGAAAGTTGCCACAATTAGGACTGAGACTATTGCTCCCTCAGTGGAGGGGAGATTTACATAACTTGGGGGAGAATTTGGGGATTGGTGATAATTAAAGAAACAAAAACAACAAAGTCAATTATTAATTCAAGAAAAAACAAAAAAAACAAGTAGGGAAGGAGAAGTGATTATAGTACACTACACGGCTCAGCTGTCAGTAAGATTTTTACAATCATAAAAGATAAACACTTATACCAGTTAGCAATTTGTTGCCTTTGGCCCCAGGTTCAAACTCCATTTCTTGACCTGTGAAAGTTGATCTGGATCCTCAGTTCCTCCTTTGCGCTGACGTGGTGTTAAAAGCTTCGTCAGTAGAGGGCACCGGAGGGAAACTGCAGGAGGAAGAGGCTTCTCTTCCCAGGTACCAGTGTTTTCTGTTTTCCTCCTTGCTCCAACTGTTTGGTTGCCAGCTATGGATGGGTTGGGGAAGACATTCAGTGGCATTCACCTATATTAACAAATTTTTGCAGCACTCCAATGAGTAGATTCCCACTGAATCATGCCAGCACCCCAGTGGTTGGCTTCTCAGCCCTGGCCTGACAGCCCTTCAGAGAGGCTTCTTCTGCTTGCTAGTCCTGGCCATGCTTTTCTACCCACCTGCACCCTGGAGCAGTGTCTCCTGCTTGTCCAGTAAGTGTTGACCAGCTCTGGCCTGGAGCAACTCAGTGTACTTCTCTGCCATCTGAGCCTCAGGAAGGGATGTTTCTTCCTTGAGTAGCTTTGTTCATCTCTAGGGTATATTCCAGAGTTCTCTTTCTTCCATAGATGATCCTATATTGCAGTTAATAATTCTTATGTTAAATTTTCCCTCTACAAATCACTGTGCAGTTTCTGACTCCTGATTGGACCTTGATTAATTCAACACTAAATACTTAACTAACAAAAATTATTTACCTGTTTTGGGAAGATGGGGAGTTAGAAAGAGAGAGAGAGAGAGAGAGAGAGAGTGTGTGTGTGTGTGTGTGTGTGTGTGTGTGTGTATGAGAGAGAGAGAGGAAAAGAGAAAGAGAGAGAGAAGGTAGCTAAATCCTTATCTTCCATAGTAGGACGTTGATAACTAAAATATAAAATTGAAAAATATATAGAATACAGTATAAGATTGTTATTTGGAGATTTGAAAGGGGTTGTATTAGGAAATGGAGTGTGAGGTATCTGCCATTTTTGTAACAAACCTTGTATTTGACTCTTTATGATCATAGATAACTTTGATAAGAAATAAAATGATAAACAGAAAATCACTGAGGTTGAAACAAATAAACAAAAAGAGAAGGAAGAAGAGAAAGTTACAAAGTTTGTGGAATATCAAAAGATGTGTCATTGGGATAGTTTGTTTTTCATTAATCGCATAATACATGATCAAACTAACAGTAAAGGTAGTAGATCAATCACTTATAAACTTGGAGAAAGGTTAAAAGATAAAAGTAGTAAAATCATCAATATCCACAATAATTAGTTAAAGGAGACACATAACAAAAAGATGTAAAATATGATGCCAAAAACATTAAATGTGGGGTGTGGGAGTGAAAATGCAGGGCTGTTAAAAGGCATTCAAACTTAAGAGAGCAGCAACTTAAAATAATTACATATATATAAACTTCATGGTAACCACAAAACAAAAATCTATAAGAGACCCAAACATAAAACTAGAGATAGTTATCAACTCACAAAGGAAGAGAGCAAAAGAAAAAGAAAGAAACAAAAAAGAACTATAAAACAACCCAAGAACAATTCACAAAATGGTAATAAGTACATATCTATCGATAATTACTTTAAATGTAAATGGACTAAATGCTCCAATCAAAAGATATATAGTGGAGAATTCTCTGGCAGTCCAGTGGTTAGGACTCCGTGCTTCCACTGCAGGGGGCACGGGTCTGATCCCCGGTTGAGGAACTAAGATCCCTCATGCTGCGTGGCACAACCTAAAAAAATTTTTTTAATTAAAGAAAAAAGATATATAGTGGATGAATGGATACAAAAACAAGATATATACTGCCTACATGAGACTCAGTTCAGATCTAAAGACACACAGACTGAGTGAGGGGATGGGAAAAGGTATTCCATTGCAAATGGAAATCAAAAGAAAGCCAGGGTATCAATATTTATATCAGACAAAATAGACTTTAAAATAAAGACTTACAAGAGACAAAGAAGGCTATTACATAATGATCAAGGGATCAATTCAAGAAAAAGATATAACAATTGTAAATATATTTGCACCCAACATAGGAACACCTAAATACATAAAGCAAATATTAATAGACATAAAGGGAGAAATTGACAGTAACACAATACTAGTAGGGGATGTTAACACCCCACTTACATCAATAGATCATCCAGACAGAAAATCAGTTAGGAAACACTGGCCTTAAGTGGCACATTAGAACAAATGACTTAATAGATACATATAGAACACTCCATCCAAAAGCAGCAGAATACACATTCTTCTCAAGTACACGTGGAACATTCTCCAGGATGGATCACAGGCTAGGCAACAGAACAAGTCTCAGTAAATTTAAGATTGAAATCATATCAACCATCTTTTCTGACCACAACCCTATGGGACTAGAAATCAACTATAAGAAAAGAACTGCAGAAAACAAAACACATGAGGGCTAAACAATATGCTACTAAACAACTAATGGGTCACTGAAGAAATCAAAGAGGAAATCATAAAACACCTGGAAACAAATGATAATGAAAACATAATGATCCAAGATCTATGGGATGTGGCAAAAGCAGTTTGAAGAGGGAAATTTACAGTGATACAAGCCTACCTCAGGAAACAAGAGAAATCTCAAACAAAAAACCTAACCTTACACCTAAAGCAAATAGAGAAGAAAGATCAAAACCCAAAGTTAGTAGAAGGAAAGAAATCATAAAGATCATAGCAAAAATAAATGAATAGAGGCTAAAAATCTATAGAAAAGATAAATGAAACTAAGAGCTTGTTCTTTGAAAAGATTAAAAAAATTGACAAACCTTTAGCCAGACTCATCAAGAAAAACAAAGAGAGGGTGCAAATAAATAAAATCAGAAATGAAAAAGAAGTTACAACTAACACTAGAGAAATACAAAGGCTCATAAGAGACCTCTATGAACAATTATATGGCAATAACATGGATAACCTAGAAGAAATGGACAATTTCTTAGAAACGTACAATCTCCGAAGAAATAGAAAATATAAACAGACAAGTTACCAGTAATTAAATTGAATCAGAAACAAATAAACTCCCAACAAACAAAAGTCCAGGACCAGATGGCTTCACAGGTGAATTCTACCAAACATTTAAAGAAAAGTTAACACCTATCCTTCTCAAACTATTCCAAAAAATTGCAGAGGAAGAAATGCTTTTGAACACATTCTATAAGGTCAGCATCACCTTGATACCAAAACTAGGCAAAATATGACAAAAAAATACAGGCCAATATCACTGATGAACATAGATTCAAAAGTCCTCAACAAAATATTGGGAAACCAAATCCAACAATACATTAAAAGGATCATACACCATGATCAAGTGGGATTTATCCCAGGGATGCAAGGATGGTTCAATATTCACAAATCAATCAACGTGATACAACACATTAACAAACTGAAGAACAAAAATCATATGATCATCTCAATAAATGCAGAAAAAGCTTTTGACAAAATTCAACATTCATTCATGATAAAAACTCTCAACAAAGTGGGTACAGAGGGACCATACCTCAGCCTTATAAAGGTCACATACAACAGGCCCACAGCTAACATCATACTCAATGGTGAAAAGCTGAAAGCTTTCCTCTAAGATCAGGAAGAAGACAAGGATGCCCACTCTTGTCACGTTTATTCAACATAGTTTTGAAAGTCCTAGCCACAGCAGTCAGTACTAGGGATGTAATGTACAACATGATAAACATAGTTAACACTGATGTATGTTTTATATTAAAGTCATTAAAGGGACTTCCCTGGTGGCACAGTGGTTAAGAATCTGCCTGCCCACGGAGGGGGCACGGGTTCAAGCCCTGGTCCGGGAAGATTCCACATGTCATGGAGCAACTAAGCCCGTGTGCCACAACTACTGAAGCCTGCGTGCCTAGAGCCCATGCTCCACAACAAGAGAAGCCACCACAATGAGAAGCTCATGCACCACAATGAAGAGTAGCCCCCGCTTGCCGCAACTAGAGAAAGCCCGCGTGCGGCAACGAAGACCCTACACAGCCAAAATAAATAGAAAAAAGAAAAAAAAGTCATTAAAAGAGTAAATCCTACAAGTTCTCATCACGAGGAAAATGTTTTCTATTTCTTTAATTTTGTATCTCTATGAGATGATGGATGTTCACTAAAGTTATTTTGGTAACCATTTCATGATGTATGGAAGTCAAATCATTATGCTGTACAACTTAAAGTTATACAGTGCTGTATGCCAGTTATATCTCAATAAAACTGGATTAAAAAAAAGGAGCACTCCATTTGCTGCCCTCTGAGCCTTCCTCTACTGGCTCCCTAAGGATTACCCCTCACAGCCAGAGAAACAACAGCTTAAATCGATTTTCATTGGTAATAAATGGGCACAAAAGGAAATGCCTCTTTTTTCCCTGTTGGCACACATGTACTTGGTCATTTGAAATACAGCATAGCTGTTAATGAATTAGCAAAATAATGAGGAGCCATGAATATCTGGTTTAGAAAGAAGTCTTAGAAAATCCATTATCTCCTGGGCAAGATGGGAAAAGTTAGAGGGGTGTTGCTCTGAATCTTGAATTGTAGCAGAGGTGAGACCAAGTAGGATGTGCAGTTTGGTGGTGATTTTGGTGCTACAGACAGAGTTAGATTGTTGCTTACATTGAAAGGGAATGTAGTACTAGTCGTTTTTACCTGCATCTATAATGAAATGAGAATAAAGACAAATAAATACAAATTATGTAATAAATACCCAAGAACATCTACAGTGGCAATATTCTAAACAAGTATGAAAAGGAACATGTGAATATAAAACTCTCCCTTGTCCCATGGTTTCCTTCTCTCTAATATGGGAATATAAACACTGTTGTGTTTTTTTTAAAATTTTTTATTTATTTATTTATGGCTGCGTTGGGTCTTTGTTGTGGTGCGTGGGCTTCTCATTGCGGTGGCTTCTCTTGTTGCGGAACACGGGCTCTAGGTGCGTGGGCTTCAGTAGCTGTGGCTCACAGGCTTTAGAGCGCAGGCTCAGTAGTTGTGGCACACAGGCTCAGTAGTTGTGGCTCGCATGCTCTAGAGCACAGGCTCAGTAGTTGTGGAGCACGGGCTTAGTTGCTCCACAGCAGGCTGGATCTTCCTGGACCAGGGATTGAACCCTTGTCCCCTGAATTGACAGGTGGATTCTTAACCACTGCACCACCAGGGAAGTCCCAACACCGTTGTTTTTGTGAGAATGAATGATAATCTTTGGATAACATCACTAGCACAATGTCTGACTTGCAGTAACATTAAATAACTGGTTATTACTGATAGTTGCAGGATTTTTCTCATTGTTTTAATTATTGTTTAAAAGCTGAGTTGCAACCTCAAATGGTTTCAGACCCAGGCCAGGAACATAAATGAGGCATGTGGGCCAGGTGGAGACTGTGGTACGTGGAGCGAGCGCATTTCTCCCAGGGGAGCAGCCCCCAGTCAGTTCCAGCCAGTCCCTGTCAGAGAAAAATGCCGGACTCCTCATCATTCTCCTCATTCTTATTCTTTTTTCAGGAAAAGCTGGAAATCCAGATTTTTACGTGAAATCTCCTGATTTTATATATTGAGAATTAAGCAATTCATATCTTTGGAGAGGATCGGGCCCACAAGCCTTGCACGCTCTGCTTTAAAGAAACAAAAGTGTCCCCCAGCTAGAGAATGTCTGTGGGATCCTGAGGGAATCACTCTTTTTTAGCCTTTCCCCCAGTGTCCTCCAGTCACTCCACACATTGCTTTCTCTGGTGAGCCGGCCAACAGTTCTGTCAATGTTTCTGCAGCCTGGGGTGAGGCAGGTTACCCTGTGCAAGGCTCTCACCAGGGGTCCTCCCTGACCCTGTTGGCCCAGGATAATCAGAAAGACCTTATGTGAAGCCCTCTCCTCCCCATTTTGGGCCCTCTTCTCACCCTTCTCCCAGGACCCTCTAAGGGCATGGCTAAGACAGTTTTTCACACTGAACTGCTAATGAATTAACAGCTCCCCCTTCACAATGGGTGTCTAGCTTTTCAAAGAGAACACTCGAAAGGAAATAGATCTGGTTACTAATGCAGGGATTTTAGGGTCCTTTGCACTTCAGAGGTGGGTCTTCCTTGGCTTTTCAGATCACACCAGGGGAGCAAAACCAAACTCTGTCTTTGTAGCAAGCTAGCTGAGCTCCAGCTTCTTCTGGGGCCTCGTTTAAAAGTCTTCAGGGATCCAGGAGAAGATGCTATTAGGTCTTCCCTGCTGTTGAATAGTCAGTTGACTTCTATTTAACGTCTGTTGTCAAGTCAAGAGCAGTTCAGTATCTACCAGGTATTGTTCAAAAAACACATCAAAAAAGGTACACTAATGCACAGAAGAGAGTGATCAGTATAGGTTGATGTAGAATGATCAGTTATTATTTCTAGGTTAAAAAAATTAGCAGTTTTTTGCTATAAGTTAATTTCATTGGCTTTCTCCATTCAGCCAAAGGATGTCCCCCGGCTTCTAAAAGCAGGCCTTGCAATTTAAGTGTGTGGTCACCAGGTGGTGGAAGTGGGCCATGTCCGTGGAATCTTACTGGTAGCTGGAGAAGCTGAGCTCACCTTGCCTCAAATCATCTTAAAACCACAGTGAGCTAGGACTTCCTTTCCTTTCAGCCATATTCAACCCGGAGTTCATCAAAAGATGTTTGCCTTTCTGGCAATTCCTGGCTATAAAGGTCTAGGTTTTAACCCAGAGTGCTCTTCCTGAAAAATTCCACCCTTCTGTTCACCTCAGAGAAAGTCAAGAGTTCAGAACCCTCCTTTTCCAATCAGCTCACCTTTGTCATCTAACACGTTCTATTTTCCTTTCCCCTCTTTGTACAGTAGAGGAGCCCCTCCCCTCTCCTTATATTCCTAGGAAGGACCACACGCTCTGCCTGGGGGCAAGCCTGGAGGCTTTATTGAGTTGTAGAGGCAGGCTGAAGGCTTGGAGGACCTGTCTAGGCAGGAGGGGGTGTTTCTTCTGCTTCCACTGCTGTTATCTGACAAGTTGATCAGTACCTCCATTTGGATACTTTTCTCAGCTGGGAACAGATGCATCAGGCAACTCAGACTTTTTACTGATCTGCACCATATATTGCTTAGGGGGTTACAAAGTAATTTTAGCAAGTAGGCAAATTTGCAAAGACAGAATTTACGCATAACAAGGATTAACTGTACAAATGCACCCAAAGATAGGATCTCGGCTCTCTGCACTTTTTTCTTTCCTCTTCCAATAAGAGCTCCTTTATTCTTACATTGTTAACTATCATCTCCAGACAGAGTACTTCAAAACATTCATTATAAAGCCTTTCTGGGGAATTTCCTGGTGGTCCAGTGGTTAGGACTCAGCACTTTCACTGCCATGGTCCCAGGTTCAATCCTTGGTTGGGGAACTAAGATCCCACAAGCTGCACAGTGTGGCCCAAAAAGAAAAAAAAAGCCTTTCTGTAGATGAGCAGTCCTCAAAGTATCGTTCCAAGGTCCTGGCGGGGGAGGGGGGTAAATCCTAAAGATAATCCCTTTGGCAACTGCATATCTGCGTGAATCTAGATTTTCTTTGTATACTTCAACTAAAACAGTTTGTCCTAACAAATCGAATGTAAAAGCGGATCTGAGAATACAGCTGTCTTCTCTTAACCAGACATTAAAGAGATTAGCAAAAGTGTAAAACGATCACTGAGGTTTTTTTGTTTTGGAAAATACAGTAATATTATTTATGTTAATTTGTAACTGGTTTGCTGTTACTTTTAAACAAATTACTAAAAATTTTATATGTCTTTGTTCTAATTTCTAATACAATAAACATTGGTAGATAAAACCCACTTAATCAAAAGTTCGTTGGCTCCGCAACAATTTTTAAGAGTATAAAACAGTCCTGAGACCAAAAGTTTGAGAACCAGCATGCTAGGCCTGTAATCACTTTTTCAATAGCGTTCCTGATATTTGTACTTGGACATCCCTTCAGCACCTTAACGCAACTTGACTAACAGTATATTCACCAGCCCTGCTCACCCTTAAGCCATTCCTTCTCCTGACATCTCAGTTTCTGGCATCGTCTTTCCCTCAGCCACCTCTAACGTTTCCCCTCTGTGCATCCCCTACAATTTTACTCAGGGGAAAAAAACTCAAGAACCTCTGCAGAATCCATGTCTTCCTTTCCATCCCCGCTCTATCCACCTCTCATCTCCCGTCTCCAGTCTCCATCATCCTGTCTCTGCAGTCACCAAACTACTGTGTGCTCTGCTAGCAAGCCAGTCATCACCCCATATGGCCACGCCACCTCCCTGCTCAAACACCAGCAATAGAGCCCATTACCTTCCGGATCAAGTGCAGGGTTTTAGTCCTCCATGTTTGAATGCGAGTGAAGGTTTCTAGCAGTGTCCCACTGTTCCTTTAATCAGACTTTCATTCTTCCCTTGAGGAGAGTAGGATTGGTGGTGAGGATGTAGGGTACAGGTGGGAGGTAGGTTGCTTCACTCCATATGCCAAATCGTCTGCATCCCTGCTGTAGTTCTTCCAGGACAGACCTTTACAGGTGTAACAAGTATGACTATTTTCCACTCACAAACTTATATAAGCACATGATTCACCCTCCCCTCTTCCTCCTCCCTAGGATTAGTTCTAAATCTCAGGGCTTATGCAGTAGCCTGATATTGGTGGGGAAGGGCTAACTCTTCTTGGTTTTGGTCTGGCCTATGCTGACCTCCGTTGTGATGTGAGGCAATAGGCTTGCAGGGGGGGGGAGCATGGGGAGTTCCCACTATAGTTTCTAGTCCTGACTCACTGGAGAGGCCCTTCCACAGCCTTTGCTTCCAGAAAGGTCCCAGTGGTAGCCAAACGCACATAGATTGCTCCTCTCCCAGTAGCAAGTTACTGATAATTGATAATAACGAAAGTTTATTGCACTCTTATTATGGGACAGTCTCCATACTGGAGGCTTTTAGATTTTATCTCATTTAATTGCCACAAGAGAGGAGTTTGGAGATTCTTCAGCCCTCCTGGAGGCAAACCGTGTGGCTGGCAGGGTCTTGGTGCTTTGGCTGGGTGTAAAGCCTGTGACTCTGAGGTGAGAGAGCCGAGTTCAGGAAATTGGTCCACCAGAGACCTCCTGGCTCCACATAATATCAAACGGCGAAAGCTCTCCCAGAGATCTCCATCTCAACGCTAAGACCCAACTCCACTCAATGACCAGCAGGCTCCAGTGCTGAACACCCTATGTCAAACAACTAGCAAGACAGGAACACAACCCCACCTATTAGCAGACAGGCTGCCTAAAATCATAATAAGGTCACAGACACCCCCAAACACACTACTGGATGTGGTCCTGCCCACCAGAAAGACAAGATCCAGCCTCATCCTCCAGAACACAGGCACCAGTCCCTTCCACCAGGAAACCTACACAACCCACTGAACCAACCATAGACACTGGGGGGCAGACATCAAAAACAATGGGAACTACGAACTTGCAGCCTGTGAAAAGGAGACCCCAAACACAGTAAGTCAAGCAAAATGAGAAGACAGAGAAACACACAGCAGATGAAGGAGCAAGGTAAAAACCCACCAGACCAAACAAATGAAGAGGAAACAGGCAGTCTACCTGAAAAAAAATTCAGAGTAATGATAGTAAAGATGATCCAAAATCTCGGAAACAGAATGGAGAAAATACAAGAAAATACAAGAAACGTTTAACAAGGACCTAGAAAAACTAAAGAGCAAAGGAACAACACAATAAATGGAATTAAAAATTCTATAGAAGGAATCAAGAGCAGAATAACTGAGGCAGAAGAACGGGTAAGTGACTTGGAAGATAAAATAGTGGAAATAGGGCTTCCCTGGTGGCGTAGTGGTTGAGAGTCCGCCTGCCAATGCAGGGGACACGGGTTCATGCCCCGGTCTGGGAAGATCCCACATGCAGCGGAGCGGCTGGGCCCGTGAGCCATGGCCGCTGAGCCTGCGCGTCCGGAGCCTGTGCTCCGCAACGGGAGAGGCCACAACAGTGAGAGGCCCGCGTACCACAAAAAAAAAAAAAAAAAAAATAGTGGAAATAACTACTGCAGAGCAGAATAAAGAAAACAGAATGAAAAGAATTGAGGACAGTCTCAGAGACCTCTGGGACAACATTAAATGCACCAACATTCAAATTATAGGGGTCCCAGAAGGAGAAGAGAAAAAGAAAGGGACTCAGAAAATATTTGAACAGATTATAGTTGAAAACTTCCCTAATATGGGAAAGGAAATAGTTAATCAAGTCCAGGAAGCACAGAGAGTCCCATACAGAATAAATCCAAGGAGAAATATGCCAAGACATATATTAATCAAACTACCAAAAATTAAATATTAAAAGCAGCAAAGGAAAAACAACAACATACAAGGGAATCCCCATAAGGTTAACAGCTGATCCTTCAGCAGAAACTCTGCAAGCCAGAAGAGAGTGGCAGGACATATTTAGAGTGATGAAAGAGAAAAACCTACAACCAAGATTACTCTACCCAGCAAGAATCTCATTCAGATTTGATGGAGAAATTAAAACCTTTACAGACAAGCAAAAGCTAAGAGAAGTCAGCACCACCAAACCAGCTTTAAAACAAATGCTAAAGGAACTTCTCTAGGTAGGAAACACAAAAGAAGGAAAAGACGTACAATAACAAACCCAAAACAATTAAGAACACGGTAATAGGAACATACATATCGATAACTACCTTAAATGTAAATGGATTAAATGCTCCACCCAAAAGACACAGACTGGCTGAATGGATACAAAAGCAAGATCCGTATATATGCTGTCTACAAGAGACACACTTCAGACCTAGGGACACGTACAGACTGAAAGTGAGGGGATGGAAAAAGATACTCCATGAAAATGGAAATCAAAAGAAAGCTGGAGTAGCAATTCTCATATCAGACAAAATTGACTTTAAAATAAAGACTATTACAAGAGTAAAAGAAGGACAGTACATAATGATAAAGGGATCAATCCAAGAAGAAGATATAACAATTGTAAATATTTATGCACCCAACATAGGAGGATCTCAATACATAAGGCACATGCTAACAGCCATAAAAGGAGAAATCGACAGTAACACAATCATAGCAGGGGACTTTAACACTCCCCTTTCACCAATGGACAGATCATCCAAATAAGGAAACACAAGCTTTAAATGATACATTAAACAAGATGGACTTAATTAATATTTATAGGACATTCCATCCAAAAAAAACAGAATACACTTTCTTCTCAAGTGCTCATGGAACATTCTCCAGGATAGATCATATCTTGGGTCACAAATCAAGCCTTGGAAAATTTAAGAAAATTGAAATTGTATCAAGTATCTTTTCCAACCACAAAACTATGAGACTAGATATCAATTACAGGAAAAAATCTGTAAAAAAAATACAAACACATGGAGGCTAAACAATACACTACTAAATAACCAAGAGATCATTGAAGAAATCAAAGAGGAAATCAAAAAATACCTAGAAACAAATGACAATGAAAATACGATGACCCAAAACCTATGGGATGCAGCAAAAGCAGTTCTAAGAGGGAAGTTGATAGGAGTACAATACTATATCAAGAAACAAGAAACCTAACCTTACACCTAAAGCAATTAGAGAAAGAAGAACAAAAAAACCCCAAAGTTAGCAGAAGGAAAGAAATCATAAAGATCAGATCAGAAATAAATAAAAAAGAAATGAAGGAACTATAGCAAAGATAAATAAAACTAAAAGCTGGGGGCTTCCCTGGTGGCTCAGTGGTTGGGAGTCCGCCTGCCAATGCAGGAGACACGGGTTCGTGCCCCGGTCCGGGAAGATCCCACAGGCCGCGGAGTGGCTGGGCCCGTGAGCCATGGCCGCTGACCTGCACGTCCGGAGCCTGTGCTTCGCAATGGGAGAGGCCACAACAGTGAGAGGCCAGCGTATCGCAAAAAACAAAACAAAACAAAACAAAAAACTAAAAGCTGGTTCTTTGACAGGAAAAACAAAATTGATAAACCATTAGCCAGACTCATCAAGAAAAAAAGGGAAAAGACTCAAATCCATAGAATTAGAAATGAAAAAGGAGAAGTAACAACTGACACTGCAGAAATACAAAGGATCATGAGAGATTACTACAAGCAACTATATGCCAATAAAATGGACACCCTGGAAGAAATGGACAAATTCTTAGAAAAGCACAACCTTCTGAGACTGAACCAGGAAGAAATAGAAAATATAAACCTACCAATCACAAGCACTGAAATTGAGACTGTGATTAAAAATCTTCCAACAAACAAAAGCCCAGGACCAGATGGCTTCACAGGCAAATTCTATCAAACATTTAGAGAAGAGTTAACACCTATCCTTCTCAAACTTTTCCAAAATATAGCACAGGAACACTCCCAAACTCATTCTACAAGGCCACCGTCACCCTGACACCAAAACCAGACAAAGATGTCACAAAGAAAGAAAACTACAGGCCAATATCACTGATGAACATACATGCAAAAATCCTCAACAAAATACTAGCAAACAGAATGCAGCAGCACATGAAAAGGATCATACACCATGATCAAGTGGGGTTTATCCCAGGAATGCAAAGATTCTTCAATATACGCAAATCAATCAATGTGATAAACCATGTTAACAAATTGAAGGAGAAAAAACATATGATCATCTCAATAGATGCAGAAAAAGCTTTTGACAAAATTCAACACCCATTTATGATAAAAACTCTCCAGAAAGTAGGCATAGAGGGAACTTACCACAACATAATACAGACCATATATGACAAACCCACAGCCAACATCATTCTCAGTGGTGAAAAACTGAAACCATTTCCTCTAGGATCAGGAACAAGATAACGTTGTCCACTCTCACCACTATTATTCAACATAGTTTTGGAAGTTTTAGCCACAGCAATCACAGATGAAAAAGAAATTAAAGAAATCCAAACCAGAAAAGAACAAGTAAAGCTGTCACTGTTTATAGATGACATGATACTATACATAGAGAATCCTAAAGATGCTACCAGAAAACTTCTAGAGCTAATCAATGAATTTGGTAAAGTAGCAGGATACAAAATTAATGCACAGAAATCTCTTGCATTCCTATACACTAATGATGAAAAATCTGAAAGAGAAATTAAGGAAACACTCTCATTTACCACTGCAACAAAAAGAATAAAATACCTAGGAATAAACCTACCTAAGGACACAAAAGACCTGTATGCAGAAAACTATAAGACACTGATGAAAGAAATTAAAGATGATACAAACAGATGGAGAGATATACCATGTTCTTGGATTGGAAGAATCAACATTGTGAAAATGACTCTACTACCCAAAGCAATCTACATATTCAATGCAATCCCTGTCAAACTACCAATGGCATTTTGCAAAGAACTAGAACAAAAAAATTTCACAATTTGTATGGAAACACAAAAGACCCCGAATAGCCAAAGCAATCTTGAGAAAGAAAAATGGAGCTGGAGGGATCAGGCTCCCTGACTTCAGACTATACTACAAAGCTACAGTAATCAAGATAGTATGGTACTGGAACAAAAACAGAAATATAGATCAATGGAATAGGATAGAAAGCCCAGAGATAAACCCACACACCTTTGGTCACCTTAACTTTGATAAAGGAGGCAAGAATATACAATGGATAAAAGACAGCCTCTTCAATAAATGGTGCTGGGAAAACTGAACAGCTACATGTAAAAGAATGAAATTAGAACACTCCCTAACACCATACACAAAAATAAACTCAAAATGGATTAAAGACCTAAATGTAAGGCCAGATACTATAAAACTCTTAGAGAAAAACAGGCAGAACACTCTATGACATAAATCACAGCAAGGTCCTTTTGACCCACCTCCTAGTGAAATGGAAATAAAAACAAAAATAAACAAATGGGACCTAATGAAACTTAAAAGCTTTTGCACAGCAAAGGAAAACATAAACAAGACCAAAAGACAACCTTCAGAATGGGAGAAAATATTTGCAAATGAAGCAACTGACAAAGGATTAATATCCAAAATTTACAATCAGCGCATGCAGCTCAATATCAAAACAACAAACAACCCAATCCACAAATGGGCAGAAGACCTAAATAGACATTTCTCCAAAGAAGATATACAGATTGCCAACAAACACATGAAAGGATGCTCAACAACACTAATCATTAGAGAAATGCAAATCAAAACTACAATGAGGTATCACCTCACACCGGTTAGAATGGCCATCATCAAAAAATCTATAAACAGTAAATACTGGAGAGGGTGTGGAGAAAAGGGAACCCTCTTGCACTATTGGTGGGAATGTAAATTGATACAGCCACTATGGAGAACAGTATGGAGGTTCCTTAAAAAACTGAAAATAGAACTATCATACGACCCAGCAATCCCACTACTGGGCATATACCCTGAGAAAACCATAATTCAAAAAGAGTCATGTACCACAATGTTCATTGCAGCTCTATTTACAATAGCCAGGACATGGAAGCAACCTAAGTGTCCATCGACAAATGAATGGATAAAGAAAATGTGGCACATATATACAATGGAATATTATTCAGCCATAAAAAGAAACGAAATTGAGTTATTTGTAGTGAGGTGGATGGACCTAGAGTCTGTCATACAGAGTGAAGTAAGTCAGAAAGAGAAAAACAAATACCGTATGCTAACATATATATATGGAACCTAAAAAAAAAAAATTGTTCTGACGAACCAATAAAGACGTAGACTTAGAGAATGGACTTGAGGACATGGGGAGGAGGAAGGGTAAGCTGGGACGAAGTGAGAGAGTGGCATGGACATATATACACAACCAAATGTAAAATAGCTAGCTAGTGGGAAGTAGCCGCATAGCACAGGGAGATCAGCTTGGTGCTTTGTGACCACCTAGAGGGGTGGGTTAGGGAGGGTGGGAGGGAGACGCAAGAGGGAGGAGATATGGGGATATATGTATATGTATAGCTGATTCACTTTGTTATAAAGCAGAAAGTAACACACCATTGTAAAGCAGCTATACTCCAATAAACATGTTAAAAAAATTGTCACAAGAATCCTATAAGTATTAATATTGTCTCCCCTTTATAGATAGGCTCTGAGGAAAAAAATAGTTTGCCTAAATTAATGGCTAAGTAGCAGAGCTGTTGGATCTTACCCACAGATCTGTTTGAGTACAGTGTTCACGCTCTTAGCCACTCATGGTAAAACACTTCCTCCTCTGGAAGGCTCTGGAAGCCTTCCTACTCTCCACTTTGCTTCAATGACTCTTGAGTCCTGGTGCTAGATGAGGATTAAAATTAAGTAGTTGTGTGTGCTCTGTTATACTGCAGTCAACTGTTTATTCTATAAGCCAGGGTAGAGAGGGGAACCAGACTGATACCCTGCCCTCCAGAAGCTCACACCAAGCTGTGCCGAGTGGTTTGCTGTAAATGCTTCTTTTGCCTAAGACGAGTCCGTGTGTCCAATGTGTTACCAAGTCCAAGCTCGCTCTGTTTGCCGCACGACAGGCCAATAAATTGGGAGACGAGGTGTTGAGGCAAGGAATAGCGATTTTATTCAGAAAGCCGGCAGACCGAGAAGATGGCAGACTAGCATACCCAAATAACCGTCTTAATGGGGTCTGGATGCGAAGAGGGAGAGGAGGTGAGGAAGTAAAGTAAAAAGGCCATTTGTCTTGCAAAACCTCCTTGCTCAGCTGCATGGGGAGGGGGATGTGTTAATTTCTTCTTTTCTGCAGCCATTCATAGGTGGGCAGGGTCAGAATGTCTCTCTCTGAGCTGAACAAAGGCCTTTTAGTTTAATAGTCAGGCAGAGGGGCAGGGTTCCCTGTGGCAGGCCATTATGTACGCTTACAGCTATAGACAGTGATTATAATAATGACAAAAGCAACGAAAAGCAAAGGTTAAAATAAAAGATGCAGAAGAAACATGGAGTCAGAATTAGGTCTTCCCTGTTACAAATGCACAGTGAGGCCAAACATACCGAAACATGAGGCGCAGAGAAAGGTTCATTGCAGGGCCAAGCAAGGAGACCTGGTAGCTTGTACTCAAAAGACCTCAACTCCCCAGTGGCTTTTAAGGAAAGGTTTTTATAGGCAAAATTTGGGGCGAGGGCTGCAGAGTGTGTGACTTTCTTCTGACTGGTTGGTGGTGAGGTCACAGGGTGGTGCCCCAGGAATCTTGTGCTCAGCTTAAAGTTTTCATGCTCCACCTGGGTGGGGGCCTTAGTTCCTGCAGAAGAACTCAAAGATACTGTTATTTATAGTCTTTGAGGAGGAAGCAGGACCCTGCCCCAAGGCTGCACGATTGTTTCTTGTTTCTGCATTCCCCCCCCACCCCCCCCACCCCCCACCCCCGTTCCCTAATTAGTAACTGTTTGAATCTGCCCTTCGGAACTCAGGGAAGGTCTAGGAGGCTGAAGCCTTTTCCCTATAAACAAGAAACACGGAAAGGCTTTTATACCCTGGAGGGTTCCATAGGGTCCTTCTCAGTTTCATTTCAGGACTGCCAGGGTGGATGCTGTCCTACTGTTGAAAAAAAACCCACCACCATTGTTGCTTAAGGCCACCACACCTCTCAGTTAGGCCCACTAAGAAAAAGGAAAAGGGCTGTGTTGACCCTGACATGAGGTCTTTGAGGAGTCCCTGAGCCTTCTCCAGAGGCATTGTTCTGCAGAGGGAACCTCAGTTGGCCAAAGGTACAGAGAGGCAGAAACAGAGATTGGAAGAGGGAAGGTAGCAAGAGGTGGGGGGAGAGGGAGCAGAGTGCCCGTCACAGACAAGATGCCTGACGTTCCTGAGGAAAGCTCTCCAAGATGCTGCTTCACAAAGACTTGCTCTGTGCTGAAAATGTCATCCAACTGGGAGTCCTGTCTGTTGCCATTCTGTGCCAACTTCACCCAAAGGTCACCTATTGTCAGATGGAGCCCAGGTGGAAAGTGAAGTGAGAGGGAGTCCAGTAGGCTGATTTCATTCTGGCTTTTCTGGTTTCTGTTTTTATTTTTAATTTTTTTAATTGAAGTATAGTTGATTTACAGTGTTTCAGGTGTACAGCATAAGTGATTCAGTTATACATACATACATATACATATGTTAATGCAATTTCGTGTGCCAGATGCACGGTGAGGCCAAACAAACTGAAACGGCGGAGTTTGGAGCAGAGAAAGGTTTATTGGTTTTAAAGGTTTATTGCAAGGCCATGCAAGGAGAAGAGGTGCTCATGCCCTGAAAAGCCTCAAGCTCTCCGAAGGGTTTCGGCAAAGCATTTTTTTTTTTTTTTAACATCTTTATTGGGGTATAATTACTTTACAATGGTGTGTTAGTTTCTGCTTTATAACAAAGTGAATCAGTTATACATATACATATGTTCCCATATCTCTTCCCTCTTGCGTCTCCCTCCCTCCCACCCTCCCTATCCCACCCCTCCAGGCTGTCACAAAGCACCGAGCCAATATCCCTGTTCCATGCGGCTGCTTCCCACTAGCTATCTACCTTACTACGTTTGTTAGTGTGTATATGTCCATGACTCTCTCTCGCTCCGTCACAGCTCACCCTTCCCCCTCCCCATAACCTCAAGTCCGTTCTCTAGGAGGTCTGCGTCTTTATTCCTGCCTTACCCCTAGGTTCTTCATGACATTTTTTTTTCTTAAATTCCATATATATGTGTTAGCATACTGTATTTGTCTTTTTCTTTCTGACTTACTTCACTGTGTATGACAGACTCTAGGTCTATCCACCTCATTACAAATAGCTCAATTTCGTTTCTTTTTATGGCTGAGTAATATTCCATTGTATATATGTGCCACATCTTCTTTATCCATTCATCCGATGATGGGCACTTAGGTTGTTTCCATCTCCGGGCTATTGTAAATAGAGCTTCGGCAAAGCATTTTTAAAGGCCAGGTGGGTGGGGGTGCCAGGGTACGTGATCAGCTTGCGCACAATTCTCTGATTGGCTGATGGTGAGGCAGCAGGGTGGTGTCACAGGGGTTAACCTTATCAGTCCTTAGGCTCCAGGAGGCCTGGAGCTGTTTGCTCATGGTCATCAAGTAGTTCTTCCATTTGGTAGGAGTGGGGGGGGCGGTGACGCACATCTGCAAAACAACTCAGGAAGTTTGCATCAAATACTATTATCTAGGTACTTCAGAGAGGAGCTAGAGCAGAGGGGATGGGGGAAGGTCTGTCCCAGGAAGGCCCCATAGGGTCCTGCTCCATTACATATATATATATGTGTGTGTGTGTATACACACACACATATACATACATATATACACACGTGTATACATATATACACACATACATACCCATATACATGTACACACATACATACATATATACACACACCTACACACATGTACACATACGCACACATACATACACATTTATACACATATATACACATATGTACACACATACACACACACACACATATATATATACTTTTTCATATTCTTTTCCATTATAGGTTATTACAAGATATTGAGTAGAGTTCCCTGTGCTACACAGTAGGTCCTTGTTGTTTATCTATTTTATATATAGTAGTGTGTGTATGTTAATCCCAAATTCCTAATTTATCCCTCCCCCTCTTTCTCCTTTGGTAACCATAAGTTTGTTTTCTATGCCTGTGAGTCTTTTTCTGTCTTATACATAAGTTCATTTGTACCATTTCTTTAGATTACACATATAAGTGATATCATACGTCTTTCTCTGTCTAACTTAACTTCACTTAGTATGATACTCTCTAGGTAGCTGGTTTCTCTTTAAGTAAATGAGTAGGGGTAGAGCTCCACCTGGTTTCCAAATGGCAGTGAAATGTACCCTGTCATCCCAAAGTGATAGCTGATTTTCATATAAACAGGATTGTTCCCCATTTTCCAAAGGCAATGGTGATCCAGGGAAGCAAAGGTGCATACTCAGGTACCTGGAGAGGGCTGGAGAAAGTAGCCTAAGAGACCAATAACCTGGTAGCCAAGGCTTAAGGATCCACACTGATCTGTGTGGCAGCAGAAAAGAGTCTTAGATAAATCACAAGGAAGAAATAGAGGAAGTTCTCAAATAATTGCAAACACTTGTATCACTCAGGACTCTTGGGTTGCAAACAACAGAAAGGAACTCTGGGTAACTGAAGACACAAAGAAGAGTGTTGAAAGACTATGAGTAGCCCAGAGAATGAGGAAAAGGCCTCAGCAGGGGCAGAACTAGGGCAGCTCCAGAATCCAGGAAGCAGGAAGTAATGAGCAACCCTGTCCTTGGGGATGAAACTGTCTTGCCATTTGGGCAAAACATTGGCCCAAGATCTAATTTCCACAGGACAAGAGACCCCATTTGTTTAGTTTGGTTGGGAGTGGGGCACCTTGAGGGACAGCCCCACCAAACCTGCGTGCCGTGGATGGGGGCAGTGTCTGCATGGGAAGTAGATGGAGACACGGAGGCTGCGCAAGTGATGCCCCCATGTGTATTTACTCACCTGGGCTTTCCCTAGGGATGTGCAGGTAGGCTCTCACTGGAGTGAGTTTTAATGCAGCACTGGTCATTAGAATTGAGACTGGAAATAGTAGAAACAGCAATAGAGAAAGTACTGCAGGAGGGAGTACAGGAGAAACGGGAGGCAATGTCAGAAAGAGCATCCTTCAGAGATGTGTGTGAGGAGAGGAGGGACAATCACTTCTCTTCCTGTTCACTGCTCTTCAGAGCTACCACGTACAATTTGGGAAAAACGCCCCAATTAGCCGTGCCCAAGGGAAGGTACTAGTGCTTTTACTTAGGTAAAAGACAAATATGGAAGAAAGAAAAGGAAAAAATTTGCAAATTTTGAGCCAAAGCATAAGGGCTAGCCTATGTTTGGGTGTCTAAAGAAAAAAGAAATAAATGTCTTCAGTCAACATAGTCCCTCTTTATTCTTGTGCATGTTTTTAAAAGTACACATTTCCATCTAGGAAGAAAATAAAATTAAAGCTTCTAATAAATAGTTCTTCAGAGAGATAGATCATATTAGAGATCAAATGTTCAGAAAAATCACATAAACACACACACATACCTATAATGAATTAAAAGTCAGGAAGGGGACTTCCCTGGTGGAGCAGTGGTTAAGACTCCACGCTCCCGGGCTTCCCTGGTGGCGCAGTGGTTAAGAATCTGCCTGCCAATGCAGGGGACGTGGGTTCGAGCCCTGGTCCGGGAAGATCTCACATACTGCAGAGCAACTAAGCCCGTGTGCCACAACTACTGAGCCTGCATGCCACAACTACTGAAGCCCATGTGCCTAGAGCCCGTGCTCTGCAACAAGAGAAGCTACCCAATGAGAAGCCCACGCACCGCAACGAAGTGT
The DNA here is from genome assembly GCF_963455315.2 of Globicephala melas. Lineage (NCBI taxonomy): Eukaryota > Metazoa > Chordata > Mammalia > Artiodactyla > Delphinidae > Globicephala > Globicephala melas. The sequence goes on along the minus strand of NC_083330.1, from coordinate 44,385,879 downwards.
AGCCCTTGCTTGCCACAAATAGAGAAAAGCCCATGCGCAGCAACAAAGACCCAGCGCAGCCAAAAATATAAATTAAAAAAAAAAAAAAAAAGATTCTGCGCTCCCAACGCACGGGCCCTGGATTTGATCTCTGGTCAGGGAACTAGATCCCACATGCATGTCGCAACTAAGAGTTTGCATGCCGCAACTAAGGAGCCCGCCTGCCACAACTAAGACCCGATGCAACCAAATAAATAAGTAATTTAAAAAATAAAATAAGTCAGGAAGAAAATGAATTACATAGATATTCACAGGAAATGAGACAGATGGTTGCAGTGCTGAGAGAGAGAGAGAGAGAGAGAGAGAGAAACAGAGAGACAAGCCTAGAAGACTAGAAGGGCTGAACTGAGAGGACACCTGAAATCAAGACCAAAGGTCTACAGAGCAACAGAGACAAATATGTCCCGGAATAGCAGAAGGCTGAGCAGCCTCTCTCTCGATTCATTCACTCAACAAATAGGTACTGAGCTCCAGCTGTGTTCAGGATGCTAAGCCATGTCTTGAGGAGATATCACCACTGACTCAGGGAATCTGCATTTACTACCACCTTACCCTCTCCTACTGAAATTCTTCCTTAAAGACCTAGTGACAAAAATAGGGCAATATAATGGTCACCAAGTTTGTTTCTGTTTAGCTACTTGAATCCATCATTTGAAAAAAGAAACACAAAAACTGGAAATACAGTATGGAACTTCAAATCAAATTTCATATTGATTTTCAAAATTTTTCTAATTAAAAAAAAACTTTTGAAGCTTACCAACTCATTTTAATATTCTCTCAAAAGCAAAGATATACTCTGTATTTAGAAGGTCATGCCTCTATCATGATAATAAAATGGTTTTTTTAAAAAAAATTATTTAACATATTACTCTACTCAGTTGGAAAAATATAGCAAAACATGAAGCAGGTTCAGAGCTGAGAAAGATCTAGGTTAGTCTTGTGGGTTGTTTTTGGAGAGAAGAAATAGGGTAAGAAATTTTTTGGATTTTGTCCAGGTCAGATCCTGTTCAAACTTCAAAGAGAGAATAATATTGTTATTTGAGTTCAGTTTCAATTCAAATTAAAATACCAGTTTCCTACTTTGGGTTTAGTTCAACTCTCTGCTGAGAGTTGAGAATGTCATTTAGTGGAAGAAAAGATGCCAGGGTAATTATTTTTTAACTCATTTTGTTACCCCCTACTCCACTGTAAACTGAGCGTAGCCGACGGCTTTCAGATCCACAGAGCACGGTGGAAATCCTCCAGGGCACAGAATTCCTTGGGCCCTAGAATCCATGTGGCCAGAAAGCCTTTTCGAGCTTGCACCCTATTCTGAGGAGAGGCAGGAGGGATGCCAGGGTCTGATAGGGCCCTTCTATGTGGGTTGACCATGGGTGAGAAGGCTAAGGAAGTGGGAGGTAGGCTCTGGGGAAGCTGACACTTGGCATCTAGAAGCAAGGCAGAGGTATGCAGTGGACTCCATCCTACACCAGGAGAAAGGTTAAGACAGGCGTGAAGATACCTGTTTTCTCCTCTTCATCCATTCCTAGAGACACTGACAAAGAAACCGTGTCCAGAGGGAAAAGCAAAGAATAGGGGAAGGTGATGATTCAAAAGTGTCCTTCCCTGGTCCCACGTGCTAATACGTCCATCAGAACCTTGCTGAGAGAGGGCTGGCTTGGCGCCGCTGCCCCACTGTTTCTGCCATCAACACCTACACCCACCCCTGTCTCCACCCAGCCCTGGTCACCTTGCTTTCTTATGGAGGAAGCCCAAACACTGCTCAAAATGACAACAACCTGAGCCCCTTCTCCACCCCATCTCCACCTTTAAAAAAGCAGCTTCAGAGACTTCATGGGAAAGTCTTTAAGCAAAACTGGTAAAGGGATTTACAAAGCCCTCTTTTAAATCTATGTACTGCTACACCTGGGTGTCTGTCGCCCATGCCCTGTTTATAATACTTTGAGGGATAACAACAACAAAAACAACAACAGCAAAACCCAAAAACTGTTGCTCAGGCGCTGAGAGGATTAAATGAGATGACATACTGAAAAATGCCTTAAAAAAACCAAAATCACTGTAGAACTGCAAGTCCACTTTAAATATTCTGGGCTCCTTACTGGCTTCTAACAGCCTAGAATTACAAATATAATTAATATATATCCCATGGTTAAGTTTTTAAACTATTCTATCATTTATTAACTGTTGTAATCACACTATTACTATTATTACCACTACTAGTAGCATTTATTAAACAGGCACTTTGCGTAACACTTACACACATCATTTCAATGAATCCTCCCGAGAATCCTAGGAAGTCACTGTCCCCAGTTACAGAGAAGGAACTGAGAGGCTCAATATTTATTTACTAGTCCATTCTTTTATCCACTGATTTACAATGGCACCTTTAACATAAAGTGAATTGCGGTATACACATGACTCTGTTTTAACTCTCTATTCTGCTCCACTGATGTGTTCAACGATTTCTGCCTCAATACCAAAGCCTTTCATGATGGCTTCATTTACTGTATATTTTCCTATTTGATATCATTACACTTTTTTTTTCAAAAAAAAATCTTCTTTTCAAAAAGTAGCACTCCAGTGGTTAGGACTTGGCGCTTTCACTACTGTGGCCTGAGTTTAATCCCTAGTTGGGGAAATAAGACCTGCAAGCCTCATGGTGAAGCCAAAAAAACCCAAAAAAACAAAAGATTTTCCTCACACAAGGCCTGTATTTTCGTTTTGTATCATTTGTTGTTTAGGGAATATACACAGGAGGGTGTATATTACAAAAGACACAGGAGGGTAAACAGCAGGTAAGTGTCTCTCCACTACATCCCATCATTCAATTCTCGGTCAAGAAGGAACTGCTATTACCCGTTTCTTATTGCCCTTCTAGAAATAGCCCATACACATGAACTTTAAAATAAGTTTATCAAGTTCTGCCCAAAAAATTCAATTAACATTTCCATTAGAATTGAATTGAGTTTATAGATTAATCTGAGGGAAACTTGACATCTATACAATAACAAATCTCATTCAGCAGCTAGAATACCTTTCCATTCTTTGGGTCTTTTTGTATGTCCTTCAGTAAACTTTTACGATTTTATTCATATTTTACATATTTCTGATAATATTTTTGCCTATTTTAGTATTTTTGTGTGTATGGCAATAATAAATAGAATCCTGGTGTGTTGCTTTTGTATCCTTATTAGTCTCATAATATCTCATTTGACTATCTTGCATTTTCTATATAGACAGTGATATTGTTTACAAATACAGTTGAATCCTCCTTTTCAGGTTTTTTTTAACTTGAAGTATAGTTGACTTCTAATATCACGTTAGTTTCATGTGTACAGCACAGCGATTCATTTATACACACATACGTGAAAAAATATATATATATATATTCTTTTTCAGATTTCCCTTACAGGTTATTACAAAATATTGAGTATACTTCCCTGTACTATACAGGAGGTCCTTGTTGGTTATCTATTTTATATATAGTAGTGTGTATATGTTAATACCAACTCCTAATTTATCCCTCCCCTGCCCCCCCTTTCCCTTTGGTAACCATAAGTTTGTTATTTATTTACTTTTTAATAAAGTTATTTATTTATTTTTATTTTTGGCTGCGTTGGGTCTTCGTTGCTGCGCGTGGGCTTTCTCTAGTTGCGGCCAGTGGGGGCTACTCTTCGTTGCGGTGCGCAGGCTTCTCATTGCGGTGGCTTCTCTTGCTGCGGAGCACGGGCTCTAGGCACGTGAGTTTCAGCAGGTGTGGCGCGCGGGCTTAGTTGCTCTGCGGCATGTGGAATCTTCCTGGACCAGGGATCAAACCCTGTCCCCTGTATTGGCAGGCGGATTCTTAACCACTGTGCCACTAGGGAAGTCCCATAAGTTTGTTATTGACGTGTGTGAGTTTCTTCTGTTTTGGAAACAAGCTCATTTGCAATTTTTTTTTTAAGATTCCACCTATAAGCAATATAATATGATATTTGCCTTTGGCGTACTTCACTTATTGTGATAATTTCCTTTCAGTCTTTATACTACTTTTCATGTACTAATTTTATTGATTTAGTAAGATTTTTAGTAGATTCCAGTGAATAGTAGCAGAGGTAGAAAATAATACCATCATTTTTCTGGCTTTGTGGGAATACTACTTTTGCAACCCTAAGTATCTTATTTGTTGTGTGGTCCCAGTAGCTAAGTTTCCATCTACTCCATGTACTGAGAGGTTTTTTGTTTTTAAGTATTTATTTATTTAGGCCACACCGCACAGCATGTGGGATCTTAATTCCCCAACCAGGGATAGAACCTGCATCCCCTGCAGTGTAAGTGCAGAGTCCTAACCACTGAACTCCTTACTGAGAGTTTTTAATAGCAATAGGTATCGAATTTAATGAAAAGTTTTTTGACATCTCTGAGATACTCAAATGATTTTCCTCCTTTAATCTATTAATGTACTGCATTATATTAATAGAGTTCCTGATGTTGAACCACTTTTGCATCCCTAAAATTGAACTTTGGTCATAAAATATGACCAAAGGGTCATAGTGCTTAAGTAAAAAATTACTTTAAAATTTTTTTTTCTTTTTTTTTAAGTATTTTTGCATCTATGTTCCTTAAATGAGAATAGGACCTTAATTTTTGAAGATCCTTGAATGCCAGGCTAAGGAGTCTGGATTTCTTTGCTGGGAACAATGAAGATTTGATTAATATTTTTACCACCTTTGAACATCTTACTGTGACCAGCCCAGTGATAAGAATTTATCTTCGGTTAATCGTCTGGGTCTCTGCTCTCTATTGCTGAATGCTTGTGACTTTGTCTTTTTCCAGACAGCATTGTTTAGTGACTATAGTGGAGACATGGCTGCAAAATCTTTCCTTTTCTCTTGTATTGCAAGGGATGGATTCTATACTGACTTGTAAGCATTTTAACTGGAAAGCAATCTATTTTAGGCAACTATTGTCTCTTCCATGCTTTCATGCCACATGTTTTTGCACAAAAATGTTTCGCCAAGAAGGAGCTTGGAGCTATGTGGGTGACAACTCTATTGGGAAAGGAGATGATTCCCCAAGGCCCCTTCAGTGGATTGTTACAGGAGTAGCGCAAGACATGAGCGTGGGCAGGGTGACCATATGTGCTAGTTTCTCCAGGACTGTCCAAATTTTAGGTATCCTGTTCCATTGTCAGACTATGTGTCATGTCCTTTGTTTTTCTAAAACTAAGGTCACTGTAGGCATAGGAAGACCAGCTAAAATTCATCAAGTGTGCCAGAAAGCCTAAGATAATGCCAAAGAATTTAAATCCTCAAAATACCTTGAGTGAGTAACATGTTTGTTGGCCCCGTGGACTCCTGAAAATAATCCTCCAGCAGTCATGGTGTCAGAGGCCACACAATGCCTTTAAGATGACACTAGAAAAAAAAAGAGAGAGAAAAAAAAAAAGATGACACTAGACAAGATGGTGGAGACAGCAGCAGACGTTCAGAGAATTTGTCGTCTGACTCCCAGCTATCATCTTGGGTTCCTGGTTCCTGGAATTTGAGATTTTAGTTCTACTTGGGAATGGGCCTTGATACCTGTGTCTGACTGCTGGTTGTCCTTCTATCCAGTCTCCCCTTCTTTCCATAATAACAGGGTTTAGCTGAGTACACAGCTGCCCAGGCAAAGACTACAGTTCTTAGTCTGCCTTGCAGCTAAGTTCCTCCCAGGAGCCTGTGAGCAGAAGTTATGTGTGCCACTTACAGATCTTTCCTATAAAACAGTTAGTTACAAAAAATGGGTGCAAGACCTAAATAGACATTTCTCCAAAGAAGACATACAGATGGCCAAGGGGTACATGAAAGGATGCTCAACATCACTAATTATTAGAGAAATGCAAATCAAAACTACAGTGAGGTATCATCTCACACAGGTCAGAATGGCCATCATCAAAAAATCTACAAACAGGACTTCCCTGGTGGCGCAGTGGTTAAGAATCTGCCTGCCAATGCAGGGGACACGGGTTCAATCCCTGGTCTGAGAACATCCCACATGCCACGGAGCTATTAAGCCTGTGTGGCACAGCTACTGAGCCTGTGCTCTAGGGCCTGCGAGCCACAACTACTGAACCTGTGTGCCACAACTACTGAACCTGTGTGCCACAACTACTGAAGCCCACACGCCTAGAGCTCATGCTCCGTAACAAGAGAAGCCACCACAATAAGCCCGCGCACCACAACGAAGAGTAACCCCACTTGCTGCAACTAGAGAAAGCCAGCACATAGCAACGAAGACCCAACGCAGCCAAAAATAAATAAATAAATAAATTAAAAAAATCTACAAACTATAAATGCTGGAGAGAGTGTGGAGAAAAGGGAACCCTCCTATACTGTTGGTGGGAATGTAAATTGGTACGGCCACTATGGACAACAGTATAGAGGTGCCTTAAGAAATTAAAAATAGAGCTGCCATATGAGCCAGCAATGCCACTCCTGGACACATATCTGGAAAAAGAACCCATAATTTGAAAAGATACATGTACCCCAATGTTCATCGCAGCACAATATCCAGGACATGGAAGCAACCTACATGCCCATTGACTGAGGAATGGATAAAGAAGAGGTGGTACATATATACAATGGAATCTTACTCAGCCATAAAAAAGAACGAAATAATGCCATTTGCAGTGACATGGATGGACCTAGAGATTGTCATACTGAGTGAAGTAAGTCAGACAGAGAAAGGCAAATATCATATGATATCACTTATATGTGGAATCTAAAGAAATGGTACAAACGAACCTATTTACACAACAGAAATAGAGTCACAGATACAGAACAAACAAACTTAAGGTGACCAAGGGGGAAAGGGGAGGGGAGGGATAAACTGGGAGATTGCGATTGACATATACACACTACTATATATAAAACAGATAACTAATAAGGACCTGCTGTATAGCACAGGGAACTCTACTCAATACTCTGTAATGACCTATATGGAAAAACAATCTAAAAAAGAGTGGATGTATGTATATTTATAACTGATTCACTTTGCTGTACAGCAGAAACTAACACAACGTGGTAAATCAACTCTACTCCAATAAAAATTAATTGAAAAATAAAAACAAGCAAACAAAGAAAAACCCAATTAGTTACACACTCCAGATGGTACATTTTCTACTTCTGCAGAGGTAGAAGCTAGAGATGGAAAAGGCCACAGATCACACATCTGTCCCTCACTCTCCTGTCATAAAGGTACTAAGTTATATATCTCTTTAGGGTTTGCTTAACTATAGGGGACAGTCAAGCTTTGGCAGCTGAGGGACTGGGGCCAAGCATTTTAACCTCTTCCTATTTTTAGGGATATGCCAGTTGTGTGCATCCTGGTGGGGGACAGGCCCCACTTCCCACTGAGGAAGCCCTAAAGGCCTGTTACTCGCACATGAGAGAGAGACCAAAGCTTAGCCCCTGCCAGCTCTGATGTAGGAGGTCTGGGGACACAGGGCAGTTTAATATCAGTTGGAGGGATGGATAATAACTGTACAGTAGTTAAACATGTATTAGTTCAAAACACAAAGAAAGACTGAGAAATTAAGTAGCATCGTATAGCAGATACAATCAGACATACTGAAATAAAGTTCAGGGGGAAAAATTTAAATTATAAACACAAGGGAAAATTCTAATATCAAGCTAAATAGATTATTACAAAACATTTTAAGAATACCAGCAGGCCTCCTGCTTCTCTGCGAGGCAGATTAAACAACACATTTTTCACTTTAATTATAGCAAGAAAACCTAAATGTTGGTTAAAGCTCGGAGAGTAGACGCCCTGGGTTGGGCACAGTGGCAAAAACCTCCAAGGAGAAATTACATTCAGAGGCACAAGCTGAAAAATATAAATAAATGAAATAAATTTACAAATCAATGAAACAAATGAACATTAAAAAAAATAAATGTTTTTTTCAACAAATGGTGCGGAACAATTGGACATCCACATGCAAAAAAGTGACTAGACACAGACCTTACACCCTTCACAAAAATTGGATCATAGACCTCATTGTAAAGGGTAAAACTGTAAAACTCCTAGAAGGTAACATAAGAGAAAACCTAGATGATTTGGGGTATGGTGATGTCTTTTTCAGATACAGCACCAAAGGCACAATTCATGAAATAAATAATTGATAAGCTGGATTTCATTAAAATTAAAAGCAGAGGATTTTTTCAGACAGTAAGATTATTCTATGTAGTGGTGGATACGTGTCTTGATACATTTGTCCAAGCTCATAGAATGCTCAACACCAAGAATGAACCCTCCATCTGCAGCAACATGGATGGACCTAGAGATTGTCATACTGAGTGAAGTAAGTCAGACAGAGAAAGACAAATATATGATATCGCTTACATGTGGAATCTAAAAAAAGGGTACAAATGAACTTATTTACTAAACAGAAGTGGAGTCACAGATGTAGAAAACAAACTTATGGTTACCAGGGGGTAAGGGGAGGAGGGATAAATTGAGAGACTGGGATTGACATATACACACTACTATATACAAAATAGATAAGTAATAAGGACCTACTGTATAGCACAGGGAAATCTACTCAATACTCTGTAATGGTCTATATGGGAAAGCAATCTAAAAAAAAGTGGATATATATATATATGTATAACTGATTCACTTTGCTGTACATCTGAAACTAACACAGCATTGCAAATCAACTATACTCCAATAAAAATTAAAAAAAAAGAAAAAGAAAAAGAATGAACCCTAAGGTAAACTACGGACTTTGGGTGATTATGACGTGTCACTGTAGGTTCATCAGTTGTAACAAATGTGCCACTCTAGTGGGGGATGTCGGTAATGGGGGAGGCTGTGAATGGGGGTGGGGGAGGGAGTATATGGGAAATGTCTGTACCTTCCTTTCATTTTTGCTGTGAACCTAAAACTGCTTTAAAAAAAACAAAGAAAACCAAAAACACTATTTTTAAAAAGGATTGTAAAGAGCTAAAATGACTAAGACCAGGCATTCTTATAAAGTTCACTTAACAGAAAGGGCAGGAGACTAGGACCCAGTTAGTACCGTGCTCTCCAGGCCCGCAAACCCATCAGAGAGTCTTTGTAGCACTTAGCAATACCTGTCGTTTTCTTAGTTATTTGTTCCCATTGAGTCTCTGTCTCACACACTGTGGAGACAGGGACTCTGGCTGCTTTTCTCTGTAGGAACCCAGCACCTTAGAACAGTACCTTAGGCACACAGACCAGATGTTCAACAAACATATATTTGCCGTGGGCTGGTCTCTTTCCCCTTTCTCTGGGGCACACCAGAACCTAAGCTCTCCTCACTTCCCCGCCAACCTTCTCACCTCCTTCTCTCCAAGCTGAGGAGTCCTCACCAGATCTGAGAAGGCTGGGAGGGGGGGTTGGGGAGCCTTGCCCTATGTCATTGCCAAAGATTCTCCAGGATCTGTCTTTGCGAGAGTGCTGCCTTTCCCCGATCGGCCCAGATTATTGAAGCTGGAAGGCTATAAAAGACCTCTTTCCCTCTGAGCCCCTGCCTTCCCAAGGATGGCCAGGCTGAGCAGCCCCAGCCAGTACAAAGTTCATCTGAGCCACAGAGGCAAGCCACATACATGGATAATTTTCAATTTTCTAGTAGCCTCATTAAAAAATATAAAAAGAACAGGTGAAATTTTTACTATATTTTACTTAATGCAATATATACAAATCATTATCATGGCAATACGCCATCAGCATTAAAAAGAGTTATTAATGAGATAATTTCCCTTTTTTTGCACTCTTTGAATTTCCGTGTATATTTTACACTCACGGCACACCCGTTTGCACTAGCCACACTTCAAGTGCACAGTGGCCACACGTGGCAGGTGGCTTCACAGACTGGAGCCAGGAAACTGGAGAGAAAAACCTCCCTCGTATTTTAAAATGGCCCCTCCCACCCTCACGCGGGCATCTCCAGTGTCGCACACGAGGCCCCAGAAGATGCCGCGGCCTCGGAAGGAGAAGGAAGGGTGGGCGGGGGATGGGCGGCAGGGACGGGGCGCAGAGGAAATTGGCCGTCACCCGGCTCTTTCTCGGATCGCTTCACTGCCTCTAAGACACTTGCCCCTCAGGGTGTCTGGCAGGCTGCTTGGGCTGTGCTGGGGGGCTAGCGGGGGGTGGGAAGGTTGACGACGGACAAAGAAGCTAGCAAGGGGTCAACCGGAGGCCGCCCCCTCCGTGGTCCTACCTGGCCCGGGACTGGTGCGGAGGGCTGGCCCATCTCCAGACTTCACGTGGGCTTCCCCTGTGTCTCTAAGCGTTGTAGCGTTGCTGCCAAACACCAACACCCTCGTGCTATTTTGTTTGTGTTCCAAAAAGATGCTTTTACAGCGTCTCTGCACCAATTAGCCTAAAGCGTAATTGCCCTCTTGTGAAGCGGGCCTTGCTTTAGAGCCTGCCATCAAAGGTCTCCCGGGCTCCCTACCAAGTACTCGTGAGCTTCTTGCCCCTTTTTACTGGAGGGGAAGCGGCCTGAGAAGCCAGCGGCTGCCTGTAAAGAGCCAGTGAGTCAGGCAGGAAGCCATCGTCTCGCCCTTCATCAGCAGGAGTCCGGAAGGATGTTAAGTAAGCCCGGGGAAGCCTTCCTTGTTGAATGAGGTCACGGTCCACCTAAGGGAATGTTTCACATGCTTGCAGCTCCCCCTTGTAACCATCTTTTGACAGAAAACCTGAAAGGGATTACGTACGGAGGATGCTGAACATGATCTAACTTTTTCTTAATGAATCATGCTGATGCTTATGGCTAGTAATTCTTTTTTTAACATCTTTATTGGAGTATAATTGCTTTACATTGTTATGTTAGTTGCTGCTGTATAACACAATGAATCAGCTATACATATACATATATCCCCATATCCCCTCCCTCTTGCGTCTCCCTCCCACCCTCCCTATCCCACCCCTCTAGGTGGTCACAAAGCACCGAGCTGATCTCCCTGTGCTATGCAGCTGCTTCCCACTAGCTATCCATTTTACATTTGTTAGCATATATATGTCCATGCCACTCTCTCACTTCGTCCCAGCTTACCCTTCCCCCTCCCCGTGTCCTCAAGTCCATTCTCTATGTCTGCATCTCTATTCCTGTCCTGCCCCTAGGTTCTTCAGAACCATTTTTTTTTTTAAGATTCTATATATATGTGTTAGCTTACGGTATTTGTTTTTCTCTTTCTGACTTACTTCACTCTGTATGGCAGACTCTAGGTCCATCCACCTCACTACAAATAACTCAGTTTCGTTTCTTTTTATGGATGAGTAATACGGCTACTAATTCTTAAATTATGCTTTCACGTAATAGTTTTTTTTCTCTTCTCTAGCTGTCACTCCTAGCTGTCACTTCTGTTATGTGAGCCCTGCTTGCATCAATCATCCTTTTTCAAATTGTCCATGAACATCAGACACCATGTCTTGTAGGAATGTGTGCAAACTAAGAGCCAATAAGCCCTGAAGAATGATGGGGGGGGGGCTCCCTCTTAGCTAGGGATGCATAAGTGCTTGGGGTTTGTCACAACTCTTTTAGCTGCTCAGAGATTTTTTTTCTGAATGTGATTTTTCCCCCCTAAAGTTCCGCTTATCTACAGAACATTGAGAAGTTCTTTGATTTGTTTGTAAACATTACTTTCCCAGGTTATACCAAGTTTCTCTACCTTTTATTTTAGGTAGTCTTTTAAGATATTGGAGCAAATGATTCTAGCTTAGGATCCAAACTTGGGGAACTTCCAGGAGAACACAAAGCTGGTATTATTTGCTCTATCAAATGTTCTTAGTTTTCACTAACCTCTGGGCACGTTTACAAATATTCTTAAAGAAAGCATTCATAGCTTATTACCAACCAAAGGAAAAAAATGGAAACCAAACCTGCTTTCACTCACACCTACCTTTTAAAAATATATTCATGCAGTTTCTTACTATGAAAATGGAAAGGAATGATTGCCAGTTGGCAACAGATGAGGTTGTTTTGGAATTTAGTGTAATGGTTGTTTCTGTGGAATCAGAGGTCCCTCTGTTTTCTTATCCTCGGGAGCATTTCTTCTTTTCCCCTAACTCTATAAATCCTAAGTTCTGTGAGATCTTGACCAGCATAAGTCTCATTCGTGATAGAGGGAGAAATGTCATTGCTCCAGATTCTCCCTTCAGACTAGGACAGAGTGAACAGCATCCCTGGGAAAGAGACCAGACAAGGAGCTGGTGGCAGTGTGTAAAGTGTAGGGGCAAAAAATTTAGCAAAGCTTATCTTCATGGAAATGGGATAATATAACAGCGGGTGAAACAGACGACCCCGCCATCCCAGATAGTTTTGCTGTTACAAACTGGGGTAGGATTTGGGTGGGGAAAGCGATGTGACACTGCAGGACTTCTAAGCAGTAATTTGCCAAGGAACTGCTGAAAGGTATTGCAACAGATCACAATAGGAGGAGGCTGGATTCTGAGGACTGCAAATAAACCTGCCCAGGGACACCGGTGTTGACCAAGGAGGCCCTTTTCTTCTTACTTCCTTCTCAGAGACACAACCTCCTCCGACCTGGGGAAACTTTTGAAAGCTCATAGCAATGCTTACTCACCAGATAAGTCGTAAAGAATCTACCCCCTTCCAGGAAGTCTGTGACGGTAGGGGGTAAGCATATGTGAACAAGAAGGTGTAACCAGGTGTAGCCTGCTCCATCTCTGACTCACCTTTTGACCACGTGCTTCTGGCTTCACCATGCCTCAGCTTCTCTACCTGTCAAATGGGAGCAAGAGGAAGTGGTATTGTTTGATAAAATTCTCTGAAATCTTTTGCTGAAAGGTTCTTCGAAAGGGCAAGATAGTATAACTATCCTTTAGCTATTCAGTATGAGGTTGCTATGAATAGAGTCTGGAATAGGATCACAGTGTCATATACCTGTTTACAACAATAAATGGGCCATATAATGATCCAGGGAAAGCTTGGCAGAATTCTTTGGTAGGACATGCATGTAGGAAAGCTGAGACTCGGTCCTCCCAAGGACCAAATAGCCGCTGTTCACGGGCTTTCAACGAAAGTTGTTTTTCATCCTGGAGCCCTGCTTCTCAACGTGACTGCCCAGTTGTAGGTTAGGGTGTTTCTGGCTGCTCTAGGAGACTTGTCCAAAATCTAATTTATACTGAGATGGTGTACAGGCATGTGTACATGTGTGTGTGTGCACATGCAGGCATCTTCTTGCCAAATCGGAACAGAACTATAAAAATACATAAATAAGTGTAAACATTTAGCCTAGGTGACCCCCACTAAGTGAGTTCTAGGATGACGCGTGTCTCTGTTATAAACATAGTGGTGGCCAGCAGAAGGGCAAACGAGGGGGTTCCTGAGCCTTTAGCTCTACTAGACTAAGATGGGAGGCATTGGGCACGGGGACTGTGGCATCTTCTGAAAGGATGGGTCAGGGAATCACACTAATTTGGGAAGGGGCAGGGGCAAAAGTGTTGGCGGGGCCAGGCTTTCGCTAATGTGAATATCCTACTAACAAATAAGAGATGGCTGGGGCGTGGCAGAGGGGCAGGTTCAGGAATAAACACTGAAATGGGGTGTGTGACCTTTGTCAGTTATCACAGGACACTTTGGTAGACATATATGGGACACATGGGTGTATGGGGTAGCCAAACGTTCAGCTTTAGCCAAGTAAGATGGTGAGGTTTCTATTCTACTTCCACCTGCAATGCAGAACGAAGGAACGCACTTCTTAAGAAAAGATTTAATTATTGACATGAGTGTAAGAAACGTATCAGAACTCGCTTTCTCCCTCTCACTCCCTCAAACCTCTTATTTCCTCATTATTTTTGTTGACCTAGGTGATTAAATTTATTGGTGTAACTGCCTGGTACACAGTAGTGGTTCAACTGATATGCAATGATGGAATGAAAAAAAAGCATTTAAACTTTTCAGAAACATACTGTGAAGCAGCCTGGTAAAGGATGTTAAGTCCATGACCAGTCAGCAAAAGGAAGGCCATGGGGAGAGATTCCGCAGAGCATAGATTCATTTCCTGCCTGGCCTTCTGCCTCTCTTCTTTCATTTGGGCCTCACTGCACCTACTTTGCCTGCCAAGAGCCTCTAACGCCTTGGGAAATGAATGTTGGTGCTACATGACCGGGAATTATCCTGGACTCCAATGCCCTTGAAGGCCCAAAGCTAGATTTCCCAAGTCATTCCATGCCTGCCCGGAATAACAGGGGACACTGCACTGAAGAGTCAACGTCGTGTAGGAATGACAGCATGATGATGTATCCCTACATCCCTGGTAAATCCCAAGTGAACTTCCCAGACAGCATTGTGAGGTAGTTTGGAGCTTGGGTCTTAGAGTCAGGCTGCCTGGGTTTGCATCCCAGCTCTGCCACTAGCTGGATGTCCTTGAGCAAGGTCTTAACCATTCAGGGCCTTATTAAACCCATCTGTAAGTGAGTTTAATCATTGTATCGACCTGTCTGATCAGGCCACCCAAGATGGCTGCTCTCTTGCTCTCTGTACATCCCCTGCTCGACCAGTGCCTGCTTCACCTACAGCTACTCACATAACTGACTGGACTGACCTGCCCTCTTAATCATAGAGCCTCCAGCCCCAGCTATAGTGGTTGTTCTAATCTTCATTTATTTATTTTTAAATATTTATTTATTTATTTGGCTGCGTTGGGTGTTAGTTGCGGCACGGCGAGATCTTCACTGCGGTGCGCGGGCTCCTCTCTAGTTGTGGCGCGCAGGCTCCAGAGCGTGCGGGCTTAGCTGCCCCGCGGCATGTGGGGTCTTAGTTCCCCAACCAGGGATTGAACCTGCGTCCCCTGTATTGGAAGGCGATTCTTAACCATTGGACCACCAGAACTTCTCTACTATGGTAGCTTCTCAAATGGGCTGTGAGGGGCTGGTTTCCCTGGTAACCCAGGACCCAACTGACGTCAATTCCCCCTATAACTGGTAACCTCTGCCTCTCCCCGGGGAGCAAAGACTACTTCCGTGGTCTGCCTGCCTTCTGCTGCAGGCGGTGAGATGTCGCTCCAGGACCTTGCTTCAGACATGTAAGATCCCCTATCCATTAAACCACTGATGTCTCTGTCGCTGTCTCCGGGCTCTTTCTTGGGTCTTGAGACTGGGCACGTACAGGGCTTCAACCAGACCTTACCAAGTTGTCGTGAGAACTAAAGGAGAAAAATCCATGTAAACCATCTTAGTGCAATGCTTGGAACACAGTAAGTATTCAACAACTGTTGTATTATTATATTCCATGATTCCTGCTAAATGGTCTCCTACCCATGCTTCTCAGGTGACAAAATGGGCCTGCATCACAGCTACATTGGTTCATCCACTCATTCTCTGAGCACCCGTTCCTGAGGATCTATGATTTTTTAAGTCAGATTTTCGGCGCAAACTGTGGGATACACATATGAATCAGACCTGGGTCCTCCTTTCAGACAACTTATACCAGGAGTGACGAAAGTGTGAGAAACAGAAAGTGTCTGAAAAGAGATAGAAATAAAGTGTGATATGGGTGCTCAGAAGAGAGAACACAATGGCTTCCAGCTGGGGAAAAGAGTCATTTCAGCTGGGCCTTGAGAGCTGGGCAGCTTCTGGAAGTGGGTGGAGGTAGGGGTCGGAGCAAGAAATTTAGGGCAGAAGGCAAAGGAGGAGAATCCACAGAGTGAAGGAAGCAGGAAAAGCTGTGCTTGGCTAAGAGCATCAATGGGAAAAGCTTGGAAGGTGGGTTGGAGCCAGTTAAGGGGCACACGTGTTTATCCAGAGCCTCTTTTAAGCCCCCATGTCTGTTTCTCATGACCAGGGTCCCCAGCCACAGGTGAGGGCACCTAACCCAAATGCAGGCGACAGGCTGGCTGGTAACCTGAAGAACAAAATCAACCAGCCGAAGTCTTCTTTCTCGAGAACCTGAATAAAAAAATCTTCTGGTCACTATTGCTGCGTCACAAGTTATCCCAGAATATGGCTGCATTCGCTCTGCCACGGCAGAACTGAGCCGTCGTAACAGAGGCCCAGTGACCCTCAAAGCCTAAAATAGTTATAATCATCTGGCTTTTTAGGGAAAGTTTACCAACTGTGCTCTAGGAAGGCTAGTCCAGGAGCTGTGTGCAGGATGGGCTGGCAACAGAGTGGAGGCTAGAAGATGCATTGGGAGGCCGCTGTCAGGATTTGGTAGGAGATGAAGAGGGAGAGAAAAAAGTAAAGGATGTGTCACAGGCTAATCAACAGGTCTGGAAGTTACTTGTGTAAGGAGAACCCAGAGAACTTGAAGCCTGAATTTCCAAATGGTTGTTCAATATGTTCTTTACTCATATCTAGTAACAGGGATGGTATGAAGGAAAGGTAGAAACCTTAGTATTTCCCACCAGACCCAGGGGAAGGGAGATATAAGTGCATATGCAGCCGTGACCCAGGATGCTCTGCTCTGAACTGATTCTGGGATCAGATAATAGCCAGAAACAAAAGTGAAAAAATAGACCGTGAAAAAGTAGGTAATTTCAAAATTCCTCAGATCCTTTTCTTTCTTTCTTTTTTAGTTGAAGTGTAGTAGATTTACAATGTTGTGTTAGTTTCAGGTGTACAGCGCGGTGATTCAGTTATATATATTCTTTATCAGATTCTTTTCCACTATAGGGTATTATAAGATATTGAATATAGTTCCCTGTGCTATACAGTAGGTCCTTGTTTATCTATTTGGTATAGAGTAGTGTATATCTGCTAACACCAACCCCCTAATTTATCCCTCCCCCACCCCCTTTCCCATTTGGTAACAATAAGTTTGTTTTCTATGTCTGTGAGTCTGTTTCTGTTTTATAAATAAGTTCATTTGTACCCAGATTTCTCAGATGCCATGAAAGGGGACAGGTGGCCACTGTCCCCACCAGCACCGCTGCTCCTGAGTGGCCCATAGTTCTCCTCCCAAAACACTCCAGCAGCTCTAACAGCCTTCTGGGCTCTCAACCTCTTATCACCCTTCTTTCCACTTCCTCTCTGAAATCTCCATCATAAAAGCCCCACTGCCTTTGGCAAGGCCTCAGGGAAGATGGGAAACTGGGCAGAACTGGCCGGAGTCCTCGTTAGTGGACTGAAGAACAGCCATGGGCTAACACATCTTAATCTCATCAAAATGTTTTATTTTTTATTCTTTTCCCATTTTTTTTAATATACCTTATTTTTTACAGCAGTTTTAGGGTACAGCAAAACGGAGCAGAAGGTATAGAAATTTCCCATACACATCCTGGTCCCGTAGACACATAACCTCCCCCATTACCAGCATCCTCCACCAGAGTGGTACTGTGAGCAGATAGGGTAGGGGGTTCCCAGAGAAAGAGAACCAGGCATGGCTTTCTGGACTTAAGAGAAGCCATTTTGGCCTAAGCCATTTTGTGATCTAAGCCAGTCTCAGCGCATGTCCCTGAACAGGTCTCAGTAATTAATGGTCTTAAGGGAACAAAAGAATGCAGGAACAAATGACCATCATCGTCAAGAGAAGTAACGATAGTAAAGATAATACATCAGTTGTAAGGATTCCCAGTTCTCTCTTTTTTTTTTTTTTCCGGTACGCGGGCCTCTCACTGTTGTGGCCTCTCCCATTGCGGAGCACAGGGTCCAGACGCGCAGGCTCAGCGGCCATGGCTCACGGGCCCAGCCGCTCCGCGGCATGTGGGATCTTCCCGAACCGGGGCACGAACCCGTGTCCTCTGCATCGGCAGGCGGACTCTCAACCACTGCGCCACCAGGGAAGACCCCCCCCCCCCAGTTCTCTTTCAATGGTAAGGATTAGCCTGAAGCCTCAGCCTCCAGATAGACTGGAACCTAAGGCCTGATGATGTTGATTTTTTCTGGCCTTTTGAATTCAACTAAAGCTTGGACTCTGTTGACCTTTGCCCCAATTCTATGCTGAATTCTCATTTGCTCAAGCCCTTTCATGAACATACATGTACTTCCCCAATTTTGCTGTTCATGGAGACACTGCTTTGGGAAAGAGCCCCGGTGTCCTCCCTACTTGCTGCAAGTGATAAATCCTTCTCCCAATCTTTGGCTCGACTGCATCTTTTGGACCAACACCCACCAATAGGCAAACCCAGTTTTTTGGGTAACAGTACATTTGTTACAATTGATGAACCTACATTGACACATCATAATCACCCAAAGTCCATAGCTTCCATTGGGGTTCATTCTTGGTGTTGTACAATCTATGGTTTGGACGCATATATAATGACATGTATCCACCATTATAATATCATACAGAGTAGTTTCACTGTCCTAAAAGTCCTATGTGCTTTTTCCATTCATCCATCCCTCTACCCCAAGCCCTTGGCAACCACTGACCTTTTACTGTCGCCATAATTTTGCTTTTTCCAGAGTGTCATATAATTGGAATCATACAGTATGTAACTTTTCACATTGGTTTCTTTCACTTAGTAATACACATCTATGAGTCCTCCATGTCTTTTCTTGTCTTGATAGCTCATTTCTTTTTAGCACTGAATAATATTCCCCTGTCTGAATGTACCAGTTTATTGATCCATTCACCCACATTCAAATACATTGTGGCTAATATGATTATGAACAAACTATTATCTATTGTATCAATTAAGAATAAAAAAAAGTTTTTGTTTGACCTTCACTTATTCCTTCTCCTATGCTCTTCCTTTATGTAGATCTAAGTTTCTAACCTACATCATTTTCCTTCTCTCTAAAGAACTTAACATTTCTTGCAAGGCAGATCCACTGGCAACAATTCCCTCAATCAATTTTTGTTTATCTGAGAAATTATTTCTCCTTCATTATTGAGGGTTAATTTCACAGGGTACAGAATTGTAGGTTGGTGGAGTCTTTTTTTTTTTTCTCTCAACACTTTAAATATTTCACTCCATTCTCTTCTTGTTTGCATGGTCTCTGAGGAGAAGTCAGATATAATTCTTATATTTGCTCTACTATAGGTTAAGAATTTTTCCCTCCCACTTTTTTCAGGATTTTTTTATCTTTGATTTTCTCTAGTTAGAAAATTATATGCTTGGGTGTAGTTTTTTTTTTGTTTTTTTTTTTGCTATTTATTCAGCTTGGTATTCTCTGAGCTTCTTGGATCTGTGCTTGGTGTCTAACATTAATTTGGGAGAAATTCTCAGTCACTATTGTTTCAAATATTTCTTCTGTCCCTTCCTCTCTTTCTTCCCCTTCTGGTATTCCCATTACACATGTGTTATTTTTTTGTAGTTGTTTCATAGTTCTCAGATATTCTGTTCTGTTTTGTGTGTGTGTGCGTTTGTGTCTTTTTTTCTGTTTGCTTTTCAGTTTTGGAGATTTCTATTGCGGTATCCTCAAGCTGAAATATTCTTTCCTCAGCCATGTCTATTAATAAACCCATCAAAGGCATTCTTCATTTCTCTTGTGCTTTTGTTTTGTTTTGTTTCCTGTTACAGCGTTTTAGATTTCTAGCATTCCCTTCTTATTCTTCCTTAGAATTCCATCTCTCTGCTTACATTGCCCATCTATTCTTGCATGCTGACCACTTTGTCCATTAGAGCCCATAACACATTAATCATAGTTGTTTTAAATTCCCAGTCTGATAATTCCAACATCTCTGTCATAACTGAGTCTTGTTCTGATGCTTGCTCTGATTCTTCAAACTGTGTTTTTGCCTTTTACTACGCCTTTTAATTTTTTCTTGAGAGCCAGACGTGATGTACTGGCTAAAAGGCGCTGCTGTAAACAGGCCTTTGGTGCAGTGGTGAGTTGCGGGGTTAGGGGAAGCATTCTATAGTCCTAGGATTAGGGCTGCATCTTTTAGTGAGCCTGTGCCTCTGAACTGTGAACTTCACAAGTGCTTCTCAGCAGTCCCCTCATTTTAGGTGGGACAGGGCGGCTGGAGGGGGTCGGAGTTTGGTATTTCCCTTCACCTATGTGGAAGGCTACAGACAGCTGAAAGCAGTTAGGGTCTGATAAAACCCCAGCAGGTGAGGATCTGGCTAAATAGTTTCTCTTGAGAGTAGACCTTGTTAAGAACAGAATGCTCTTAAATATTTCAAAATGGCTTCTTTTCCAGAAGCATGAGAGAATTTTTCTCCAGTATTCACGGTGAGGATCTGGTGGAGCTCCAGGAAGCAAAACTCACAAAAGTGTTGGGGTGCCCTGATGACTGGGCCACCCTGGAGGTTTTTTTTCTTTTTTTTTTTTTTTGCGGTACGCGGGCCTCTCCCTGCTGTGGCCTCTCCCGTTGCAGAGCACAGGCTCCGGACGCGCAGGCTCAGCGGCCATGGCTCACGGGCCCAGCCGCTCCGCGGCACGTGGGATCCTCCCGGACCGGGGCACGAACCCGTGTCCTCTGCATCGGCAGGCGGACTCTCAACCACTGCGCCACCAGGGAAGCCCCGGCCTGGAATTTTTAATCTGTCCACACTGAGCCTCCAGCAATTCATCAATTACAGTTCAGGTTTCCCTGACTCCCTGGTTCCCGTGGAGGCTTTTGCCTTGGTAAGTGGTGATTCTCTGGATTTGCCTGTCATGCTCTCCAATTTGGGGGCCAGTGATTTGCCCTGTGACCTCACTTCTATTATGGGTCTAAGAGGAGTTGCTAATTTTTCAGTGTGTTCAGCTTTTTACTTGTTGCTAGGATGGAGTGGTGACTTTCAAGCTTCTTACGTACCAGACCAGAAACCAGAAGTTCCCTCTTTATGTTTTGAAAAGTAGAAAGACAGCTAATACGTATTGAGCACCTGCCCTAAATCAGGTGCTTTACCTGATCCATTGTTTCATTTTCTCCTTTCAACAATCCTATGGGGAAGGTATGATTCTCTCCATTTTGCAGATGAGAAGGTGAGAGTTAGAGGAGGGAGGCGATTGCTCAGGTATTCGTGACTAGTACATGGTCTCCCTCACTCCAAATCCCATCTGCTTCCAGCTATGTTCTCATGTTGGAAATAAAGGAGGAATAAAGGGCAGAAATAACTTAAGCATCAAAAACCATTTTCCATGTTTATAAAACCAGCTCATACTGTAATACTTACGAATAAAGGATCTTTTGTGTGATTAGATTCTAAAGAGACCAGTTTGGTAAAGCCCCAGGGACTGGGTTTTGGCATACTGCTTGCTATACATAGAATGGGCATTTAATAAGTTCTTGCCGAATGAATGAATGAGTAAGCATTCCATCGTGTGTGTTGTATGTCATTAAAGCATTCTTTCAGTGGGTCTGGCCCTGTGCTAAGTGCTTTGCATTCTTTATCTCATGTAATCCTCTTAACAACACAAGGGAGGTGCAGTTATTTTCCCCATTTTTACTGTTGAGGAACCAGAGACAGAAAAAATAAATAACTTGCTCAAGGTCATATAACTAATAATTGTAGAGGTGGGGCTTGGCCCAGGCCTGTCAGGCTGTACAGTTCAGGCTCTTGACCTGGGCTTTCCTGCCTCCTGAGAGGAGCAGGGGAGGGGCTTCCTCCACACACCCACCTGGGCAGGAAGGCACCCCTGCTGATGCTCCCACTAAGTGCCTCACATCCACTATGCATCCTACTACATCCACCTCCGCCAGATGCCGTCTCTCACCGTGCACAGCTGAGGGTGTTTAAAGCTTCCCCTAGACTATAGTCCATGACCCCACAGAACCCTCTAAACTAGAGAATCAGGCAGAGGACAAGCCCAAGTGCCGCTGCCTGAACGGACTTGTAATGTGGCCCAGGAAAGCGTGGTGTCAAGGAGGGTCTTGCAGTCCCTGCCTGGGAATGGACATGATTCCTACTCTGGCTTCTCTTACCCTAGGGCATCAGATGGACGGAGCACAGGATTAAAAGAAGGTCAAGCTACAGAGACCTGCGCTAGGAGTCATCTTTACCAGTTGCTGGCTGTGTCATCCTGGGAAAGCCCCTTAACTTCACGAGACTCTGTTTCCTCCTCTACTGCACAATAATCACGGTACGAATAACAATTCTGTCTCAGGGGCTGTGGTGCTAACTCAGTGATACCGGGCAGAGGAAGGTTCTTTGTAACCTCAAAGCACTCTACAAGTGACTCAGTTCCCAGAGCCCAGGACAGGGGCTTTTCTACTCTACCTTGCACCTCTTCGTGAGGGAGAAAGGAGCACTTTTCATGAAGCAAGGATATCCGAGGACCTGGTGTATTGTCTGAGTCTTGTTTCTGACCCCAGTGTTTGGAACAGTAGCCAATGAAGGAGCCAGTACAGCTTCCTGGGCTGTACTGGCTGTGGTCACCCCCATGAAGGAGTGGGGTTCACAGCCTATCTGAGGTCCATAAATCTTTAGGAACCTGGAACATGTATCCCCTCCTTTCCCTCCCTTGATGATCACTGACACCTCTCTCTCTATTCCCTGCCTAGGCCCACCAGTTCCTCTCCTCTCTTGGAAGGTAAAGTTAAGCCATTTTAAGTGACATGGGGCTTTTTCCTCCCTCAGGACACTAATAATCGTCCCCAAACCCTCTGTTGCCCCTGCTCTACCCTAGGACAGCCAACAGTCTGCTGGGAGCAGGTGCGGGTGAGTAGGAGTTGTTTAACCCCTTAACCTACATTCCTACCCACCACCCCGAATCACAGAAACAAAACACATACACACACAAGTTAACTACTCACTCTTCCTGGACCTCATTCTTCACAAACTGTTGCTCAAATAGTATGGTTATCTGAGGCTTCATGGGGAACACAGTCTTCTGCTCTGAACTGAAAAGTTTAACATAGAGGGAGTGGCCAAGATGGTAGAGTAGGAAGACCCTCAGCTCACCTCCTCCCACAGACACACCAACATTACAACTATTTACAGAAAAATGATTGACAACAAAGACCTGAAAACTAGCAGAATAGATTTCCTACAACTAAAGGTACAAAGAAGGAGCCACAACAAGATGTGTAGTAGGCGTGGAGACAAGTAGGTAACCCACAAATGGGAGGATAATTATAATTGCACAGGTTCTCCTAAGGATCCAATGGTCCAAGCCCCACAGCAGGCTCCCCAGCCTGGTGGTCCTATACCTGGAAGACAAACACCCAGAATGTTTGGCTTTGAACACCAGTGGGGCTTACTTTCAGGAGAGCCAGAGGACTATGGACAATAGAAACTCCACTCTTAAAGGGTGCATGCAAAATCTCACACACTCTGAGACCCAGAGAAAAAGCCATAATTTGAAAGGAGCCTGGATCAGACCCACCTTCTGATCTTGGAGATCCTTCCAGAGAAACAGGAGGCAATTGGAACTCACCCTAGGGACATAGAGACTGGCAGTAGCCATTTGGGGAACTTATTCTACCAGGAGGACTCTGGTACTAGCAAGCACCATTTTGGAATCCTCCATCTAGCTTATTAACTCTAGGACATGGCCCCATCCACCAGCTTGTCAGCACAGTACTTGAACATTTCAGGCCAAGCAGCTAGCCAGGTGCGGACAGAGCCCCACTCACCAGCAGGCCAGCTGCCTTAAGACCTGCTGAGTCCCCAGCTGCCCTGGGACACAGTGCCAGCCACCAGAAAGCCCAGGACCTGGCCTCACCCTCCAGCAGACCAACACCTGCTCTCAAACCCCAGGCCCTGGCCCCAGAGATCCCAGGACACAGCCTCATCTATCAGTGGGTGGGAACCAGCTCTGAGATCCCCTGGGCCCTGATCCATCCCACCCACCAGCAGGCCAACACCAGCTCCAAGACACTTTGGACCCCTCAGCCAGCTGCTGCACGATCCAGCCCACTCAGGAGTGGGATGACAGTAGTTTTGGGACACACTGGACACTTCAGCCAGCCATGTCAGGAACTGGCCCCACCTAACAGCAGGCCGACACTAGATCTGGGACCCCTGGCCCCGCAACCATCCACCCCAGAACATAGCTCCACCCACCAATATGCCAGCACTAGCCCCAGAACCCCCCAGCACTTTGTAGCCAGCCACTTCGTGACCCAGCCCCACCCACCTGTGGCTGGCAGCCTCCACACACAGCAGGGTCTGGCAACCAACCAGACTGGGGGCCAGCCATGTCTACCAGACCAGCCACAGTAGTCAACCCCCTACCACAGAAGGACCCATATAGTCCACATAGGGGGCACTCCTAGAACATATAACTCTGATGACCAGACAGGAATGCACTGCTGGGATGCATAGGACTTCTCCTACAAAAGGCCTCTTCTCCAAGGTCGAGAAATGTAACTAACCTTCCAAATACATAGAAATAAAAACAGCAAATCAGGCAAAATGAGGTTACAGAGGAATATGTTCCAAAACAAAGGAACAAGATAAGACCCCAGAAGAAGACCTAAGTGAAGTGGAGATAAGCAATCTACCTGACAAAGAGTTCAAGGTAATGATCATAAAGATGCTCAAAGGACTTGGGAGAAGAATAGATGAACAGATTGAGAGGTTAGTAGTTTTTAACAAAAAGAGTTAGAAAATATAAGGAACAAACAACAAACAAATGAAGAATACAATAACTGAACTAAAAATACACTAGAGGGCTTCCCTCATGGCGCAGTGGTTGGGAGTCCGCCTGCTGATACAGGGGACAGGAGTTTGTGCCCCGATCCGGGAGGATCCCACATGCCGCGGAGCGGCTGGGCCCGTGAGCCATGGCTGCTGAGCCTGTGCGTCCAGAGCCTGTGCTCCGCAACGGGAGAGGCCACAGCAGTAAGAGGCCCACATACTGCAAAAAAAACAAACAATAAAAATACACTAGAAAAACAACAACAATAGATGATACAAAGGAATGGATCAGTGAACTGGAAAACAGGAATGGAAATCACTGAAGCTGAATAGAAAAATAAAAAAGAAATAAAAAGAAATGAGGACAGTTTAAGAGACCTCAGGGACAACATCAAGTGTACATCAACATTCCCATTATAGAGGTCTCAGAAGGAGAAGAGAGAGACAAGGGGGCAGAGAACATATTAGAAGATATAATAGCTGAAAACTTTCTTAACCTGGGAAAGGAAACAGACATCCAGGTCCAGGAAACATAGAGAGTCCCAAAGAGGGCCACACCAAGACACATTGTAATTAAAATGACAAAAATTAAAGATAAAGAGAGCATCTTAAAAGCAGCAAGAGAAAAAGCCACAAGTCATGTACAAGGGAATGCCCATAAGGCTATCAGATGTTTTTCAGCAGAAACTCTGCAGGCCACAAGGGAGTGGCACAATATGTTTAAAGCGATAAAAGGGAAAAGCCTACAACAAAAGAATACTCTACCCAACAAGGTTTTCATTCACATTTGATGGAGAGAGAGAGTTTTACAGACAAGCAAAAGCTAAAAGAGTTCAGCACCACCAAACCAGCTTTACAAGAAATGTTAAAGGGACTTCTCCAAGCAGAAAAGAAATTAGAAAGATAAAAATTATGAAAGGAAAAATCTCATTGGTAAAGGCATATATACAGTAAAGGAAGTAAATCAACCATATATAAAGCTAGTAGGAAGGTTGAAAGACTAAAGCAGTAAAATCATCTATCTCCACAATAAGTAGTTAAGACAGGAACGAAATAAAGAGATGTAAAATATGATGTTAAAAACAGTAAAAGGGGAGGGGAAGAGTAAAACTTCAAGGTTGTTAAAATGCATTCAAAATTGAGATCAGCAATTTACAATTATATATATATATAACATACACACACACACACACATATAAATTGCTATATATAAACCTCATACTAACCACAAACCAAAAATCGGTAATAGATACACACAGAAAAAAGTCTGAAGAATCCAAACATAACAGTTAAGATTGTCATCAAATCACAAGGGAAGAGAACAAAAGAAGAAAGGAACAAGGAAGAACTACAAAAACAACCCCAAAACAATTAACAAAATAGTAATAAGTACATTCCCATCAATAGTTACTTTAAAATTAAGTGGCCTAAATACTCCAATCAAAAGACCTAGAATGGCTGAATAGATACAAAAACAAGACCCATATATAAGCTACCTAAAAGAGACCCACTTTAGATCTAAAGACACATGGACTGAAAGTGAGGGGATGGACAAAGGTATTCCATGCAAATGGAAATGAAAGCCAGAATAGCTTTATAAATATAAAACATTCCAACCAAAAGCAGCAGAGTACACACTCTTCTCAAGTGCACATGGAACATTCTTTAGGATAGATCACATGCTAGGCCACAGAATAATTCTCAGTAAATTTAAGAAACTAAAATCATATAAAGCAACTTTTCTGACCATAACACTATGAGGCTAGGATTCAACCACAGGGGGAAAAACCTGCAGAAAACACAAACACGTGGAGGCTAAACAATATGCTACTAAATAACCGATGGGTCACTGAAGAAATCAAAGAGGAAACAAAAAATACCTGGAGACAAACGAAAATGAAAACATAATGATCCTAAATCTAGGGGACACAGCAAAAGCATTTCTAAGAATGAAGTTTATAGTGATACAAGCCTACCTCAGGAAACAAGAAAAATCTCAAATAAAAAACCTACCCTTACACCTAAAGGAAACAGAAAGAGAAAAACAAATAAAATCCAAAATTAGTAGAAGGAAAGAAGTTGTAAAGATCAGAGCATAAATAAATGTGATAGAAAAAAAATAGAAAAGACCAATGAAACTAAGAACTGGTTCTTTGAATAGATAAACATAATGGACAAATCTTTACCAGACTCATCAAGAAAAAAAGAGAGAGGACCCAATAAAATAAAATCAGAAATGGAAAAGAAAACGTCACAACCAACACCACAGAAATTCAAAGGATGTTATGAGATCCCTGTGAACAATTGTCTGCCAATAAAATGGACAACCTAGAAGAAATGGACAAATTCCTAGAAATGTACAATCTCCCAAGACTGAACCAGGAAGAAATAGCAAATATGAACAGAGCAATTACTAGTAATGAAATTGAATCAGTTATAAAAAAGAACAACTCCCAACAAACAAAAGTCCAGTATCAGATGGCTTCGCAGGTAAATTCCACCAAACATTTAGAGAAGAATTGACACTTATCCTTCTCAAATTATTCCAAAAAATTGCAGAGGAAGGGATGCTTCCAAACTCATTCTACAAGGCCAGCATCACTCTGACACCAAAACCAGACAAATATAACACAAAAAAAGAAAATTACAGACCAATATCACTGATGAACATAGATGCAAAAATCCTCAACAAAATATTACAAAGAGAATTTAACAATACATAAAGGATCATACACCATG
The DNA here is from genome assembly GCF_963455315.2 of Globicephala melas. Classification (NCBI taxonomy): domain Eukaryota; kingdom Metazoa; phylum Chordata; class Mammalia; order Artiodactyla; family Delphinidae; genus Globicephala; species Globicephala melas. Next base: position 44,358,691 of record NC_083330.1, on the reverse strand, counting down.
ATAAAGTGGGATTTATCCCAGGGATGCAAGGATGTTTCAATACCCACAAATCAATCAATGTGATACACTACATTAACAAACTGGAAAATAAAAATCATATGATCCTCTCAATAGATGCAGAAAAAACTTTTGACAAAATTCAACATCCATTTATGATGAAAACTCTCCACATTATAAAGGCCATAAATGACGTGTCAAAGCTAACATCATACTCAATGGTGAAAAGCTGAAAGCATTTCCTCTAAGATCAGGAAAAAGACAAGGATGTTGCCACTTTTATTCAACATACATTTGGAAGTCCTAGCACAGTAATTGGAGAAGAAAACGAAAAAAAGGAATCCAAATTGGAAAGGAAGAAGTAAAACTGTCACTGTTTGCAGATGACATGATGCTATTCATAGAAAATCCTAAAGATGTCACCAACAAACTACTAAAACTCATCAATGAATTTGAGAGTTGCAGGAGACAAAATTCATATACAGAAATCTGTTGCATTTCTATACACTAACAACAAACTACCAGAAGAAGAAGTTAAGAAAACAATCCCATTTACAATTGCACCAAAAAGAATAAACTATCTAGGAATAAATCTAATGAAGAAGGTAAAAGACCTGTTTTCGAAAAACTGTAAGACACTGTTAAAAGAAATTGAAGATGACACAAACAGATGAAAAGATATATCATGTTCATGGATTGGAAGAATTAATATTATTAAAATAACCATGCTACCCAAAGTAATCTAAAGATTCAATGTAATCCCATCAAAATACCAATGATATTTTTCACAGAACTAGAACTAATAATTCTAATAACTTATGGAAATGCAAAAGACTCCAAATAGCCAAAACAACCTTGAGAAAGAACTAAACTGGTGGTAACATGCCCTGATTTCAAACTATACTAAAAACTACAGTAATAAAAACAGTATGGTACTGGCACAAAAGCAGACACATAGATCAATGTAATGGAATAGAGAGACCAGAAATAAACACACATTTATATGGGCAATTAATATACCACGAAGGAGGCAAGAATATACAATGGGAAAAAGACAGCCTTTCAGTAAATGGTATTGGGAAAACTGGACAGCTACATGCAAAAGAATCAAACTAGACTATTCTCTTGTACAAAAATAAATTCAAAATGAATTAAAGACTTAAATGTAAGATTTGAAACCATAAAACTTCTAGAAGAAAATGTAGGCAGTATACTCTTTGACATCAATCGTGGTAATATTTTTTGGATATTTCTCCTCAGGCAAGAGAAATAAAAGCAAAAATCAACAAATAGGACTACAACAAACTAAAAACTTTCACATCGTGGAGGAAACTCTCAACAAAACAAAAACATCACCTACTAAATGGGGTAAGATACTTGCAAATTATATATCTGACAAGGGGTTAATTTTCAAAATATACAAATAACTCATACAACTCAACATCAAAAAAAAAACCTGATTAAAAATGAGCAGAAGATCTGGATAGACATTTTTCCAAGGAAGACGTATGGATGGCCAACAGAAACATTAAAAGATGCTCAACATTACTCATTACTAATCATCAGGGAAACGCAAATCAAAACCACAATGAGGAACTACCCGGGTGGTGCAGTGGTTAAGACTCCGCACTCCCAATGCAGGGGGCCCAGGTTCGATCCCTGGCCAGGGAACTAGATTCACATGCATGCCACAACAAAGAGTTTGCCTACCACGACTAAGGAGCCCGTGTGCCACAACTAAGGAACCAGCAAGCCACTACTAAGGAGCCCACAAGCCACAGCTAAGGAGTTCACCTGCTGCAACTAAGACCCAGCACAACCAAATAAACAAATAACCACAATGAGATATCACTTCAAATATGTCAAAGTAGATATTATCAAAGAGACAAAAAATAACATGTGTTGGCGAGGATGTGGAGAAAACAGAACACTTGTATGCTATAGGTGGGAATAGAAATTGGTGCAGCCATTATGGAAAAGAGTGGCGATTCCTCAAAAACTTGAAAATAGAAGTACCGTATAATCTAGAAGTTCCACTCCTGGGTATTTATATGAAGAAAATTAAATCTCTATTTAGAAAAGATACATACACCCTTAGGTTCATAGCAGCATTATTTATGACGGCCAAGATGTGGAAGCAATCTAGGTGCCCATCCAGAGATGAATGAATAAAGAAGATATGATATATACATAAAATGGAATATTACTCAGCCATAAAAGAGAATTAAGTCTTGTCACTTGCAACAACATGGATAGACCTAGAGGGAATTATTCTAAGTAAAATAAATCAGACAGAGAAATCCTATATGATTTCACTTATATGTGGAATCTAAAAAACAGAACAAATGAACAAACAAAACAAAACATAAACAGAGTTATAGATACAGAGAACAAACAGGTGGTTGCCAGAGGGGAGGAGAGAAGGGGGAGGGAAGAAATAGGTGAGGGGAATTAAGAGCTACAAACTTCCAGTTGCAAAATAAATGAGTCACAGGTATGAAATGTACAGTGTGGGGAATATAGTCAATAAATATGTAATACCTTTTTTTGGTGACATATCGTAACTAGATTTATCATGGTGATAATTTTGAAATGCATAGAAATATCAAATCACTATGTTGTATACCAGGAAGTAACATAGTGTTGTAAGTCAATTATACTTCAAAAACAAAGAAACAAACAGACTCATAGAAAAAGGATCATATTTGTGGTTATCAGAGGCAGAAGGTTTGGATAGGGGGAACTGGATGAAGGCAGTCCAAAGGTACAAGCTTCCCATTATAAGATAAATAAATACCAATGATATATCGTATAACATGATAAATATAATTAACACTACTGTACATTTTATCTAAAAATCGTTAAGAGTAAATCCTGAGTCTTCATCACAAGGAAAACTTTTTCTTTTTTTATAAATTTCTTTATTTTTTGGCTGCGTTGGGTCTTAGCTGCTGCACGTGGGCTTTCTCTAGTTGTGGCGAGTGGGAGCTACTCTTCATTGTGGTGCGGAGGCTTCTCATTGCTGTGGCTTCTCTTGTTGCAGAGCATGGGCTCTAGGTGCACAGGCTTCAGTAATTGTGGTACGTGGGCTCAGTAGTTGTGGCTCATGGGCTCTAGAGTGCAGGCTCAGTAGTTGTGGTGCACGGGCTTAGTTGCTCCACAGCATGTGGGATCTTCCCAGACCAGGGATCGAACCCATGTCCCCTGCATTGGCAGGTGGATTCTTAACCACTCTGCCACCAGGGAAGTCCCAAAACTATACTTTTTTATTTCCTTAATTTTGTATCTATATGAGATGATGAATGTTCACTAAACTTACTGTAGTAATCATTTCATGATGTATGCTATACACCTTAAAGTTATACAGTGCTGTTTGTCAATTATATCTCAATAAAACTGGAAGAAAAAAGTTTAACATAAGACTTATGGCTCAGGATAGAGCTAGCACTGCGTATCATATGGGATTCCTCATCTCCCTCCACCCAAGGCTTGCTCCTGCTAGAAACGTTTCTTCAATTTCCTTTTTTTTAAATGTATCTGTTGCCATTTTATTTTTATTTATTTATTTGTTTATTTTTTGGCTGCGTTGGGTCTTTGTTGCTAAGTGCGGGCTTTCTCTAGTTGCAGCAAGTTGGGGATACTCTTCATTGTGGTGCACGGGCTTCTCATTGCAGTGGCTCCTCTTGTTGCAGAGCACGGCCCCTAGAGTGCGTGGGCTTCAGTAGTTGTGGCATACAGGTTTAGTTGCTCTGAGGCATGTGGGATCTTCCCGAACCAAGGATTGAACCCATGTCACCTGCATTGGTGGTCGGATTCTTAATCACTGCGCCACCAGGGAAGTCCCTCTCCTATTTCCTCTCGTTAAGAGGCAAGATTAGCCAGAGACATCTCTTGATGTTGAAACATAGCTCGGAGAATTAACATTCTATTAGATCCCTGGATAATAAGCAAGGATCCCTCTGGGATCTTAGTCTAAAGACAGTTGCCAAATGTACCAATGACAAGTCAATATTTACGATCATACTTATAATTAAATATGTTGTGTGAGTACAAACTATGGCAGCAACAGTTACAGCAGGATTCTCTTTTACCTCCATCAGTGACTGAGTCTTCCATATCATTTCAGAGCGATACATAAATAAAACAAAATCTCATCACCTGTTATATATAAGTACTCCCTTTATTTTTACTCTTAGGTCATAATATCCCTCCTATTACTAGGAATTTGAAGATGTTTGATTGAATAACTAAAGTAAGAATTCCAAATTTGTCTTTATCATTCGATCAAAAAATTTTTTGCATTAACAGCTGGCAAAACACTGCACTAATACTATGAACCCTCAACACAAACATCTGGATATTAATACTTGATTGTGGTAAGAGATAGTTACTGGCTCAGGAGAGTGGTGAGGAGAGAATATCTTATTAACAAACACCTCCTTTGGAGTACTCTCTAAGAATACTAATATTTTTGCAACGTTAAGATTTTGTTTCCAGGACCTTATCTAAGATTCATCAGCATCATAGAATTTGCCAAGGGTCGGGAATCTTGGGAGACCATTTTAGAATACTGCCTACCACACAGATGTCAGTGCCCGCGTATTCTTTAAACGACTCACTTCCTCTCCCCGATGTTATGGGCATTGGTTCTGAGCCCAGCCAGACAAACAAAAATGATATCATGTACATGCAATGAAAAATGATACACAAAGCAAAAGGCAGAATTGGTCTACTATGCAGGGGTGGTGTGGCTGCTGAGGGGATGTTTAAAGGAAGTTTCAAGAAGTGATATTTCAACTGGATGGTTAGAAAAAGAACCATGCCTTCTTTCTGTCTTCACTGCCCGGCACAGTCTTCAGGTACAGAGTAGACCCCCGCTGATGTTTGTTGAATGACCTTGTAGGTGTCTTCTAGGTGGAGGAGGGGAAAGAGAATTCTAGATAGAGGGAATTTCATGTACAGAGACCCAAAGTTTTAAAGCCACTTGCTATGTTCAAGGATCCATGAAAAGTATCCAATTATCTAAACGTGCAAGGCAAGACATAGCAAGAGAAGAGGCTGACAATGAGGCCAGAACGTGGGAGGCTTGGAATATGGTGCTAAGGAGGTAGGACTTTATTTTGAAAATGAAAAGGAACACTTGAAGAGCTTTAAGGAAGTGAAAACAAAATCAGATTTGTGTTTGAGAAAGTTAGCTCCAGTAGAGAGCACAGTGTGAAGGCTGGTTTGAGGTGAGGGTTAGGATGGATGGGAGTGAAGCTAACCCAGGGCTGTAGGAATTAGTGTCTAGTGGTCTTGGAGTGCAGGTTAGGAAAGAGGAGGGTCTACACCAAGACAATGGCAGTGGGATGGAGAAGGGGAATGGCCCCCAAAGCTGGTTGGAAAGTAGAGTGACTGAAGAACGTGGTTGGGAAGAAGAGTTGATCGGATTTGAAGGATGACAGAGTCATGGAGGATGACCTGAGAATGACTCCGGCTTAGGAGATGGATAAATGATGAGACCATCCATTGAGCTTGGAGACTAAGAGAAAGAACATGTTTGAGGAGTGGGGGGGTGGGGGGTGGTGGTAATGGAGGGAAGAAGGGCAGCTGTGAATGACAAGTACACTTTGGGGCATGTTGAGTTTGAGGTGCTTGTAGAATATCCCAACAGAGAATCCAAGAGAATGACATTGAGTTCTGAGCTCTAGAGCTTAACAGGGATGGATACACATCAGGGTCTCCAGCTTCTAGGTGAGCAAGCAAGTCATAGCATTGAATAGTCACAGAGGGACAGTGTATAGAATAAGAAAGTAAAGAAGCTGAATATAAAACCACGTGTCACCAAAAGTCTGCAACGTCGAGGGCAGAAAACATGAGCTGGAATCAAAGGTGAGAGAAGAGAGGCTTTGATGGGAACTGTGAGTCTGGGAATATGTAGCGACCACAGAAGGTAAACAAAGCAATGAGGGGCTGCTTCATTGTCAGAAGAAACTGTGCCCGTGAAAATCTTTGCTGGTATTTAGTTCACTGGCTTGAGTTGTAAAAAAACACAGAGAGGGCAAGTCTCACCACACCGTGCATAATTTCAACACAGAAGTAAATTAGCTCGTAAAATAGATTGTCAAAGAGTCCTTTATTGGGTTAGGAAATACTTGTTTTCACTGAGGTCTATTCTTTTGAAGAAAAAAAGAACTTGAGAGAAAATGTATAATTCTCCTTTGATCTCTGTAATTAAGAGATTTGACCCAAGTGTTCATCAGCCCTTAATAAAAATCAGTAACGTTCCCGTTACTTTCCGTGACTTGTTTTCTAAGTTGAAGAACGAAAGAGTATCTTTCATAAGATCATCAGGGGTAAACAGGATTTCACAAGAAGAGGGATCAGTGTGGAAAAATAAAATTTTAAAAGGGGCAGATCCGTTTTCTATTTAGTTTTCCTTTGCCCATGTCAGACTCCACCAAATAACCTGAATAAATACTAGCAATTGCTGTGCCCCACCAAAGTCTGGACATGCTTCAAACATCTCCAAAGGACAATATATTTACTCGAAAAAATATAAAGATGAAGTTAACCAACTGTGTGTAAATTCACCACAATCTCTCCTCATTATCCAGAGGGGATGGCCCATGACGATAACTTAATGAGATCAAGTCCAGCTGAAATGCAGAGATTCAAGTGCCAAAAAGTCAGTGTCTCTCTGCTTTTCTCCTCTGCTCCCTGGAAGCTGGTGTCTTGCTAAGTAGCTGGCTGGGTACTCACATTCTTGGTGACTTGGAGGAGGCAGGAGCTTTGGCAAAGCAGCAATAACACACACGCGCACACACATGTACGCAGGCACATAGACACACACATACATCTCAATTCTGTCCTCTCCATCCCCTGAAACAGTAAGAATGTCAAACCCTTAAGTTCTAGAATGACTCTGAGGATGTTTATATGAAATCATCCTATTTCTCTGCTATTTAGTTAACGGTTGGTTATGCGACCGGGTTCGCGTCAGCAGACAAGGGGATTGGGGAGAACCTTGACCGATGGGGCCAATGACGTGGTAAAGAGAGACCTGACTTAAGGAAAGAGGAAGAGGCTCCCCAGCAGCAGTGGGGAGGCAGCAATGGGAAATGCCAACAACTCCTGGAGCCCATGTGAACGGAAAGCCGAGGTCGGTAGTCCATTAATCAGAGCAGAAGGGGAACTAAAGAAGAAAGCACACGAAATTGGAAAAAACAGAAAGGACAAGGTATTTCCTTAGCGAGAATGGGAAAGTCACACACCCTTCTCCTCCCCTCCCCAGACACGCCTGGAGTTTTGTTTCACTAATCTCTTTGAGAAGGTGTTCCCAGATGCTCTCTAGCCTATCAATTTATAAGAAAATCTACTTATCATTCCCAGTGAAAATGAATTTGAACGTCAGCCATAACTAGTTTCTCAAGTGGAAGCCAAGTAGGGCAGGTCTGAGTACTTTATTTCCTGCCACCTGAAGGTTTGGAGTCAAGCAGAGGTTAAAATGTGCAATGGGCTGAGCACAGACAGTTCAAATGCTGGCCCTGTCACTTATGGTATGACCTTGGATAGGCTCTTCATAGATCTAAACCTCAGTTTTCTCACCTGTATAATGGGAATAATAATATTCCAGATCCATATCCCTTTTTAGCAATTCTGAAAACCAAAGCGCTCTGAAAAACAGATTTTTTTAAGTTTGCAGGAAATTCATTTGATGGCAAAACCTGAACTGAACTAATGTGAGACTTTCTATAGTTTTTATTTATCCCATTAAGCATGATTATCCATACGTTTGCTGCAGAAACATCAATGTGTACGAGGATGGATGGGTGTCACGGAGGTGTTATGAATAGTCCAGTATATGCACATTTGTGAAATTTGTCTCTCACAAATATGAAAGATTCTGAATTCTGAAGCATACCAGGGGATCTGTGTGGAATCTGAATAAGGGATTGGGGACCTGTTCCTTGGGGATATTGGAAATACTAAGGGAAATAATGTGTATGAGGTGCTTGTAACAATGTCTGGCACTCTGTAAATACTCAAGAAGTACAGACTAGAATTTTTTATTACAAAATATTCGAATGAAGAGTGATCTGCTCCTGTCCCTGTCACTGTGGAATTCACCGAGGGGAAACATCAAACTCGGAGGCACCGACTCCCCTTCCACCAGCCCTATCACTGAAGGCCCTGCACTTTTTGGAAAAAGAACCTCCCCGGAAGGCTATGCATATGTTCCTGGCGCTGTGGAGATGAGCCCCAAAGCCTAAAGCCAAGAAAAAGTTCCGAACGCACAACATTTGACGATCACAAGGGCAGGGTATGAAAGAAGGGCTGAAACTGGACATACTCCCTCCTAAAGGTGGTGTGGCCTGATGGAAGGAGGCTCGACCTTGAAGCTAGAGAGACCTCAGTCCTAGCCCCACCCTCCCTAATGATGGGAACCGCTGGGTCTCAGTTTCTTCACATGTAAAGTGGCCTAACAGTACTTCTGGAAGTTTCGTTATGACGGAAAAGCATTCTGCATGGGGCCTGGTACATAGAAGAGGCTCAGCAAGGGACAGGCAGACAGACATACGCACAAACCATTATACTGGGTGACAAGAAAACCAAGGTTACTACAGAGTACAGGTCTGCCTTGCCCTAAATTACACCCCTGGGGGAAAAGCCTTATATTTCCTGCAGAAGTGAGGCTAAGAGACCACGCAGAGGGGGCAGTCTGTCTATGAAGAGTTCTAATCCTGCAGTGGTGAGAGGTGAGCCTGGGTTCTTCTTCCTAACAAGACAATCTCCCCTGCTCCTTTGGGGACCTCGGTAGGACAGCCATACACAAGGTCAGGTTGGAAACTGCAAGGTGATCTGTGAACACATGGATGGTCAATAAGGCTCATTCACCTCCTGAATCCAATTTTGGCTGTGTTACCAAGTCCCAGTATGACCCCTTAAAAAAAGGAATCATTATCAAGTGTACTTGGAAGAAGAGGGGGGTGTTTTCTGCCATTCAAAGTGAACCCTTTCATGAAGGAGACCTTTAACCCAAATAATCACCTTGTCCTCGCATACCCAAATCAGAACTAACACAAAAAGTAAACATGTTCATTACAGAGGTGGCCTTGAGATTATCCCCAGCCAATGCCTGGTTTTCTACGGTTAGAGACTTTGACCCACGTAATCATATTTTCTTCAGACCCGAGCCATAGGTCTTGAGAAATAGCAAGTATAAGGCATTATCGACATATTGGCTTTCCTAAGCACTCCTTTCCTCTTTCCTGCCCATCATGGCTGGAGGTGAGGATCCCCACCTTCCCCACCCTGGACCTCAGGGGTTCAGCTCCTCATTCCAGTGAGTCACAGCAGCATTGAGAACGCACCTTCACAGTACCTGTGCCCAAGCCCAGAATGAAGAGGCTTCCCGGACCATCCTTTGACTGGCCGCTGTCCACGAACTCACTCTCATCTTTTCAGAGCAACATCTCAACAGCCAGGAGTTAGGGCACCAACAAGTCTGGGGCACAAGAGGAAGGGATGGAAAATGAACATGGGAGTGAGAAGAGGGAATTTTTAGAAATAATTTGACATTTGATTAATTTCTTAAAGCATCAAAGTATAAAATAAATATCCATGAGTCCATCCTGGTATAAATAAATAACTAAACAAATAAATAAATGTAGGAGAAAGGACAGCTCTTCCTTACAAAAGAATTCCACTTAATAAATGTAGAAAGAGTGAAGAAAATAGAAAATCACAATTAGAACACCACCGTAATAACTGCTACATGCAAGGTCCACTGATGGATGCTAGAATTAGCAGGCAAAAGTTTGAGGAGAAACAGGAAATTTGCATGGTCTCAAAGTGTGTCTCCCATCATACCTGTTATTTACAAAGAGAAAATAGTGGACCCTGGTGGTCCAGTGGTTAAGGCTCCGCGCTTCCAGTGCAGGGGGCGCAGGTTTGATCCCTGATTGCGGAACTAAGATCCTACATGCCGCGTGCTGTGGCCAAAAAAAAAAAAAAAAAAAAGAGAGAAAAATAGTAACCTTACAGTGGAGAAATGCAGCAGCAGACACCACCCTAACCAAGCAATTGAGGCTAAGATAGCCAGTATTAAGACATATCTACATGTGTACCCTCTGAAGATCTTGCACTGAGAACTGTATTCTTACCAAAAATGCATGATTTCAACCTAATCATGAGAAAACACTGAACAATCACAAGTTAAAGACAACTCTACAAAATAATTGACCAGTACTCTTCCAAAGTGTCAAAGTCACGATAGACAAGGAAAGACAGAAGAACTGCCATGGAAGAGCCAACTAGATGTGACAACTAAATATAGTGTGGGATCCTGGATTGGAGATGGGAACAGAAAAAGGACATGAGTAGAAAAACTGGTGGAATCTGAACAAAGGCAGTAGTTTAGTTAATAGTACTGCACTTGTGTTGACTTCTGAAATTTTTTAAAATATATTTATTTATTTATTTGGTTACACCAGGGTGTTAATTGAGGCAGGCAGGCTCCTTAGTTGCGGCTTGCTGGCTCCTTAGTTGTGGCATGCAAACTTTTAGTTGTGGCATGCATGTGGGATCTAGTTCCCTGACCAGGGATCGAACCTGGACCCCCTGCATTGGGAGCTCAGAGTCCTATCCACTGTGCCACCAGAGAAGTCCTGACTTCTCAATTTTGATCCTTGTACTGTGGTTCTGCTAAATGGTTTTTTTTTTCTTTTGAATTTTATTTTATTTATTTTTTATAGAGCAGGTTCTTTAGTTATCTATTTTATACACATCAGTGTATACAAGTCAATCCCAATCTTCCAATTCATCCCACCATCACTACCCCACCACCAATTTCCTCCCTTGGTGTCCATACGTTTGTTTTCTACATCTGTGTCTCTATTTCTGCCCTGCAAACCAGTTCATCTGTACCATTTTTCTAGGTTCCACATATATACGTTAATATACGATATTAGTTTTTCTCTTGCTGATTTACTTCACTCTGTATGAGTGACTCTAGGTCCATCCATGCCTGTACAAATGACCCAATTTCATTCCTTCTTATGGCTGAGTAATATTCCATTCTATATATGTGCCACATCTTTATCCGTTCATCTGTCGATGGACACTTAGGTTGCTTCCATGTCCTGGCAGTTGTAAATGGTGCTGCAATGAACATTGTGGTACATGACTCTTTTTGAATTATGGTGTTCTGAGGGTATATGCCCAATAGAGGGATTGCTGGGTCATATGGTAGTTCTATTTTTAGTTGTTTAAGGAACCTCCATACTGTTCTCCATAGTGGCTGTATCGATTTATATTCCCACCAACAGTGCAAGAGGGTTCCCTTTTCTCCACACCCTCTCCAGCATTTATTGTTTGTAGATTTTTTCATGATGGCCATTCTGACTGATGGGAGGTGATACCTCATTGTGGTTTTGATTTTCATTTCTCTAATGATTAGTGATTTTGAGCATTCTTTCATGTGTTTGTTGGCAGTCTGTATATCTTCTTTGGAGAAATGTCTATTTAGGTCTTCTGCCCATTTTTGGATTGGGTTGTTTGTTTTTTTGATATTGAGCTGCATGAGCTGCTTGTATATTTTGGAGATTAATCCTTTGTCGGTTGCTTCATTTGCAAATATTTTCTCTCATTCTGAGGGCTGTCTTTTAGTCTTGCTTATGGTTTCCTTTGCTGTGAAAAAGCTTTTAAGTTTCATTAGGTCCCATTTGTTTATTTTTGTTTTTATTTCCATTCCTCTAGGAGTTGGGTCAAAAAGGATCTTGCTGTGATTTAAGTCATAGAGTGTTCTGCCTATGTTTTCCTCTAATTTTTTTTATAGTGTCTGGCCTTACATTTAGGTCTTTAATCCATTTTGAGTTTATTTTTGTGTATGGTGTTGGGAAGTGTTCTAATTTCATTCTTTTACATGTAGCTGTCCAATTTTCCCAGCACCATGTATTGAAGAGGCTCTCTTTAATCCACTGTGTATTCTTGCCTCCTTTATCAAAGATAAGGTGACCAAAGGTGCATGGGTTTATCTCTGGGCTTTCTATGCTATTCCATTGATCTGTATTTCTGTTTTTGTGCCAGTACCATACTATCTTGATTACTATTGCTTTGTAGTATAGTCTGAAGTCAGGGAGCCTGATTCCTCCAGCTCCGTTTTTCTTTCTCAAGATTGCTTTGGCTATTCGGGGTCTTTTGTGTTTCCATACAAATTGTAAAGTTTTTTGGTTCCAGTTCTTTGAAATATGCCATTGGTACTTTGATAAGGATTGCATTGAATTTGTAGATTGCTTTGGGTAGTAGAGTCATTTTCACAATGTTGATTCTTCCAAATGAAGAACATGGTACATCTCTCCATCTGTTTGTGTTGTCTTTAATTTGTTTCATCATCATCTTATAGTTTTCTGCATACAGGTCTTTTGTCTCCTTAGGTAGGTTTATTCCTAGGTATTTTATTGTTTTTGTTGCAGTGGTACATGGGAGTGTTTCCTTAATTTTTCTTTCAGATTTTTCATCATTAGTGTATAGGAATGCAAGAGATTTCTGTACATTAATTTTGTATCCTGCTACTCTACCAAATTCATTGATTAACTCTAGTAGTTTTCTGGTAGCATCTTTAGGATTCTCTATATATAGTATCATGTCATCTGCAAACAGTGACCGCTTTACCTCTTCTTTTCTGATTTGGATTTCTTTTCCTTCTCTGATTGCTGTGGCTAAAACTTCCAAAACTATGTTGAATAATAGTGGTGAGAGTGGGCAACCTCGTCTTGTTCCTGATCTTAGAAGAAATGGTTTCAGTTTTTCACCATTGAGAACAATGTGGGCTGTGCGTTTGTCATATATGGCCTTTATTATATTGAGGTATGTTCCCTCTATGCTTACTTTCTGGAGAGTTTTTATCATAAATGTGTGTTGAATTTTGTCAAAAGCTTTTTCTGCATCTATTGAGATTATCATATGGTTTTTATCCTTCAATTTGTTAATATGATTTATCACACTGATTGATTTACCTATATTGAAGAATCCTTGCGTTCTTGGGATAAACCCCACTTGATCATGGTGTATGATCCTTTTACTATGTTGTTGGATTCTGTTTGCTAGTATTTTGTTGAGGATTTTTTGCATCTCTGTTCATCAGAGATATTGGTCTGTAGTTTTCTTTTTCTGTGAAATCTTTGTCTGGTGTTGGTATCAGGGTGACAGTGGCCTCATAGAATGAGTTTGGGAGTGTTCCTCTCTCTGCTATATTTTGGAAGAGTTTGAGAAGGATTGGTGTTAGCTCTTCTCTAAATGTTTGGTAGAATTGGCCTGTGAAGCCATCTGGTCCTGGGCTTTTGTTTGTTGGAAGATTTTAAATCACAGTTTCAATTTCAGTACTTGTGGTTGGTCTGTTTATATTTTCTCTTTCTTACTGGTTCAGTCTTGGAAGGTTGTGCTTTTGTAAGAATTTGTCCATTTCTTCCAGGTTGTCCGTTTTACTGGCATAGAGTTGCTTGTAGTAATCTCACATGATCCTTTGTATTTCTGCAATGTCAGTTGTTACTACTCCTTTTTCATTTCTAATTCTGTTGATTTGAATCTTCTTCCTTTTTTTCTGGATGAGTCTGGCTAACGGTTTGTCAATTTTTTTTTATCCTCTCAAAGAACCAGCTTTTAGTTTTATTGATCTTTGCTACTGTTTTCTTCATTTCTTTTTCAATTATTTCTGATCTGATCTTTATGATTTCTTTCCTTCTGCTAACTTTGGGTTTGTTTCTCTTTTTTTGTTCTTCTTTCTCTAATTGCTTTAGGTGTAGGGTTAGGTTGTTTTTTTGAGATGTTTCTTGTTTCTTAAGGTAGGATTGTATTGCTATCAACTTCCCTCTTAGAACTGCTTTTGCTGCATCCCATAGGTTTTGGGTCGTTGTGTGTTCATTGTCATTTGTTTCTAGGTATTTTTTGATTTCCTCTGTGATCTCTTCGTTATTAAGTATTGTATTATTTAGCCTCCATGTGTTTATAATTTTTACAGATCTTTTCCTGTAATTGATATCTAGTCTCATAGCATTGTGGTCGGAAAAGATATTTGATACGATTTTCAATTTTCTTAAATTTACCAAGGCTTGATTTGTGACCCAAGATATGTTCTATCCTGGAGAATGTTCCATGAACACTTGAGAAGAAAGTGTATTCTGTTGTTTTTGGATGGAATGTCCTATAAATATCAATTAAGTCCATCTTGTTTAATGTATCATTTAAAGCTTGTGTTTCCTTATTTATTTTCATTTTGAATGATCTGTCCATTGGTGAAAGTGGGCTGTTAAAGTCCCCTATTATGATTGTGTTACTGTCAATTTCCCCTTTTATGGCTGTTAGCATTTGCCTTATGTATTGAGGTGCTCCTATGCTGGGTGCATAAATATTTACAATTGTTACATCTTCTTCTTGGATTGATCCCTTTATCATTATGTAGTGTCCTTCTTTTTCTCTTGTAATAGTCTTTGTTTTAAAGTCTATTTTGTCTGATATGAGAATTGCTACTCCACCTTTCTTTTGATTTCCATTTGTATGGAATATCTTTTTCCATCCCCTCACTTTCAGTCTGTATGTATCCCTAGGTCTAAAGTGGGTCTCTTGTAGACAGCATATGTACAGGTTTTATTTTTGTATCCATTCAGCTAGTCTGTGTCTTTTGGTTGGAACATTTAATCCATTTACATTTAAGGTAATTATTGATATGTATGTTCCTATTACCATTTTCTTAATTGTTTTGTTTTTGTTTTTGTGGGTATTTTCCTTCTCTTGTGTTTCCTGCCTAGACAAATTCCTTCAGCATTTGTTGTAAAGCTGGTTTGGTGGTGCTGAATTCTCTTAACTTTTGCTTATCTGTAAAGGTTTTAATTTTTCCATCAAATCTGAATGAGATCCTTGCTGGATAGAGTAATCTTGGTTGTAGGTTTTTCCCTTTCATCACTTTAAATATGTCCTGCCACTCCCTTCTGGCTTGAGGAGTTTCTGCTGAAAAACCAGCTGTTACCCTTATGGGGATTCCCTTGTATGTTATTTGTTGCTTTTCCCTTGCTGCTTTTAATATTTTTTCTTTGTATTTAATTTTTGATAGTTTGATTAATATGTGTCTTGGCGTGTTTCTCTTTTGGGTTATCCTGTATGGTACTCTCTGTGCTTTCTGGACTTGATTGACTATTTCCTTTCCCATGTGTAGGGATGTCTCTGACTATAATCTCTTCAAATATTTTCTCAGCCCCTTTCTTTTTCTCTTCTTCTTCTGGGACCCCTATAATTCGAATGTTGGTGCATTTAATGTTGTCCCAGAGGTCTCTGTTACTGTCCTCAATGCTTTTCTTTGTTTTTTTTTCTTTATTCTGCTCTTTGGTGGTTATTTCCACCATTCTGTCTTCCAGCTCACTTATCCGTTCTTCTGCCTCGGTTATTCTGCTATTGTTTCCTTCTGAAGTATTTTTAATATCAGTAATTGTGTTGTTCTTCACTGTTTGTTTGCTGTTTAGTTCCTCTAGATCCTTGTTAAATGTTTCTTGTATTTTCTCCATTCTGTTTCTGAGATTTGGGGTCATCTTTACTATCATAACTCTGGATTATTTTACAGGTAGGTTGCCTATTTCATCTTCATTTATTTGGCCTTGTAAGTTTTTACCTTGCTCCTTCATCTGTAACATATTTTTTTGTTGTTTGATTTTTTTTTTTTTCTCTTTTTGATGGGTGATGTTGTATTCCTGCCTTACTGGTTGTTTGGCCTGAGTTGTCCAGCACTGGCGTTTGCAGGCCATTGGATAGAGCCGGGTCTTGGTGCCAAGGTGAGGACCTCTGGGAGGCCTCACTCTGATTAATATTCCCTGGGGTCCTAGGTTCTCTGTTAGTCCAGCAGTTTGGACTCGGAGCTCCCATCACAGGAGCTTGGGCCCGACCTCTGGCCTGGGCACCAAGATCTCACAAGCCAGTTTGCCGGCAGTTCGTCCCGTCCCCTTAGGTGTCCGTGGTCCCCCACTGGTGCCTGATAGGTGCACTACTTTTGAGGAGACTCAAATTCCGCGTCCTCCTAGTAGGCCATCTTGACTCCGCCCTCTGCTAAATGTTAACATTAGGAAAAGCTGAGTGAAGCATAGAGGGGAACTCTGTACTGTTTGTGCAACTTTTCTGTAAGTATAAAATTATATCAAAATAAACATTTATTTTTTAAAGCATAAAGTAACGGGACTGTTGTTAAGACTTCCTCACATTGCTAAATGGTTTAGTATTAGTTCTATTGTGAATTACATATTGGGAGGGAAGATGAGGCACTAGAATCATTTTAGGGCTCAGGGCCTCTAAATGCTACTTTCAGCAAATTGGCTCTGTCCTTGGGAAATCACCAGGCAGCTCTATTCCTCACCCAAGCCCATTTCTTCCCTCCTTGGAGGTTGAAGGAACTTAGAGACACCTCCTACTGCACCACCACTCCCTCCTCCAGGACGATTCTAAGGGCTTGGGCCCTTGACCCCCAGGGTGTGGGCATACTTTATGGTGTCAATAGGGCAATCCCAGCAGAATAGACCATTCAACCTTAATTCCAGAGACAGAGTATGCATGCTTGGGGCAGGGTCATTTCGTTAGGGGAATAATAAATCCTACTTTCCAGGTTATAAGAATTAGATGAGATAATATAGGCTACAACCAGTGTGGACCTTGAAAACAGTATGCAAAGTGAAATAAGCCAGATACAGAAGGATATGATTCCACTTATATGAGGTGCCTGAAATAAGCAAACTCACAGCAACAGGAAGTAGATTAGTGGTTACCAGGAAGGGGGCAGTGGGCGAATGAGGAGCTGTTGTTTAATGGGTACAGAGTTTCTCTTGAGATGATGAAAAATTTCTGGAGCTGAATGGCAGTGATAGTTGCACAACAATATGAATGTACTTAATGCCACTGAACTGCACACTGGGAAATGGTTAAGGTGGTAAATTTTATGTTTATGTATATCTTACCACGATCAAAAATACTACGAAAATTCAAAGAATTAGATGAGATGATAAAAGCTCTTATAAAGCCCCAGCCCATAGTGGACACAGATACCATTAGCTTCCTCCTTCACTAAAGTTTTAGAAAATAGAACTATTATGTAATTGTTCCATGTGATTTTTGACCATGGCAGCCACATTTGTTTTTTATAATTAACCACATTCTTAACCCCACTATGACATGGTTTCCAACATTCATTTTTTATTCTAATACAATGTTAAGACTGAATGATGAATTTTTAAAAAACATTAGGCTCACATGTCCTGTAAGAGCATTTCTGTTTAGCATAACAGATCAAAACTGAAATCAACTACATGATTCCCAATGGTGCTGTGAGGAATTTTGGCCATGGCTCTAGGTACAGCTTTACAGATATGCTTGCATATAACCTAACACTGTTGATTAATTAAACTGTGTTCCTCCCCAGGTTTGGGCAATCACTCATAACCCTCTTCCCACTGGAGCTGCCATTGCTCCTACCACTTCCAACAGAGGACCCCTGAGCCACCTGTGGTGAAAATTTCATACCTAGGCCCTCAGCCTAGGTTTGGCATTTCTGTGACCACTGTAGCTGAGCTTGAAAGTCGCTCTTAGAGTTAGTGTTATCATGACATCTTGCTGCTTCTGAGCATGTGGCCAAACTCTGCCAAGATGCTGACGCATGACTGGCGTTTCATTGCCCGTTTCACTTAGCCCCGGTTTTGTGACAAGGCTCCCGCTGCCTGGTGAGACTTCATGCTCAGCCTTTTGTTAAATGAGGATTATATGCAGGGTCCTGGCCTTGGACGTCAGGGTGAGACACTGTCTTGCAGAATACTTCTCTTTTATGGTTTTCTGTAATGGAAATTTCATTGTTCCACACTTTAGCTTTGGTTTTGTAATCACTGATGATATAATGAATTCTGGTTCTGTTCTGGCAAAGTCAGTCTGCACTGTTAAAGACACAGAAGATACAGCTGCTTTAGAACATACAGAGATGGATCCTCCAGGTCCATAAGTCCCACCGCCTCCACCACCATCCTTGTCAATCTCCTGAAAGATCAGTTTCACGGTATACTACAATTTGGAGGGGATGGTAGTGCCATAGCTTGACAGCTCCTTCACTGTTGCGCAAAGAGTAGCAGGTCCTCATCTCGGAGTTTGCAATTTTGTGAAACATCAGCTACCTCTAGTGGGGCTAATTGCCTCCCTCATGTCTAAGTGCTTGAAAGTCTTTGGCCTTGACTTCAAGATTTGGGTTTCCAGATAAAATACACAACTCCCAGTTATATTTCAATTGTAGGTAGACAATGAATACATTTTTTAGCATAAGTATGTCCCATGCAATACTTGGGACATACTTACACTAAAAAAAGTTCTCATTATTTGTCTGAAATTCAAATGTAACTGGGCAGCCTCTTATTTTTACTTGCTAAATCTGGCAGCCCTACTCAAGATCAGACTCTTGTCATTGTCCTATCCTCTGGGTCTGTCCTTGTGGGACTCTGATAATTCATTTTGCCAAGAAGCCTGAGACAGAATGAGGGAAAGGAAGAATCTTAATCACACTTGGCCTTTTGTTCTATCTAGCTCCGAGTGTCACAGATATGCATTAAATTCATAAATAAATGAAAACCTCTCATTTAGACAGCTGAAGTTCAGTTCATTTCTATCCTGAAACTTTAGCAAATTGGATTCCATTGAAAGGAAGGATGGTGTAAAGAGGAAAGAATGATCTAGGGACTGAGTCAGTCATCCCAGGCCCAGTGAGCATGGTGTGGAGTGACCACAGCGTAGCACTCTCTGTTTAGTCTCTATTTGAAAACGTAAAGGATTCAATTAAATGACCTCTAAGATCTCTTCCAGGGCTAATAATTCTGTGATTCTGGCTTCAAAAGGTCTGAAACTTCTGAGGTATGTTACTGAAAATCACAATATTAGATTAAAAAGTTTTAAGGGCTTCCCTGGTGGTGCAGTGGTTGAGAGTCCGCCTGCCGATGCAGGGGACACGGGTTCGTGCCCCGGTCCGGGAGGATCCCACATGCCGGGGAGCGGCTGGGCCCGTGAGCCATGGCCACTGAGGCTGCGCGTCTGGAGCCTGTGCTCCGCAACGGGAGAGGCCACAACAGTGAGAGGCCCGCGTACCACAAAAAAAATAAATAAATAAAAAGTTTTTAAACTTAAGGAATTTTTTATTAATGCTTAATTTTTAAAATAAGTCACTTACTGATTTTCTGAGAAGCATACGTATCTTGACACTTCCTCAGAGCTCTTCCTATTACATTAAATATTTTGTGCAAACTTTTTACATAATTAGTATTCAGGTACAAGATTTGCCCATCAGGATACTCTAATAGAATTTTCCACGTCTATCATTCTTTTTTTTTTTTTTTTTGCGTTACACGGGCCTCTCACCGCTGTGGCCTCTCCTGTTGCGGAGCACAGGCTCCGGACGCGCAGGCTCAGCGGCCATGGCTCACGGGCCCAGCCGCTCTGCAGCATGTGGGATCTTCCCGGACCGGGGCATGAACCCGCGTCCGCTACATCGGCAGGCGGACTCTCAACCACTGCGCCACCAGGGAAGCCCCACGTCTATCATTCTTAAATGACTTTGGTAAACTCCAACATTCTAAATTAAAGCTGTAACATGAACTCAAGTCATAAGTAGTCACTCTAAGGAGAGATCAATATGATCTTGGGTAAAGAAAGATATTTTATGAAACATTCTTAATTGAGACCCAAAATATATGCTAGGGAAAAAGCGTTTAGGTGAGCACATTACTCATTCTTTTCAAGTAGATTCAACAAACATATTGATCACTGGACCATCCCACACACTCCTCTGGCTTCAACCTCCATTTTATAAATGTTTATGGCTTCCATATCTCCATGGCCACATTTCATTTCTCTCCTCCGTTTCAGAGCCAAATTTCTAACTCCCTTCTAGAAATCTCTACCTAAATGTCCCACAGGATTCTCAAACTCAGTAAATCTAAAATAAAGTGGAAATTAACACAACATTGTAAATCAACTATACTTCAATTAAAAAAATATAAAATAAAGTACCTATTATCTTCACCCCGCTACCTGCTCTATTGGTCTCCTCAAACTTGATTAATGGTATTATTATCCACCATCATAATTAGCACAAGCTAGAAATCTGATAACTAGCTCTGAATCAACACTCTGAATCAACAGTTTACCAAGTCCACTTAGTTCTGCCTCCTAAATGTCTCTTGAATCTCTGTCCATTCCAAGAACACTGCCTTAGTTCAAGCCCTCTCACCTGAACTAGGTAGGTAGTAGTCTTCAGAATCTTTCCCACCCACCTGCACAGACACAGAGTGATATTTCTAAAATGTGGCTCAGATCATCCTCACCCCTCCTCACCATAGCTATCCACTGCTTAGAGAAGAAGGGCTAAACTCTTTTACATGAGAAAGGTGACCTTTCGATGTATGACCACAGCTGATTACTCCCAACTTCATCTCTCTCCTCAATACCCCACAACTTGCCATTTCGCCTGTCCATTATCTCCTTCCAGGCTTGCCTATACTCATCCCTTTACAGAAGTATCCCTCCTTTATCTCCAGCTGGTGAACTCCTACTCATCCTTCAAGACCTCATTTAAGGGTCACCTGTGGGCAGGCTTCTCTGCTTAGTCCCCTTCCTTACTCTACCACATGCCCGCTTAGTGACCCCTCATGCAACACCTCAGCACGTTGTTTATACCCTCACTGTACTGCTAACCCTTTGCATTACAATTATGTATTTTTCACCTGTTTCCTCTACTAAACTAAGAACTCTTTGAAGATGGGGCCATGGATTATTTGGCTTTACATCCCTAGGACCTAGCAAGGGGCTTGGGACAAGGCAAGTGCTCCATAAACATTATTTGCGGGGTTGGGGGTAGATAAATGAAATAAAAAAGAGGTGGAATTTTTAGATAGGTATCGTGCTAAGTGCTTTATCTCATTTATTTCCTATGACAACTTTATAGAGGAAGATACTACTACTACTGCCATCTTTATAGATTAAGAAACAGAGAGTTTAAGTAACTTGCCTACGTCCACATATTAATAAATGATAGAGTCCACAGATGGCTTTTGTTCCTCCAGATTCTTTCCTTGCTCAACTATGCGAGGGTATTGATGAGCAGAGGAGAGGTCAAATATCAGCAGGAACACTATAAGAGCAGGGAGAATCTACAGATTGGATATTCTGTTTCTCAATTATTAGAAACTCATTACTCATTAATTAAATATTCTCTGAATCCCACTTAAATTCCAGGATTCCTGATCTTTATTTTTACATTTTATAGTTTTTATTATTATAAAATATTTGCTATTACAGAAAAGTACATAAAATATGTGCATGGTTTAAGAGTAATTATTACACGTTTAATCTCCACATATGTCAAGAAATAGAATTGTCAGGGCCTCAGAACCCTGCCTGCCTTCTCTCTCTCCCTGAGCACTGGAGAAATCACCATCCTGACTTCTGCGATAATCATTTCCTTACTTTTATTTGTTGCTTTGCCACATAGATAGATATAGATAGAGACATATAAATACATATTTCGAGTTTCCCATTGCTGCTATAACAAACTACCACAAACTTCGTGGCTTAAAATTATCTTACCGTTCTAGAGATCAGAAGTCTAAAATGGCTGTGCAGGGCTGTGTTCCTTCTAGAGGCTGGGATGGAATCTGTTATCTTGCCTTGTTCAGTTCTAGAGGCTGCCCCTTTCCTGCATCTTCAAAGCCAGCAGCATGGCATCTTCTGTCCTCTCTTCCCTTTGCTTTTGTTCTCTTGTCTCTATGACTCTGACTCTCCTACCTCCCTCTCAAAAGGTAGCCTTGTGTTTGCATTGGGCTCAACTGGATAATCCAGAATAATCTCCCTATCTCAAGATTCTTAATAACATTTGCAAAGTTCTTTTTACCTTATATGGTAACATATTTACAGGTTCCAGGGATTAGGATGTGGACATCTTTGGGGGACATTTACCAGTTTATCACAACCTCTAAATAATTTCCTTTAGTAATGTCTATTCTTGAACTTCATTTATATGGAATCATATGGTATATATTCTTTTGCTCATATAATCCATTTACATTTAATGTAATTATTTATATATTAGAGTTTAAAACTACCATCTCGTTTATATTTGTCCCATGTATTCTGTATTGCCTTTTCTTTCCTTTCTTGCCTTCTGGGTTGTTCAAAGAAATATTTTAATGACCCCATTCTTTTTCTTCTACTGGTATGAAAATTATATACTCTCTATTTTTTAGAGATTATTCTAGAACTTAATACGTATCCTAAACTTAAAGTCTGAAATTAATCAATGCCTTTACTTTCTCCCACATAATTCAAAGACCTTAAAATATTTTAATTCCATTTACACTTCCTGACATGTTTTGTTCTCAAATATTTTAGCTCTATCTTGTTATTATTGTTGTAAGTTTTGCCCTTAAAGACTTTATAACTGTTGTTTTATACAGTTAATATTCACTTAGATGTATCCATATATTTATCATTTTCTTTGCTTTCTTTTGTCTTCTATCTCAGGTCTTCCTTGTGAGATCACTTTTATTTTACCTAAAGGAAAGGTCTTAAATCAGAGTGTGATGGTGGCAAACTCTCTCAGCTTTGATCTGTCTAAAAATAACTTTATTATGACCTCATTCTTGAAAGACTTTTTCTGGGTGTAGAATTCTAGGTTGCCGATTATTTAAGTTTATAAACCACAGGTTTATATAAGTACATAAGTATATAAACCATTGATGGTTTCATTCCACTGCCTTTTGGTTTCCTTTGTTACTTCCTTTGTTACTATTGAGAATTCAGCTATTGTTTAGTTGCCACTCCTTTGAAGATCATCCTTTCCTCTGGTTAATTTTAGCATCTTATTTGTCTTTGGTTTGTTAAAGTTTCACCATGATGAGTCTGGGTATAAATTTGTTTTTATTTTTTCTACTTATTATTCTTGTATCTATGGATTGATATCTTTGATCAGTTTAGAAAAATTCTTAGCCATTATCTCTTCAAATATTATCTTTATCCAAGCACTTCTCTCTTCTCCTTCTGAAAGTCTGATTAAATGAATGCTACACTTTTCACTCTGTTTTCTTGCCTCTTAACCTCTCTTTTACATTTGCCATATTATTGTTTCTCTACACTGTACTCTGAATAATTTCTCCTGATCTATATTTCACTTCTCTAATTTTATCTTCAGTTATATCTAAGCTGCTTAAACATGACTGTTGAGTTTTTAATTTGGGTTATTGTATTTTTTATTTTGAGACATTCTATTTGGTTCTTTTTAAATCTGCTAAATCACTTTTTCTCATTTCCTTTTCTGTACATATGTTTTCTACTTTTTCTTTGAATTGAGTAAGCATAGTTGCTTTTATAGATTGTCTAGTGATTTCAAAATCTGAAGTCTTTGAAGGTCTCTTTCTTTTCGTTCTCATTCCTGATGGCTTATGTCCTTGTAGGTTTAGTTATTTTTGACTGTACACTGTTTGTTGTCCTTGAAATTTTATTTGGAGGGATTCTTTGAAAACTAGGTTGACACTAATTTTCTCCAGAAAGAACTTTCATTTGCATCTGCTAGGCACACAGGGACACTTTAAATCACTTTAAAGTAAAGTCACAACATAAGAGGGTTTTATGGTATTATGGTTTCTTTTTCTCTTTGTTTTTGTTCATTTATTTATTTTTTTCGTCATCAAATTGATATGGGTTTGGAAGCTGTGGAAGTACTAACTTGCAGTTATAACTTCTCAGAGCAGTTCCCTGCATTTACTACCTGTCTTGCTCTGCTCATCATAAGGACCTGAGGGAGGAGGATCCTTTACTTTTGTTTCACCCTTGCCCTGAGGGTTTTACCCTTATTAGTGAGGGGAGGAGCAGACGCTGGGCTTTGGCTTTGTCTTTGTCCTGAGAAGCCCACAGAACCAAAGTTCAAGTTTGCCCCAAATGGCAAATGTTCTTAGTTCAAAAACAGCTTCAGACTGCCACTTAACTTTCAGAGACCTTGTATCCCTTTGATTTGGGGCTTTAACTTCTTAATATCTTGCCAGAGCTTTGATGCTTTTAAGAAGTTATAAAAAAAATTTTTTTAGTCAGTGTTTTTTGTGGTTTCTAGTAGGAGGTTGGTCTGATCCCCATCTTGCCTTATTCCTGGAAATGGAAGTCCTTTGCTCACCTTCCTAGGCTTGGCTGAACTGCACACTTAGAAACTAGAAACCAACGTGATCTACTGTAAGCAAGTTAACGTATTAAAAAGTAAGCACATATTTTATTCTTTTTTTTAAACATCTTTATTGCAGTATAATTGCTTTACATTGTTGTGTTAGTTGCTCCTGTATAACAAAGTGAATCAGCTATACATATACATATATCCCCATATCCCCTCCCTCTTGCATCTCCCTTCCACCCTCCCTATCCCACCCCTCTAGGTGGACAAAAGCACCGAGCTGATCTCCCTGTGCTATGCGGCTGCTTCCCACTAGCTATCTGTATTACATTTGGTAGCGTAAGTATGTCAGTGCCACTCTCTCCCTCCGTCTCAGCTTACCCTTCCCCCTCCCCGTGTACTCAAGTCCATTCTCTATGTCTGTGTCTCTATTCCTGTCCTGCCACTAGGTTCTTTGGAACCATTTTCTTTCTTTTTAGATTCCATATATGTATGTTAGCCTACAGTATTTGTTTTTCTCTTTCTGACTTACTTCACTCTGTATGACAGTCTCTAGGTCCATCCACACCTCTACAAATGACCCAATATCATTCCTTTTTATGGCTGAGTAATATTCCCTTGTAAATATGTGCCACATCTTCTTTATCCATTCATCTGTCAATGGACACTTAGGTTGCTTCCCTGTCCTGGCTATTGTAAATGGTGCTGCAATGAACGTTGTGGTACATGACTCTCTCTGAATTATGGTTTTCTCAGGGTATATGCCCAGTAGAGGGATTGCTGGGTCATATGGTAGTCCCATTTTTAGTTGTTTAAGGAACCTCCACACTGTTCTCCATAGTGGCTGTCTCAATTTCCATTCCCACCAGCAGTGCAAGAGGGTTCCCTTTTCTCCACACCCTCTCCAGCATTTATTGTTTGTAGATTTTTTGATGATGGCCATCCTGACCAGTGTGAAGTGATACCTCATTGTAGTTTTGATTTGCATTTCTCTAATGATTAGTGATGTTGACCATTCTTTCATGTGTTTGTTGGCAATCTGTATGTCTTCTTTGGAGAAATGTCTGTTTAGGTGTTCTGCCCATTTTTGGATTGGGTTGTTTGTTTTTTTGATATTGAGCTGCATGAGCTGCTTGTATATTTTGGAGATTAATCCTTTGTCAGTTGCTTCATTTGCAAATATTTTCTCCCATCCTGAGGGCTGTCTTTTCGTTTTGCTTATGGTTTCCTTTGCTGTACAAAAGCTTTTAAGTTTCATTAGGTCCCATCTGTTTATTTTTGTTTTTACATCCATTTCTCTAGGAGGTGGGTCAAAAGGATCTTGCTGTGATTTATGTCAGAGTGTTCTGCCTATGTTTTCCTCAATATTTTTTACAGTGTCTGGCCTTACATTTAGGTCTTTAATCCATTTTGAGTTTATTTTTGTGTATGGTGTTAGGGAGTGTTCTAATTTCATTCTTTTACATGTAGCTGTCCAGTTTTCCCAGCACCAATTATTGAAGAGACTGTCTTCTCCATTGTATATTCTTGCCTCATTTATCAAAGATAAGGTGACCAAAGGTGCATGGGTTTATCTCTGGGCTTTCCATGCTGTTCCACTGATCTATATTTCTGTTTTTGTGCCAGTACCATGCTGTCTTGATTACTGTAGCTGTGTAGTATAGTCTGAAGTCAGGGAGCCTGATTCCTCCACCTCCGTTTTTCTTTCTCAAGATTGCTTTGGGGCTTCCCTGGTGGCACAGTGGTTGAGAGTCCGCCTGCCGATGCAGGGGACGCGGGTTCATGCCCCGGTCTGGGAAGATCCCACATGCTGCGGAGCGGCTGGGCCTGTGAGCCATGGCCGCTGAGCCTGCACGTCCAGAGCCTGTGCTCTGCAATGGGAGAGGCCACAACAGTGAGAGGCCCACATACCGCAAAAAAAAAAAAAAAAAAAAAAAAAAAAAGATTGCTTTGGCTATTCGGGGTCTTTTGTGTTTCCATACAAATTGTACAATTTTTTTTTCTAGTTCTGTGAAAAATGCCATTGGTAGTTTGATAGGGATTGCATTGAATGTGTAGATTGCTTTGGGTAGTATAGTCTTTTTCACAATGTTTATTCTTCCAATCCAAGAACATGGTATATCTCTCCATCTGTTTGTATCATCTTTAACTTCTTTCATCAGTGTCTTATCATTTTCTGCATACAGGTCTTTTGTCTCCTTAGGTAGGTTTATTCCTAAGTATTTTATTCTTTTTGTTGCAGTGGTAAGTGGGAGTGTTTCCTTAATTTCTCTTTCAGATTTTTCATCATTAGTGTATGAAAATGCAAGAGATTTCTGTGCATTAATTTTGTGTCCTGCCACTCTACCAAATTCATTGATTAGCTCTAGTAGTTTTCTGGTAGCATCTTTAGGATTCTCGATGTATAGTATCATGTCACCTGCAAACAGTGACAGTTTTACTTCTTGCTTTCTGATTTGGATTTCTTTTTCTTCTCTGATTGCTGTGGCTAAAACTTCCAAAACTATGTTGAATAATAGTGATGAGAGTGAGCAACCTTGTCTTGTTCCTGATCTTAGAGGAAATGGTTTCAGTTTTTCACCATTGAGAACGATGTTGGCTGTGTATTCATCATATATGGCCTTTATTATGTTGAGGTACACTCCCTCTATGCCTACTTTCTGGAAAGTTTTTATCATAAATGGGTGTTGAATTTTGTCAAAAGCTTTTTCTGCATCTATTGAGATTATCATATGGTTTTTATCCTTCAATTTATTAATATGGTTTATCACACTGATTGATTTACGTATATTGAAGAATCCTTGCGTTCCTGGGATAAACCCCACTTGATCATGGTGTATGATCCTTTTAATGTGCTGTTGGATTCTGTTTGCTAGCATTTTGTTGAGGATTTTTACATCTATGTTCATCAGTGATACTGGCCTGTGGTTTTCTTTTTTTGTAACATCTTTGTCTGGTTTTGGTATCACGGTGATGGTGGTCTTGTAGAATGAGTTTTGGAGTGTTCCTCTCTCTGCTATATTTTTGAAGAGTTTGAGAAGGATTGGTGTTAGCTCTTCTCTAAATGTTTGATAGAAATTGCCTGTAAAGCCATCTGATCCTGGGCTTTTGTTTGTTGGAAGATTTTTAATCACAGTTTCAATTTCAGTGCTTGTGATTGGTCTGTTTATGTTTTCTATTTCTTCCTGGTTCAGTCTCGGAAGGTTGTGCTTTTCTAAGAATTTGTCCATTTCTTCCAGGTTGTCCATTTTATTGGCATATAGTTGCTTGTAGTAATCTCTCATGATCCTTTGTATTTCTGCATTGTCAGTTATTACACCTCCTTTTTCATTTCTAGTTCTATTAATCTGTGTCTTCTCCCTTTTTTTTCTTGATGAGTCTGGCTAATGGTTTATCAATTTTGTTTATCTTCTCAAAGAACCAGCTTTTAGTTTTATTGATCTTTGCTATTGTTTCCTTCATTTCTTTTTCATTTATTTCTGATCTGGTCTTTATGATTTCTTTCCTTCTGCTAACTTTGGGTTCTTTTTGTTCTTCTTTCTCTAATTGCTTTAGGTGTAAGGTTAGGTTGTTTATTTGAGACTTTTTTTGTTTCTTTTTGATTTTTAAAATTTAATTAATTAATTAATTATTATTATTATTATTTGCTGCATTGGGTCTTTGTTGCTGTGTGCAGGGTTTCTCTAACTGCGGTGAGCGGCGGCTACTCTTCATTGCGGTGCACGGGCTTCTCATTGCAGTGGCTTCTCTTGTTGCAGAGCCCAGGCTCTAAGCGCACAGGCTTCATTAATTTGGCTCATGGGCTCTAGAGCACAGGCTCAGTAGTTGTGGCACATGGGCTTAGTTGCTCCATGCCATGTGGGATCGTCCCGGAGCAGGGCTCAAACCTGTGTCCCCTGCATTGGCAGGCGGATTCCCAATCACTGTGCCACCAAGGAAGCCCTTTTCTTATTTCTTGAGCTAGGATTGTATTA
This sequence comes from Globicephala melas, assembly GCF_963455315.2. Classification (NCBI taxonomy): domain Eukaryota; kingdom Metazoa; phylum Chordata; class Mammalia; order Artiodactyla; family Delphinidae; genus Globicephala; species Globicephala melas. The sequence goes on along the minus strand of NC_083330.1, from coordinate 44,330,530 downwards.
CTATAAGCTTCCCTCTTAGAACTGGTTTTGCTGCATCCCATAGGTTTTGGGTCATCGTGTTTTCATTGTCATTTGTTTCTCAGTATTTTTTGATTTCCTCAGCAATCTCTTGATTATTTAGTAGCGTATTGTTTAGCCTCCATGTGTTTGTATTTTTTACAGTTTTTTTCCTGCAATTGATATCTAGTCTCAGCACATTTTTTTTGTTGTTTTGGTTTTTTTTGTTTGTTTGTTTGTTTTTGCGGTATGCAGGCCTCTCACTGTTGCGGAGCACAGGCTCCAGACATGCAGGCTCAGCGGCCATGGCTCACGGGCCTAGCTGCTCCGCGGCATGTGGGATCCTCCCGGACCGGAGCACGAACCCATGTCCCCTGCATTGGCAGGCGGACTCTCAACCACCGCGCCACCAGGGAAGCCCTCCGTTCTGTTATTATAAAAATAATCTCCCATGTCATGTTCAACTATTTTTATTATTTCACTTTTTACATTTAAATTTTTTTTTTTTTTGGCGGTACGTGGGCCTCTCACTGTTGTGGCCTCTCCCGTTGCGGAGCACAGGCTCCGGATGCGCAGGCTCAGCGGCCATGGCTCACGGCCCCAGCCGCTCCGCAGCATGTGGGATCTTCCCGGACTGGGGCACGAACCCATGTCCCCTGCATCGGCAGGCGGACTCTCAACCACTGCGCCACCAGGGAAGCCCTACATTTAAATTTTTGATCCATCTGCACTTCGTTCTGGTGCACCATTTATTGTTCATTTACTGTGTGTGCCAGACATGGTATTCAGCATTTTACATACATTATCTTATTTAAGAATCAGAATTATGGCAACCTCTATTTTACTAATAAGGACATTGAAGCTTAGAAACACAAACTCAGCCAAGATCTTACATCTAGTGAGTGTCATAATCGAACTCAAGTTAGCCTGAGTTCAATTTTTATGCTCTTCTGTATAATATTTATAAAATTAGCATTCTATGCTGTTTGGAAATCCCCAACTTCATGACTGCTATTTTAGGAAAAATAGTTGATGAGTATGTGATGACAACTAACCATTCCATGAGACTTAAAGAACCAGGAAGATGCATTGAGGTGGGGCTACTAGATGTCAATTAGCCAAAGTCGTTCTCCAGCTGGGCAACTGACTCCTGCCCCAAACTGGAAGCTGAGGATTCAAATACTTCTCCCAGCAAAATTATGGATGATTTGATTACATTACACAGAGTAAACAGAACTGTGACTATTAAATCTTTGAATGTAAGAGTCTCTTGAACCTCCTTTGTCATGGAACAGCATAGATTCCAGAGTTTGAATTGGGTTCAGCCTGCAAGTAGAACATAATTATTGGATGTGATTGATTCTTAGATACACATCTTTTCACATTTAACATCTCTGAGATCAGGATGCCTCTTCTGATCAGTGGTGTCTTATAATTGTTGTTGGCCAGGTGACAGACAATATGTAGCAGTGGCCACCTGCATTTGTGCCAACCTGCTTTATATTTCTAATGGTACAAATGGACAACAGCAGCTCATCAACTTTTCATTCAACAAACCATTTAAGGAGCATTTCAGGAAGGAATATAATCTTGGTTGTTTTCTGGACTCTTCTGTTGACACCTTCTGAAAAGAATCAAGAAAGCAGCTGTATTAAAACTTGGGGGTAGGTGCTGGAGTCATTGACTTGGAAAAAAAACATCCTTAAAAGACCTTTTTTTAAAAAAATTTTTATTTATTTTGGGCTGCGTTGGCTCTTCGTTTATGTTCGCAGGCTTTCTCTAGTCGCGGAGAGCGGGGGTCTTCGTTGCGGTGCGCAGGCTTCTCATTGCTGTGGCTTCTCTTGTTGCGGAGCACAGGCTGTAGGCGCACAGGCTTCAGTAGTTGTGGCATGTGGGCTCAGTAGTTGTGGCACGTGGGCTTAGTTGCTCCACGGGATGTGAGATCTTCCTGGATCAGAGGTCGAACCCATGTCCCCTGCATTGGCAGGCGATTCTTAACCACTGTGCCACCAGGGAAGGCCCCAAAGAACTGTTTAAAGAAATCCTGCATAACTGACACCCCTGCTGGCACAGAGGATTATTGTGTTTGGAAAAACAGGACATATATACCCAACTCTGAAGTGAAATGCATTTTGAAGACTAGACTCTGAATGAGAAGTCTGGGGAATACTTTAACCTATTTATTTCTCTTATGTGTTCCTTTCATATTGTGCACAATTGATGTGATAAAATCTATGTCTATTAAACTTCTTTTAGCAATTAATTAAAATAGCTAATTTAAACACCAGCAATGGCGACTTCAACCTATACTCCTGGCTCTGTATTGATTGAAGTAATCTGTTGAACAATCTCAGAAGAGCTGTGCAAATCAGTGATCACTCTGGACTCTCATCTTTTGTTTGTTTGCTTGTTTTTGACTGAGTGGCTTGCGGGATCTTAGTTCCCCTACTAGGGATTGAACCCGGGCCCTCAGCAGTGAAAGCATAGAGTCCTAACAACTGGACTGCCCAGGAATTCCCTGGACTCTCTTCTGAAAGCAATCCCAAGTCCTAGGACCTTTAGCACAAGGAATTTTTCTTGTAGTAATTCTCAGGGTCTTAGTGGGACACCAAGGCCTTTCACTTTGACGTTCTTTTCCTTTGTGCCTCTAATAAAGATGCTCACACCTTCCGCAGGGGTTTCGTTTCCATTGCAGCTGGTTAATGCGACTCTGATTCTATGAATCCCTCTCTTTGGCTCTGAGCGTGTCTTTCCAGTATCCTTAAAAACTTCCTCACTCACTTCCTGCACACGAGCTAACAGCTGAAGGTCAGGAGGTGCCACAGCCACTGCATCTTCCTCAAAGAGCTAGTAAAGTTTAAAAAGTTCCTTCAGTCATTATAAAATAAAATGCTAAGTAATACGAAAGCATTGTGTCCTAGTTTAATTGATGGCATTCCCTCCTCCTTTCTCAGTGGTACGAAGCCACTGGTGCGTCTTGCAATCAATGGCCTCTCAAATTAGATGAAATACGGTAGTTTCAGCTTGGGAGGGGTGTGGGTCAGGGAGCCAGTTAGACAAAGAAGTACATGAGGTCATTTTGTTGTCGTTGCATATTTATCCCTTTGAACGAATCTACAGGAGACTGACTGTATCAATAGATCTAATTAATTTCCTAGGTTTTGTCTTACGCACTTAAGCTGGGTGTTCCTGATCATACTTTCTTTTGTAATCAGAGTATAGGATTTTACCATGGTCCTTTAAAAATTTTGTCTTTTTGGCTCTGGTCTGTTGTTCTCATCTGCCAAGATCATTGTGGATCATTATTCTCTTATTTACAGTTTTAGCTATCCCTCCTTCTAGCTTTACGCCATGTGTAAATTTGATAAGCCGAACCTCTATATTTTTATCCAAGTCACTAATAAAAATATTGAGCAGTCCTGGGACAGTTTTATAGAGCCATGGCAGCCATTAGTGATTCCCTCAGGTTGGCATGAACCACAGATTGACTCTTTCTGGACATAACATTTTACCCAGCTGCAACTCCATGCATCTGAGATATAGTGCAGTTGGTAGGCACCCAAGGTTTGATCTCAGAGTTGACCTCTCAACCCTAGCCCCACCATATCCTTGCTATATGACCCTGGGCAAGTTACCTGATGAATCTCTGCTTAGTTTCCTCATCTGTAAAATGGGACAATTCTTTTTACTTTATAGGAATGGGTAGATGTTTAAGTTAATTAGTACTCACAAAACACTTCGTAGAGTTCCTGACATAAAGTAGGCTCTCAATAAATATTAATGGTTAGTCCTATCAATTTTCTCAGATTTCTCCATCTTGTTCAATACATACCACGAGACACTTTGTCAAATGCCTAAGAAAAACTCAGCATAAACTAACTTCATCATTCTGCTGTTCTAACAGACTTATCAAAAAAATGAGATCCATTTAGTACACAGTTTTTATTTATAATTTATAATGACTATTTTCAACAAGGGTTTGTTGCAGCTTAAAATAAAAGACATGTATGGATTTATTTGTGATGACTCCAGGCTGACTGTTAATGATCAACACTCTACTTTTAAGTGTTTAGGAACACTGGGAATCCATATACAGCTGACAATTCTGTATTTTATTGAATTTCCCCTTTTACCATGTAATGGCAACCAATGTTTGCCTGTCTCCACCTTCTAGGGATCATGTCATTCCCAAGATTTCTTAAAGACTGATGTTGATGTTTGTATAATCGCATCTGCAGTTTATTTTTTTTTATCCTGGATGTATTTCATAGGAGTTGCAGAATTAAACACATTTGAAGCAGCCGGGACTCTCACCACCTTCTCATTTATCTTGGATTTCACTGCCTTATAGCCCTTGTCATTCTGTCCTTAAGGGTAGTGGTTTTAAACCTTTCGAGTACATGTGAATCACTTGGAGGAGGGAGAGCTGTTAGAAATGCACATCTCCAACCTGCTTCCAGAGATTTCGGCTTAGTAGGTCTGAAATGGGGCCTGGGAATATACATTTTGACAAACACTCTAGGTGAGTCTGATGCACCACCTGTGTGAAACACCTTATACAGAGGAAAATGATGGAAAATAATTTTGTAATTATGATTTTTTTCTTATCCTGTTCTTGTATATGTTAGCATTATCCATCTCTTCTCCAAAATTAGTCTTACTTGGTGGCTTTGGTCCAAACAAACTTAGAAATAGCCCTTTTGTTTAGCATTTTTCATAAACCTTGGATTATTCTGGATTTTTGACCCTCCTGACACGACTCATAAAGCTTATGCATTTAAAAAAATATTGTCCTTGGGAAAAAAAAAGTTGTCCTTGGTTCTGGGCCATTTCTGTCATTGTTAGCATGTGTGCTTTGAAAGCCTGAGCCCATTAGAGTGCTCTCTATGCAGTCCTGCCTCGGCCCCTTCAGATGTCCACAGGGCGGTACGCTCTACACTTGGGGCATCCAGCCAGGATTTCCTGAGAATGAGATGAGGCTGTGGATGACAGAGAGAAGAGCTATATGAGCTATTTATTAAAATGCCTATGGGAAATCTGCCCAGAAACTGGTCATGTACTGGTGCTCTGCCATTTGTTAGTGGTTGAGGTGAGAAGGGATGAATTCAGACCAAAGCTGAGGCCGTCCGGCCTTCTGAAATTGCTGATGTCAGGCCTTCTTCTAGACCACTTCCCTGATACGTCATCCCACTTCTTCCTCTCTGACCCTTTGGACCTCGATATACTTTCATCACTGCGTATTGCACACTGGAGTTCAGTTGTTTGGTCATGTGTCCACCATTTATTACATTAAATAAAGGAACAATGTCTTTCTTATTTAAAACAAAAATAATATAAACCAAACAAAATCCTGCACTTTGCACACTACTTGACGTTCAGTATTTGTTGAACTAAGCCACCGATAACGAATATTCGACAGGCATGCTATACTCCCGGTCCTGTGCTGGAGCAGACATTGCTAATGGATCTCTGAACGCTTCCCTCCTGAACTTGGAAGCAGTTTCAATATTCTTCAGAACATGGCTTTTCCATCAAATCTACCAGAACTGACTTGCAAAATGACACCTACTTGCCAATTCTAAACAAAACAGAGGTCCTTTTCTCCTACTACAGTCCAGTTGTTAACTCCATTCATGAAATAAAAAAAAGGAAATAGCTTACAAATACAAATTAAGTACTTGGAAAGTCAAGTTGGTATGATAAATACTAAGGGGAAAACACAGGGAATTTACATTGGATATAGAGTAGCCGGCATCTTGCAATGAGCAGGTGTCTGGGTTTTCCAGCTTTTGAGACTCTAGAATGATATTAATGAGACAATAATGAGAATGATACTAAAACTCAGCATCTCATTTCATGGGATCAGCAGTCTGAAACCTTTCAAGTAATGATTCTCCTATACCACAGAAACTGGGCCCGCATTTCGGTGAGATCCAAAATCAATATGTAAGTTGAGAGCTGTGTCTCCTAACATACATCAGGAGGCAAAGGCAGCATCATTTGGGCTGAAAGGGAGGTAAACAAAAGCAGGACTGTCTGGGGAATATTTTCTTTCCTCCCTCTCCTTCATCTCCCCTTCCCCATGCAACTTTTGAACCCTGATTATTAGCTATCACTTAACAATCTTGACAGTTCCATTTTGCACTGATAAACTTCTTTTTTGTGTATCTGTATAACCGGCCCAAACTGGGGCTGCTCCGAAGTAAAGCCAGACCCTCGCCATCTCTGCCTCTTTCTCTCAAACGTGGCCACTATAGTTGTTTTCTCTTAAGTTCCTATTTTACAGCTCAGTGATACTGAGAAAACTATCCCTTCTTTCAACTCCTAGATTGAAGGCTAAAGGACTGAAGGGTACATGTAGGGTATTTATAAGCTCTGGAGTTGCTGGAGTCACTCTCAGAGGGAACTTGGATTTCAAGAGGCTATTAATACAGAAATCCTTATTTTTCAGAACCTGCTAGTGAGTGAGATTCTGCAAATCAGAAAAATTTTACCATAAAAGTAATTTAAAATTTTAATTCCTTAAAAATATAGAAAATGTATTAAAGACATTGCATCCCTCTCTGCCTTTAGGAACAACTTCACTGGTTTGATGCTGCCACAGGATCAACACCAAGAGTGGAGACATTTGTTCACTAAGCTGTGAATGGTGCAATGAACCTCCCACAAACTTTTGTGGAATGTTGGGCAAACGCCTCCATGTTCCTCTTCTTGACCTTTTTGGACAGCTTTTTATAGTCTTGTCTACTCTTCACCTGTGGAGTTATCAGATGCCCTTCCTGGCTCTTACGATGAGCTAGCCTTTCAAAATGCATGCTTTCCTTCAAGTTATTCCTTCTAAGTGTTTCTGGGCTAGAACATCAGACGATGAGGTTTCTTTGAATTGTGTATAAAATAAGAGTTAACTCTGAATGAGGCTTCCCCTCTACTGGCCTCCTAGCTTCCAGGTTCTGACGAGTCTAGACTGGCTTCCCCCAGTGGAGACTGAGCTCTGATTAGCATAAAGCTTAAAAACATGTTTCATTTTGTTTTTGTGTAGTACTGGGTCTATATCCAGGGAGCAGTAGCCTAGAATATTCTGCACTGATCAACTCACCATAGAGGGAAATGTTCTGTTCTTGAGATAAAGGGCATTCAAAGGAGGGCAGCCACCAGGGTGATAGGTATTGAAACCATGTCATTCAGGAACCAGCTGAAAGAACTGAGGCCGTTAGGGTTATGGGGAACTACTGAAAGGAAACAGATGTCCTCCAACAGGTGGAGGGTGGTCTGCCCTGGGAGAGGGCGTTAGGCTTGCTGGGTACAGCTACTGAAGGCAGAACTCAGGATGAAGAACAGAAGTCACTGGGAGAAGATATGATAAACTGCAGAACAAGCAGAGCTTGCTTAAAGTGGAACGAGTGCCTTTTAGGGAATGACTTTTCTGTAGCTGACGTATTCAAGCAAATAGTGGCTGACGGACTTTGAGGGAGAAATCCTCAGAGAGGTTACCACTGGCCAACCCAAGCTCACTCTTTCTCTTTCTTTCTCTCTGCCTCTCTGTCTGTCTGTCACACACACACACACACACACACACACACACACACACACACACACACTCACCCCATTCTTTACCTTCCCCTTCCATACTTTAATTTTTATTTTAAAATTTTTTCTCCGTACCATATAGCAACATCCTATAGATTCTACTTTTTAATCATGTTTCTTGGCAGTCTCCCCCAACCGGAATGGAACTTCCTGGAGATGAGGGATTTGCCTGTCCTGTTTGTTGCCATATCCCCATCACTCAGGACACGCTTGGCACGTAGTAGGCTGAATGAATTTATCGCTGAATGAATAAATGATCAGGGATCACTGTAGAAGGAGACCCTCCCTGGGGTGAGTAGTGGGTCTGATTATCTCTGGGTACTTTCCAGATCTGGAATCTGAGGATGTTATAAGCCCTACAAAGCAGGCCCCATGTCTCCTGACACTTGGGCCACTCCTGCCTGGGGAGGAGTATTGCTGAGAAAACCATTAAGGCCATGTGTGCAAATTTCTAAATAGGTACAGAGTGCGTGTGGCCAGCGCGGAGCAGGGCCTGATGCGTGGCTGCTGGGTGATGGGGAGAGGAAGGCCTCAGAGAAAGAGGGATTAGAAACATGAGCTACATACAGAGGAGGACATAGGTTTCGGGTGGGAATCTCAGCCTTTGAGCACGTTACTTAATATCTCTGAAGCTTAATTTCCTCACGTATACAAACCTTGCAGGACTGTAGTGAAAATGAAATGTGAATCACTGGGCCCAGGGCCAATCACAGAAGTTTGTTGCTCAGAAAGTGCTTGCTCCCCTTTGGGTGATGGGTGTTGTGCTATTTCACTTGAGTTTTGACTGGGTGAGATTTTATAGAGATGTGTACAAAGGACTTGCCAAGTAGAGGGCGGGAGTAGACTCCAAAGTGGGGAGTCTAGACCCAAACCGCCTGGGTTCAGATCCTGGCTTTCACTTACTAACTGGGTGACCTTGGGCAAGTTACTTGACCTCTCTGTGCCTCAATAGCCTCATCTGTAAAATGGGGCTAATAATAGTACCTATGCTCTAGGTTCGTGTGAAGATTAAATGAGTTACGATACATAAGGCACTTAAAACAGTGACTAGCCCAATGCGGGCACACTGTACACGTCAGCTATTAGGATGATTATGTATTCTGAAGTAAGTCTACCACAGATCCCTTTGGTTAAGGTCAGGAGGGAGACAGGGGAAGGTGGGGTGAAACCAGACATGACTGTCATAACAGTGTGAGCTCTGCCGGACAAGGCCTCTTCACAAGGCCCAGCCCATTTCCCCTCGCTTCCTTCAGAAGACCTTTCCCAGCTGCCCTGCCCCTGGGTGCCTAGATCACCCTGGATTAGTGCTTTACATATACTGCCTTGTACTATCATTTATGTTTTTATATTCTGCCCCACCCCAACTCAATCGTGAATTCACTGAGGAAGGCAAGAAAACACCTGTCAACCCTGTCCCTTTCCTCTGTACTCTGCCATGAGTGTGAGGAGCGTGTGGGTTGGTGAGAATAGCTTTGGAATCAGGTGGTCTGCATCTTAATCCCAACTCTCCTACTTCCTAGATACATGACCTGGGCAAGCTGCTTAACCATACAAGACCTCAGTTTCATCATCTATGAAATGGGGACAATATTATCACCTAGGGCTGTTGTAAAGATGGAGATAATGCATGAAAAATATTTAGCACAGAGCCTGCGGCCATAATAAACGTTCAGTAAGCCATAAGTTTGACTATGCTTAAGGCCAAAGAGAACACTGCTAAGAAGTGATCCTATCAGAAGCACAGGCCGTGGTCTACAGTGGATTGGAGCAGAGAGCAAGGTGATGCACCCACTGCAGTGGTCCATCATTGACGTGATAAGGACCATGGGCCTACACTCCTCGGCCCCTGGCTCTCCACCCTCAAGGAGGAAGCACTGGTTGTTCAGTTCCATGAAGATGACGGTCTTAGTTCCAGTAACAGAATGAGAAGTACCTACTATGCATTTCCTGGTTGTGATATTGTGCTATAGTAATGTGAGATGTTACTGCTGAGGGAAGCTGAGTGAAGGGTATATCCGATGTCTCTAAATTATTCCTTATACCTGCATGTAAATTTTTGCAATTATCTCAAAAGTCATTTAAAAATAAGTACCTGAATTAACTCATCTTTTGTGATCCCCTTCTTTATGGCCTTCTTTCTCCCTAACTCCTTTTCCATAGCCCTTGATTATATCCCTGTGTCCTGCACACAACAGCACTTACATTGAGTATCGATGCCCCACCGAAAACGTGGGGAGAAAAGAACAACAATAATGGATTGTAATTGAGTGTTTATCTGCCAGAATGGTTCAAAGCACCTTATACATATTAACTCTTTTAATCTTTACAATAACCCTTGAGGTTTTTATAACCCTCATTTCACAAGTGAGAAAAATCAGGCTTTGAGAAATGAAATAGCTTGTTCAACATCACATAGCAGAGCCAAGACTCCGTATTTGCTGGGCTCCAAAGCCTCCCTGGCTACTCATTGTAGATCTTATAAAATCTGAGAGCGCGATTATTAAAAACAACATTTTAAATGATTACCACGATAAGTTCAATGAACATCCATCATTCCTATAGATACAAAAGAAAAAGAATATTTTTCCTTGTGATGAGAACTCTTAGGATTTATTCTGTTAACGAATTTCATATATAAGATACAGCGGTGTTCATTATATTAATCGTGTTGTACATTACATCCCTAGTAATTATCTTACACCTGGAATTTTGTACCATCATTTCATGACGTATGTAAGTCAAATCATATGCTGTACACCTTACACTATACGGTGCCATTTGTCAATTATATCTCAAGAAAAATGGAAGGAAAAAACATTTTTTTCTTTTTGTTTTTAAATGGAAGCATAGTTGATTTACAATATTGTGGTAGTTTCTGGTGTACGGCAAAGTGATTCAGTTATATATGTATATATGATATACATGTGATATATATTCTTTTTCAGATTCTTTTCTATTATAGGCTATTACAAGATATTGAAGATAGTTCCCTATGCTATACAGTAGGTTCTTGTTGTTTATCTATTTTGTATATAGTGGTGTTTATATCTGTTAATCCCAAACTCCTAATTTATCCCTCCCCCCTCTCACCTTCTCCTTTGGTAGCCACAAATTTTTGTAAATAAGTAATAAATTTTGTAATAAAATAAGTTCATTTGTATCATTTAAGAAAAAAAATTTTAACGTATTTTTTGACAACCGTTGGGGTGTTCTTTATCTCTGCTCAGTGGGATCTGTAGACAGACCCCCAGGAACCATACAACAATAAGGAATGGCGAACTCAGTCCCTCGCCTCCATCAAGACTTCGCCCAAATGTCTCCTTGTCCATGACGTCTTCTCTAACCTCCATATTAAATGTTAGCAAATCCCCTACACAAACCTACCCCTGCTAGGTGACCAGCTGTCCTAGTTTGCCAGGAACTGAGGGGGCTCCCAGGGTATATGGCTTTTCAGGGTTTTTAAAAAAATTTTTTGTACACTTACAAAAAAAAGCTATTTGTTTTCACAAATAACTTTGACCCTACCCTGCATTGGGTCTTCGTTGTGGCACGCGGGCTTTCTCTAGTTGCCGAGAGCGGGGCATACTCACCATTGGGGTGCGCAGGCTTCTCATTGTGGTGGCTTCTCTTGTTGCGGAGCACGGGCTCTAGGGACGCGGGCTTCAGTAATTGTGGCACACAGGCTTAGTTGCTCCGCGGCACGTGGGATCTAATGGGACCAGGGCTCGAACCAGTGTCCCCTGCATTGGCAGGCGGATTCTTAACCACTGAACCACCGGGGAAGCCCGGCTTTTCAGTTTTAAAATCAGGATAGTCCCTGGCAAACCTGGAGGAGTTGGTCACCCCACCCTGCTCATTCGACCTTACATCCCTTCCTGACAAGCCAGTCAGATACCCAGGGGCAAAACATTCCAAGTAGAGGCCATAGCGAGTACAAGCCCCTGAGGCAAAACACGCTTGGTAGGTCGAAGGAAGAGGAGGCAAGGGTGGCTGGAATGGGATAAATGGGAGAGAGCTGGTGGGCAGTTAAGACAGAGAGTTGGAGGAGGGAGCAGATCATGTAGTGCCTTGTAGTCTTGGTAATGGCTTTGGATTCTGCTTTGAGTGAGAAGGAAGCCATCAGGGTGTTTGAATAAAGAAGTAACGTAACCAGACTTACATGTGGAATTCTGGGGATAAAAGATTAGATTGGGAATAAAAAAGAGTGGGCTACATGCAGTGTGGTGTCCTGGATTGGAGCAAACAGAAAAAGTACGTTAGTGGAAAAACTGATGAAACCCTAACAAAGTCTGGAGTGCAGCGAATAAGAATGTTCTAATGTTAGTTTCTTTATTTTGACAAACATACCATAGTAATATAAAATGTTAACATTAGGAGTAACTGGGTGAGAGATACATGGGAACTCTCTGTATTATCTTTGCAACTTTTCTGTAAACCTGAAATTATTCCAAAACAAAAACAAAAAGTTGAGAGAGAGAGAGAGAGAAATGAGAGAAGATAAAAAGGAACTAGTAAGTACAGACAACTCTCTCTTCTCTTAAGATGGAACAATTTGTGGATGAGTTTTGGGCTCTGCTGAAATTCTACCACTAAAACTTTCAGGTCTTGGGCAAAGACTCTTTTTTCCCTGCTCTAAAGCAAATACTCCTGCAAAAGATAATCCATTAACATTTATTAGTCATTTACACCTTAGTATAAATTAGTTTATCAGCTACTTTTCTGAGAGCAAATGGGGCAAGAAGGCAGGAAGTCAGGGTTTCTTTCCTTCGTAATTCAGTCTAGGACTAGACTTCTTGAGTGAGGTACCTTATGCATGGTTACTTTTACTTTCATTCTTTGTCTTACACAAATGTAAACGCGTATCGTTCTTAGGTTTTTTTTCTCTCTCTCTCTCTTTTTTTTTTATGGTTGCTTACAAAATTAGCAAAAACTGGGGCAGAAACTTGTTTTCTCCCTTGGTTGTGAATGCTTTTAGGAAGTTGCATTTTTACAACTGCTTTGCTCCTGGCAGTAGCCCAAGGGTAATCCACTACAGAAAACCGTATCTGAAACCCCCAGATGGCATTGCCTAGCCAGAGGATGGTGGCAGGAATGGCAGTCTCTCTGAAAGTTACATGTTCTTGCCTTATCTCACCGTCACAGAGCCTTGAACTTTTTGCTTCTCCTGTTATTAGGCCGAGAGTATTAGATTCCCAGGAGTAGGAGAGAAACCATAACAAGATGAGAAGATCTTATAAAGAAACTGTTCTATGCATCCTTTTTTTCTGAGTCAAATACCATATGTGGAACTTCATAATCCATTATTTATAAATGTCTTATGAATGATAGCAATGTATATTTTGAACTAACCATATGTTATATAAGAAGTATCACAGTGCTACAAAACAACAAAACTTTGCCTTTTCGAGGATGAAATTGTACTTAAATAATTTTTATTTCATCAAAAGCAAAAACTTTAATTTCCAAAGGCAGGGGGAAATATATGCTAGCCAATTAGTAACTGTGCAATTTCTATTAAACCTTAAAATACCGTTGAGTTTATTACTACACATGAAATCATTAGCTCCATAAAATGTGCATTGTTGTTTTATATTAGAAAAAAAATCCAATCATAGTATCCTTTTCAAATTTTTAATGTTATAATGGGTCCTTTTTGATCTTTGTACAGCAAAGTTCTCCTTGGCCTATGAGGCCCGTCAGCTCCTTCAGGGCCAATTTATAGAAAAATGAGAACCTGTCCAAGACTTCATTAAAGTGAAACACAAAACCTTTTAGGTTGATTGGATGTTCAACCTAAAAACACAGTGCGAGTGGAACCCGGGATTCTTGTTTCATCAGTAATTCAAAATGCTGTGATTTTTCCTGGAAAGGAAAGGGAGTCCTTTGCTCGCCTTTGCACAGTATCAGAAGGCTTTGGCTTGGGTGGTTGGGAAGGGCCCCCGGGGAAAGTGACATTTAAACTGAGACCGAGGCCAGTGCCAACTTCATGGGGGCGAGACCTGTGTGGTCACAGAGGGCGCCATACTCAGAAGGCCCTCTGCTTGGTTTAATGCTCTACTGTTACCATCTTGAAATTCTGAATAATTTTGGAATAAGAGGCCCTGATTTTCATTTTGCACTGGGCCCTGCAAATTATGTAACCAGTTCTGCCTGGTAGAGAATAGTGCTTTGTGGAATATTTGTTGAATGGATGGCAAGAAGGAGCCAACTGTTCAAAGAACCTGATGGATGTACTGGGCAAAATGACCAGCAAATGCTGAAATCTTGGTGTGTGTGAGCTGGACCACCATGCTGTGCATTTCCGGGTCCATCATGCACCCTGCAGCCTACCGAATGCCCCTCCCAGAGTTATGCAGTGCACAACCTGCACGTCTGTACATGGTGGTCCTATGGGCAAGAAACAGGAAAGCCAGTGTGGATAGATCATTACGAGGTGGAGGAGAGACAATGTAGGCAGATTATTACAAAGGGGAAGAGAGTGGTGTGATATGAGATGGGAGAGTCAGGCAGCAGTCAGATCACATAGGGCCTCATAGACCGTGGTGTTAATCTTGGACTTTATTCTGAGATGAGATGGAACACAGATGAGTTTTAAGCAGACGAGTGACATGATACATTTTACATACAAGATGACTCCAGCTTCATTGTGGAAAATGGATGGAGGGGGTCAGAATGAAAGCAGGGAGACTGGTGGTAAGAGAAAAAAGTGAAGTATGAACTGATAAGGTATATATTTTAGAACCAGTAGTAGTATTTACTAGCAGTATTTATGCCTGGTTTCTGCTGGCAGCTACTCACCTGGTTTGTTCTACGTCATAGGAAATCACTGAATTCTCAAGGTCATCCAACATGTCAGAGTTGATGGAGTCCTGTGTGACTCACCTGCTACGAGAATACGCAGTGGCATCACAGATCTGGGCTTATTCAATTTCGAAGTCATGCTCATATATGAAACAAGGAACCTGAAATTTGTGGATATATTTATCTTTGGTTATCAAGAATCTCTTTCATATCAATAGGAAAGAAAACCATAAAAGAAAGCTATCTAAAGTACTCAAGACAGGAACTGCTGTATCATAATGACTGTGTTCCCATAGTGATCTCACAATATATGCAGAAACCTGGGACCACTTTGCCGTCAGCACACAACTATGGATTGATAACGAGCCCGTCGGTGGGTGGTGGGAGTCTGCCTGTAGCTGCAAAGTCCTTCCAACAGGCAATAACGTTCACCAGAAGCAGGATGCTGAAAGCTGCCATAGAATTCGGCTGCCTTGAAAGTACCCTGATACACAATTATCAAACACTTAGGAACATAGGATAAAAAAATCGAACACTTTGGAGATAAGCAACCTTGCATGGTGCCAAGTTCATGATCAACCTGCAGTGAATAAGGTCATATTGCTGGGGTTGGTCCTTGACAGAGGTGTCCAGCATCTTCAGCAAGTCAAGACGTTTGCACTTGAAAATGCATGGAAGGTAGGATCCGCTGTGCAGTGGATTTGAACTTGAGTCCTCCTTTTTAGCCATCAAGCTCCTCTTTCGCACTGGGCTGACAGAGCATGGTAGGTAAGGGTGTGACAACTGTTTCACATTGCTCTGAAGCTGGGTTGCAGGGTGAGGCACGACACAAGGACAACGGCGACATGACTGTGGAATGCTTAGGAGGAAAGGGAAGCCCATAAAGCCCGGCCTGGTGTCACAATTAGACTCGGGGTGGGTCAGTGCAAGCCAATGGGAGGCAGAAAGAACCATGACAGTTTTGGAAACCAGTCCTACAGACGGCTAGAGAGCCACAAACCAGAAGTCAGCTTCTAAACCCCAGCTCAGTGTCGGGAGAACGCTAAGGCCTCCTGCACAGACAGTGTTAGGAGGAGAGCAGCAGTGGCTGCCTCAACACCTTGTAAGGGGAAGGCTAGAGCCAGAAGACATGCTGGCTGGCTCTGCGGCCTACTGGCTCTGGAACCTTCGGCATGTCTCCTAAGCTGTCTGAGTCGCAGCTTTTCTGATTTGCCACCAAAGACCACTTCTGAGGCTTTGTCCCATATGTCACCACTGCAGCATTGGACACTGGTACCACCCTGACCTTAAGGTGCCTTCCTTCCTCCACTGAGTTCTCTAATCCCCTTGTCTTGGCCCCAATACCACAATGACCACTCTTCATGAGCCTGTCTTCCAGCACTCACCTTGAATATCAGTGTCCCTCCGCCTTAGTGCCCCTTTCTGTGTCACACGCTGGGCAATCCAGTTCACGCCCAAGCTCCCATCACCATGGCGTTTGCCAGTCTCTACCTCTAGCACCAACCTTTCTCAGGGTCCTTGAACAAGTGTTTCCTACTGCCTACAGATCTGCATATTTCTACCTGGACATTCCTCGGTCAGCCCAAATTCATTATGTCTAATGTCAAATTTCATATTCTCCTTTCTTTTCTCTTCCCCTAGAATCTCTACCCCAGGCAACACCATCACCATCTACCCACGTAGAAACGCAGGAGTTGTCACTTCTCCTTCCTCTCCCTCACCATAGGATCAAAACAGAACCTACTTCCCAAATACATCCCTTCCTCTCCAATACATAACCACTACTTTAATAGTAGTTCCCCTCACCTTTTTGCCTGTCCTGTTGCAGTAGTGATGGAGGCTACTAATTTTCTGCCAGTATTCATTCCCTGATGTTTCTTTTAGTACAGAACTGCAAGTTTTAGCTGGACACAGATGCTCAGTTAGAGCCTACATTTCCCAAGGTCCCTCATAGTTAGGTGGCCACATGGACACATGACTAGGTATCAGCCAATAGGATGTCAGAGGAAGTTATGCATTCACCTTCCAGGCACTTTCTTTGAAAAGGAAATAGTTTGCCCTCTTTTTGCTTTTTTTCCACCTTTCCGCAGGCTCATCCCACAGTTTTGACCTGATAGATGAGGAAAACAATCTTAGGTGAGTGTTTCTCAAACTTGGGTGTGCCTCAGAATCACCCGGAGGGCTTGCTAAAACACAGATTGCCGGGCCCCACCATATGCATTTCCTTTTTTTTTTGTAATTAACTAATTTATTTATTTATTTATTTTTGGCTGTGTTGGGTCTTTGTCGCTGCCCGCGGGCTTTTCTCTAGTTGCCGTGAGCCGGGGCTACTCTTTGTTGCGGTGCGCGGCCTTCTCACTGCAGTGGCTTCTCTTGTTGCGGAGCACGGGGTCTAGGCGCGCGGGCTTCAGTAGTTGTGGCATGCGGGCTCAGTAGTTGTGGCTCGTGGGCTCTAGAGTGCAGGCTCAGTAGTTGTGGCACACGGGCTTAGTTGCCCTGAGGCATGTGGGATATTCCTGAACCAGGGCTCGAACCCGTGTCCCCTGCATTGGCAGGTGGATTCTTAACCCCTGCGCCACCAGGTAAGTCCACCATATGCATTTCTAATAAAGTTCCCAGGTGATTCTGACGCTGCTGGCCCAGGGACTACACTTTAAGAACCACTGTCTTGGGGGATAGTAGAGAAACAAGATTAAAAGGAATCTCAGTCCCCAAGTGGCCTCATGGAATAGTGCCATTTTTGTGGCCCTTGACCACTCATTTTTAGACTGTTATATAAGAAAGAAGGAAACACTTCTGTTTGGGTCTTATTTTGAGTCTCTATGGTACAGAAGCTTAGCCTATATCCCCAAAATGCACCCTGTAGTCCATCCTTTATGATTCAACTTACATGATATTTTCAAACCACTGATCTGACTTGGCATTCCCGTTTTAAATTTCTCAAATTTTGCCTTTTGCCTAGCACAGGTTACCTCAACCAGGATATCCTGACAAATGATGAGACCTGGAACATTGTGAGAAAGGGGCAGACATCCAGGCACACTGGGAATTGGGCAGGATCCTCTTATTCCTCAGGCCACAGTGAGAGATTTTCAAACTCCAAGTGCTCCGAGGGAGAAAGTAGACAGTGAATATCTTGTCAAGGCAGATAATAATAATAACTAGCGTCCCTGGAATTATACGCCCCGTGGGGGATCGACTACTAATATTTCCATTTTGCCAGTGAAGGGACAGAGACACAGAAGTAAGGAAACTCTTTGTGGCAGACCCCAACGGTGCCCTGCTCACAGCCCCTCCAGGGAGGAGGACATACTGCCTAGCTGTCAGCAGACAGCTTCCTCCTTCAGGGTCCCCAGCCATTGAGATCCCCATCACCTGAGGTCATGCCCTGCCGGGGCATCTGGTGCCTGGGCGAGGTGAGGGATAAAGCCCTGGCCGTTTCGGCCTGATACAGGACAACTTGGATTGGCCATCTTCCTTAGCTCCCTGTCAGGTTGGCCGAGACTTTTTTGGGCCACTCTTCGATTTCCTCCTCTGCCCAACCCTGTTTCTTCCCTCTTCCTCCCAGGCCTTGATTTCTAATAGCCATTTTTCACTCCCAAGTACATCTCAGAGAACCCCACCAGCGACCCTGCCTGAAGTTATAGAACTAGTGAGTGGCGAGGCTGGGCTTCTGACGCAAGCAGTCTCTCCACAATCACAATTCCACAGCAGGTTGCAAAACCTACTCATGGGATAGATTCAAGTTCCTTAGGGTGGCATTCAAGGCCCTGGATAATTTGATTCCAATCTTCTTTGCTCACCTTAGTTCCCACACTCCCCACTACAGGCCCTATTCCATTGCTATACCAAACATTCACTCAAGGGGCATTTTGACTGGAAGGCCCTCCCTCCTCCCAGTGAGGTCCTTCCAGGTCCAGCACAAACATCATCTTGTCCGTGAGGCCTTTCTGAAACACCTAGAGAGTAAGAAACATCACAGGGTAGGCCTAGTTCAAATTCCAGCTCCATGACATAGCTGTGAGACTTAGGCAGAATTCTGTAACTCCATCTCCTATCTTATGTAATACAGGGCTAATAAAAACTACCTCGCTGGGCTGTGAATTAAATAAAATCTGTAAATCACCTAGCCCAGTGCTCTTCAACCTTTAACGGGCATAGAGATGTCCTGAACATCTTGTTAAAATGCAGATTCTGAATCAGTGGGTCTGGAGTAGGGCCTGAGATTCTGCATTTTGAACAAGCACCCAGGGGATGTAGCTGCTGGTGGCCCGTGGACCACACTTTGAGTAGCAAGGCCCTAGCCCAATACCTGGCACTTAATAGGCACTCAGTGATGTTTGCTTCTCCCCACTCCCTGCTTTACTCTTTCCTCTTTGCACCTATAACATTTTGTTCCTACAAAATGCATAATGCTCACCACACGTACTTTAGTTACTTGCTATATCTGCGTCTTCAGCCAGATTGTGAGCAATTTGAGGATAGAAACGGTATTATCTTCCTCTCAGTATCACCGGTACCCAGCATAGGGCCAGGTATATAAAAAGGAATCAATAAATGTTTGATGAACTAAGCCTATAAAGTGGAAATACAAATATCAACTCTGCCTGTCTCAACAAGTTGTTGCAACAAGCCAATGTGATAATTGGGGAGAGCGTGGAAACACGCATCGTGTGCTACAAATACAAAGCATTATTATCCTTCAGCTTTCCACTCTGCATTAGTTCAGATTTATGCAGTTGAAGTATGTTTACTTGTGGCAGTTGCTCAGACTCTGATGATTATAAAACTCAGATTCATATATGAATTTGAACCAAATTCTCTTTGGGATAATTACTATGGCTCTATCTGCCTATGGTAAGAAACTAACTATAGTGATGTAAATGAAAATGGTGTATCTTTCAATCAATCAATCGATCAATCAAGAAGCAGGTTCTGAGTACCTCTCTCCAGGTGGCACTGGGCTTTCTTATCTACCTCCTCCAAATGAGCAAGTGATACCAGCCTTATCGTCTCCTGCCTGATTGAAGGTGGGGAGGTTCACACAGGGAGGGCAGGCTTAGAAGCAGGGTCGATGTGAGAGCAGTTCAGAAAGCAGCTCAGAGCCAGGCTTGAGACCAGGGAGAAAACACACATGTCCTCTTGGAGGGAGGGGTGACGATCCAAGTGGCTATACCTGGTGACTCTGCCTGTGTCATAGCAGATGGTCCCAGGAGTTTGGGGAGGGTGGGCCTCGAAACTAGCCACCTGGAATTCATTCCTGGAAAATAGGTTACCCCCGGGGAGAGGGGGGACGGCGGGGGGCGGGGGGCATCAGGCAGTAATTCACCTGAAATACATTCAGGTACGTTTTCCTTTCATGTTGCAAAAGATGATGCCAGGCAGGCCACCAGCAAGGGCGCTGCTTCTTGGTGGCAGTGATGGTAGGTGGTGGCGCGAGGGGGCTGAGACAAGTCATTGAGAAGACCCTGCCTCAGCTTAGGGACTTCTGGGCAACTATAAGATTCTAACTTGGGGGATTGGGGCGGTGGGGGGCAGAAGTTAATGTGAAGGCAAAATTCCAAAATGTAGCAACCTGGGGCCTTTAGTAAGGCAGAACTGTTGCGACAGTTTCATATAGATCAGGAATAAGTGCCTACAAACCAATAAAATAATATTTTAAAACAATTATGATGATAATGAGTTAAAGTTCATGGCAAATTTTTTTTTGAAGTCTTTATTGAATTTGTTACCATATGGCTTCTGTTTTATGTTTTGGGTTTTTTTGGCCGCAAGGCATGTGGGGTCTTAGCTCCCCAACCAGGGATTGAACCTGCACCCCCTGCATTGGAAGGCGAAGTCTTAACCACTGGACCGCCAGGGAAGTCCCCATGGCAAATTTTTTTTAAAAAAGCAAAATGCAAGCCATGTGTTGAGAATGTTCAAAATTAGTTGAATACATATGCGTATATCATTCATAAAAATATTAATTCTGGTTATACTTGGGTGATTTTAATTTCTATGTTTACTTTTTTCTGTATTGTTTCTAATTAATATGTATAATTTTATTACCTGGAAAGCGTTTTCCTTATAAAAACGAGAAAAGATTAGAAGTAAATGAACCAAAAGATGAGCAGTAGTTACCTATGAATTATAGGCTGATGAATTTTTCTATTTCTTAATTTTATTTCTTGTATATTCTACAGAAATGTATATTGCTTTTATAATTTAAAATGTTAAGTTTTTTCTTAAGGTATGTATTAGCAGTAGGAAATAAGGAAAAGTTCATAGTTGCCCTGTTCCAAACCTCAAAATGATCCCTGATTCCTTTCTCTTATCTCCTGCACCTAACTTACCAGCAAGCTGGGTTGACTCTGTCTCCAAAACATACTCAGAATCTCATCATTTCTCCTCTTCCACCTTTATCTCCACCTTGGTTCAAGCCTATCACCTGGATTATTCTGTAATTACCTCCTGATTTCTCTGATTCCATTCTCTGCCGTGTATAATCTCTTCTCCACATCATAGCCAAAGAGAGCTTTTGACTCATAAATAGGATCATGTATGTCCTCTGCCTAGAACCTTCAATAGCTCCCCATTACCCTTACAATAAATCCAGGCTCCCCACCCCAGCTGGAGCCTATCTCTCCAACCTCCTCTTCTACACCTCTTTCCCACCTCTTCCCCTTGCTCACTTCGCTCTGACCACATTGTTCTTTATGTTTCTCAGCTTAGGAGAGCTTGCCTTTGCCGTTCCCTCTGCCCCCAAAGTCCACTTCTTCCTTCTCTTTCAGGTCTCAGCTTAAACTTCAGAGAGGCCTTGTATGACTATCTTCATCTAAAGTAGCCTGCCTGGGCTTCCCTGGTGGCGCAGTGGTTGGGAGTCCACCTGCTGATGCAGGGGACGCGGGTTCGTGCCCCGGTCGGGGGGGGATCCCGCGTGCCGCGGAACGGCTGGGCCCGTGTGCCATGGCCGCTGGGCCTGCGCATCCGGAGCCTGTGCTCCGCAACGGGAGAGGCCGCAGCAGTGAGAGGCCCGCGTACCGCAAAAAAAAAAAAAAAAAGTAGCCTGCCAGTCCCCTCTAGCTCATCACTCTGATGGCATGTTCATAACACCTGATATTTTCTAACTGCTTGCATTAGAAAGAGGAGCAGCCTTGTCCTTCTTATTCACCCTGGTATTCCTAAAAACCTAGAACAGAGCCCAGCACATAAGACATACCCAATATTTTAGAGTTTATGGGGAAGGTAACTAATGTAATTCCAAGTCTAAACTCATCCAGGCACAGGAAAGCACAATTCTTTTCTCTGGCCAATTCTGAGAGGCTTCATGGAAAAGGTAGGAGATTCGGGGAGGTTCACAAGTCCCACAGACTGGTCCCAACCTACTTGTAACCATCTTTTTTGGTATTTCGAGACTCTTTAAAACCTTTCTTCACAGTATCCTTACTCTTACTCTCACTAAATTCCTGCATGCCCCCCTCATCAATTTGATCTCTAGCCCAACTCCAGGAGAAAGTTTATATAACAACCATGTCAGCCTAGGGACCTGTTCCTCCTGCTGGTGTTAATTCTCAGAACACACAGGGTTCCAAAAGAGAGACTCCTTCCTTAGCCCACCTTTCCCTGCCACTCCGCATGGGATGCGCTGATGCAACGGGAGAGAGGTTTTTGGCAGAGGGTGCTTTGGGGGGTCTCTGAATGCAGATCCAAAGGCCCTGCACGCTGTGAGCAGTGGAGCACAGGGACCCACGTGGCATCTGGCTCCTCTCGTGGAAACTGCTCAGGGAGAACTAGTGCAGCAAAAGGCCTGCCTTTGGGAAGTTACCTGACTACTTGGCATTTGATAAGTCAGCTTATGCCTTCCTATAGAGGGATGATTTTGAACGTATTTGGTACAGTAATGTATGTACATAGGCCCTGGGCGGTCTCCTAGGTCCCTTGTCCTAGATGCAACCACTTTGACCATCTGATAGACAGTTACTTAATTCACAGGATTTAGATAAGGTTACCAGTTAAGAAACTTAGGGACTGCAAATATTTTCTCCAGCCCTTCCTACATTTTTGATGATCACAAAGACACTATGTAATGAATATCAGACACAAAATCAGGATACTGTTTGCCGATTCTTTTTTTAAAAATAACTATGTAATTTATTTATTTATTATTTTTAATTTTTTGGCTGTGGTGGGTCTTCATTGCCGCATGCGGGGGTCTTCGTTGCCGCGTGCGGGCTTTCTCTAGTTGCGGTGAGCGGGGGCTACTCTTCTTTGTGGTGTGCGGGGCTTCTCATTGTGGTGGCTTCTTTTGTTGCGGAGTACGGGCTCTAGGGGCGTGGGCTTCAGTAGTTGTGGCTCACAGGCTCAATGGTTGTGGCTCACGGGCTCTAGAGAGCAGGCTCAGTAGTTGTGGCACACGGGCTTAGTTGCTCCACGGCATGTGGGATCTTCCCGGACCAGGGCTCGAACCTGTGTCCCCTGCATTGGCAGGCAGATTCTTAACCACTGCGCCACCAGGGAAGTCCGCTGATTCTTTTTTTCTTTTTTAAATGTATTTTATTGAAGTATAGTTGATTTACAATGTTATGTTAGTTTCTGGTGTACAGCAAAGTTATTCAGTTTTTTATATATATATATATATATATACACACACACACACACACACATATATACTCTTTCATATTCTTTTCCATTATGGTTTATTACAAGATATTAAATATAGTTCCCTGTGCTGTACAGTAGGTCCTTGTTGTTTATCCATTCTGTATATAATGGTTTGCATCTGCTGTTTGCTGACTTTTAATTCAACTTCTTAGCAGGCTATCACCTGACTTTTCAAGGTCCCGGGTGGGCCTATGCTGTTTACTGTAGTTGAACAGATTTCCAGACAAACTAGGAAATCTGGAATCTAGGACAAGCTCCACACCTAGGCAGATAACACCCATGTGGTGATTTCCGAGATGAAAAGATTCGCTGGCCTTCTGGGACAGCACAGTGCCCTCTCATCTGCCCTAAGCAGCGTGGTACAATGTGGAGTTACACAAAGAACATGTGCTAGACAGGCCTGGATTCAGAGCCCGCATCTGCTTCCCATGAACTGTGTGACCTGGGCCATGTTGCTTAACTTCCCTGAGGTTCTTTCCTCTAGTGTAAAATCAGAACAGTATCTACCTCATAGGGCTGTTGTGAGGATGAAATGAAATGATATGTGCAAATGGGCTCTCACCAAGTAGACATTCCCTGGTTTGTTAAAAAACTTAGGATCCACTGAAAATTTAATTGACCTCACCCAAGAGTGTCTTACGTGACTGGCCCCATCTGACTCTACGTAGCATCAGCATCTGCTGGTCTCCAAGGATGAGTCTCTATCTTCCTGTTTGGAGTCAGATCCTCTACAGGTGATCCCATTGCATCCCTCATCCTGTCTCCTCCAACATCTTCCATCATTAACTTTTTCTCTCCTATATCTTGAGTGTCTCTTGCCCATTGGCTCTGTTCTCAAGCTTGCTCAAGTCTTTTATGCTAAGACAAAAGGTCCATCAGTGAATCTTGTGCCGTCCACTAACTCCTACTCTTTTGCCACTCTTCTAACGAGCTTTTTTTTTTTTTTTAATGAAAAGTTTTAATAAACTTAAAGAAGAGCCCAGGTGACTGGTCAGATCACTCTGGCTGGAATAGAACTGCCAGGGTCTGCTCAAGGCTAAGTAGGCCTCCCTCCTCCTTACAGGGCTGGTTTCCATGTTGATGGTAAATGAGGAAGCGTTTGGGTCTGGCTGAGGCCTGGAGTAGGGCAAGAAGGACCCAACAGTGATGAAGAGAAGGGGCCCAATTCCTCCTCATTCTTCCCTGCTTTTAAGAGATTCCAGGCGACAGACCAGCCTTCCTTCAGAAGGGTCATACACACCATTTTAACTGAGTTCAAGTTTGACCTGGGAGGGAAGGACATCCTAGGGCTCCCCGTTCCCCCGGAAGTTAGAGGAAGGCACGTTAAATAAGTCCCAAGTCACATCCTCAGTTTCTCCTCCAGAACGAGCCTGGGTCCCATGGGAATTGGGAATCTGCTACTCCATAATATGGCGGCTCTCTAGACACTGGAAATTGAGGGGCTGGGTAAGGTATGAGGAAATCAGAGCAGGGGCACTAACTAAAGGGAAAGGGGCTCAGGAAAGCGTGCTGATTCTGAGGGTTGACAGATGGTCTTTCTCTCCTTCCTGCCATGTTGGGTCCCTGAGAGCTGTAATCACTTCTGCGGAGCCCTGTGAGTTGCTGCTCCCCCATGAGAAGGGTCTCTGTTGGCATAGGAGACTGGAATCCATTATCCACCAGTGGAGGGAAGCAAAAGATGGAGAAGGTTAAGTGGAGTGATTTTGGGGAAAGAAAACACCCCTGAATCCTCTACCAGTATTGGCCTCAGGGGTTCTTCCTTTACTTTAGGGTTCTTGTTCCCAATCACTTGACTCTTAGGCAAGAGGGAAAGCAGAAAGGAAAGGGGGCCCAACAAAATGACTGTGGTCTACACCAGCATCTCAGGATTAAGAAGCTCAGCCAGCCTTATGAACAAAGGATCCATGCTCACTGTCTGCCCTCCTCCACTTCCATTCATTCCTGCCACACCCCTGGGGCTACTGAAGACTCCCTTTTGTTGGGTCTTTGTTGCTGCCCGCAGGCTTTCTCTAGTTGCAGCGAGCAGGGGCTACTCTTCGTTGCTGTGCGCGGGCTTCTCATTGCGGTGGCTTCTCTTGTTGCGGAGCACGGGCTCTAGGCGCATGGGCTTCAGTAGTTGTGGCTCACAGGCTCAGTGGTTGTGGCTCACGGGCTCTAGAGCTCAGGCTCAGTAGTTACGGCACACAGGCTTAGTTGCTCCGCGGCATGTGGGATCTTCCCGGACCAGGACTCGAACCCGTGTCCCCTGCATTGGCAGGCAGGTTCTTAACCACTGCGCCACCAGGGAAGCCCCCCAGGAGACACTTTTAAGTCCTTAGTTCCTGGATCTCTCTTGGGAGTTGCCGCCCCTCCAAACGGTTCCCTTGGCTCCTGAAACTCTTCCATTCTGCTTCTCCTCTTTGGTATCAGGGCTTTTGTTCCTCTGCATGGGTTCTTCCTCTGCCTACCCACTAAAAGTTTCTCCCAAGGATTTTCCCTTGGACCGTAGTCCTTCTTTGTCTTGCTTGGGCAACTTCATCCAGTTTCAGGCTTTAAATACCACCTCTGTGGAGAACTTTCACGTCTTTACGTCTAGCACTGACCTCCTCTCTGAGCACCCAGAAACTATATATTACTAAATGCTGAGCATCTCTACTTGGAGATCCCGCGGATACCTCACTATTAACATTTTCAAAACTAACCTCATTATTTTCACCCCACTTAATCCCTCACCCCCTAGACTCTATGAAACAAACCCTGGGATCCTCCCACCTCTATTCCATATATGAGTTCGTGGCACTGCCATCCACTCAGACACCCAAACCAGAACCTGGGTATTCTCTTAGGCTCCTGTCTCCCTGATTCTTCCTTTTGACATTGAATGTCCAAATACTAAATCCTGTTGGTGTTTGCTTCTGAAATGTTCCAATTCCACTGTAAGAATTCAGAACTATCTTTCTTCTGGGCTATGACCTCTTAATTGCCTCTGGACTAGCTGCTTCTTAAAACCATATTCTACTGATAGATTTCATATTCATATTCTCCTAGAGCAGGAGTGATAAATCCAAATTTGCCCTGTCATCCTCTTGCTTAAAAAACTCGAATGACTCCCTCCTGCCCATTAGACTTGAGGCTCTCCTTGATTTGACCCCTCTATTTCTCCAGCTACCCCACAACTTACACTTGCTCATTCTCTTCTCTGTGCCCTGGATTATGCTGGGACCTCCCTGCCCACCTCTCTTTACCTGCAAACTCTCACTCAGCCTTTAAGATACAACTCAGCTGTTACCATGTCCAAGAACCCTCCTCTGAATCCTCAGGTGGCTTGCGGCTCCCTGTCATTTATCCTGTGACTCTGTGTCTTAGGGAGCAATTGGGAAGACCAGTACTCAGTCTCCTAAGTTCTTCCCTCGGTGAGTTTACCAGTCCAGGGTCTGGTACTCAACCTGGCAGATTCAGAATACTGATTCCATCAGCATATTGAAAATGGATCCATCTCTTAGTGGCAGACTCACTTCTTGAAAAATGTATAAAGTCAGAATATCAAAAATTAATTATACTAAGAATTATAACTTTCCTCAGGATGGTAATCCTGGAGCGTCAGAGACCAGTGCCTTCTTTCCCTGCAGAAAGACCCACCTGTAGAGGTGAATGAGAATCAGAACAATGGAAGTTAGATGAATCAAACAACTCTCGGAATCAGGCTGAAAAATCCGATGCCTCTATCTCCACATCAGGAAAGGGCTTGCCAATGGGACTGTAACATTAGAAGTCTGTTAACTAATGTTCCCTTTTCCCTGGCCGAAGCCAGGATAGTCACTGCCAATCCTAGTCTTTGTCATTCCTGTTGTATTTCCCCCGCCCCCTGGTCTGAGTGTTCCTCTCCGTCATTAATTCATTAGTGAAGTTACTGAAGAGGCTTGTTAGCTAAGGCCATCCTTTTGGCTTTTGCTTTGATCCTTTAAGTGTGGATTTCATAGTTTGAGAACTCAACCTTATTTCCAGGTTCTTGATGGCGACCTCTCTGTAGCAGCCAAATAGAAACCAGAAACTCTAACATTATCTGTCATTGTCAGAAACAGGGGGCCAAGGCCTTGGAGGGGAGGCAAGGTGAGGGGAATGGGGAGAAGTTTAAAGATTGATTCCCTCTTCTACCTCCATTCCAGTGCAGATTCCAAAAGCAGCAGGCGTTTTTAAAAAATTAATTTATTTATTTACTTATTTATTTTTGGCTGTGTTGGGTCTTCGTTGCCGCTCGCGGGCTTTCTCTAGTTGCAGCGAGCGGCGGGCTGCTCTTGGTTGTGGTGCACGGGCTTCTCATTGCGGTGGCTTCTCTCATTGCAGAGCACAGGCTCCAGGCGCGCGGGCTCAGTAGTTGTGGCTCATGAGCTCAGTAGTTGTGGCACGCGGGCTCAGTAGTTGTGGTGCACGGGCTTCATTGCTCCGCGGCATGTGGGATCTTCCCAGACCAGGGCTTGAACCCGTGTCCCCTGCATTGGCAGGCGGATTCTTAACCACTGTGCCACCAGGGAAGCCCTATATTTGTTTGATTTATTAATTTTATGAGAATTACTTAAGAACTTGGGAAGGTGTGTTAATCGGAAAATTGATGTGTTTGAAAAACATAATCAAATTATTAAATGAACAAATGCAGTTTAAAATGATTAACCAAGTGGATCAGACATCAGTTAGATTTATAAATAGAATAAATGGATATACTTAATGTAAAAACTGATGCACAAATTTTGATTTTGGAAGTAATATTAATTTTAAAAACCAAAGTAACTTCTTAATAAATGTTTCAGGGTGAAAAGTCTTAATGCATTTTTAAAATTCTTTCTTCTATTTTTTTAATGCTACCATAGAGAAAGTTCACAAGGAAATATACAAATCTATAAATGTGAATTTTGCTCAATAGTGAATTGCCAAGAAAGGAGCATTTGAGGCTGTGTGAGTAGGTGGCGAGTGTGCAGTTTGGGAAAGAGAGACAGAGGTTAATAAAAATGACAAAATATAAACTCGCCTTCTTTCCAGACTTGTTTCTCTGTTGTCTTCAACTAAATATCCTGCACCACCTTCAACTTTGTATTTTAAAAACTTAGCTCATTCTTCTCTATCCCTAGCTGTCTACTCTTGGCCTCAGCCAACTGCTTCCCTGTAAAAATAACGTGTTTATCGCACCACAATAAGCCCAGATCAATGGGCTGGAAACCTCGTAGCCGATTTTCACTTTTTCTCTCCTCTCCCACTCTAAATCCATCACCCAGTCCTGATGGGCCTTTCTCTGCAAGGTCCACTTTGCTTCCCATTTTCTCAGTCACCGCTGCAGTCTATGACCACGTGGCCTTACACCAGGATTACTGTACCAGCCTTGGGTCAGTCTCCTCTGCTGCAGTTAGTTCTACACAGAGCTGCCAGAGAGTCATCAAACTTTGTTTTCATCTCTAATGTTTTATCTGCCTGAGCTTCTACCAACTCCCCAATGTCTGTTGAATAAAATCTAAGCTCCCCTTGGCATCTAAGGTCTTCTGTCAACTAGAAGTGCTCCTCATCTTAGCATTCTCAGCTTTCATTATTTCTCGATGGAGCCCCTCTATTTTTGTCAGGCTAATTTGCTGGCTTTGCTCTCCACACGACACTGTGCCCACAAGCACACCTCTGCTTGGCCCATTGCCTCTGTGTGGAAGCCTGGGATCCCTCTCGTTTCTGATGCCTTGAACCTAGTTTCTTCCTCTCCTGAATCCTGTTAGGATTCACCTCTTTCTAGGCTTTATAATAGATCTCATTTAGCTGTATACAGTTCATAATCTCCTTGGTATCTGTATACATTCCAGTAATTAATTTCCATGTGTTTACATAACTCTGTAACAATGTCGTGTTTTCCACATGTATTGTTTCCTTCAAAAAACTATATAAATTCTTGAGGGAAGGAATTTTACCATCCTTGTCAATCACAAGGGTTGTAAAGAGATGAAATGAGATAGTTTATGTGGAAGTACTTTGTAAACGACCAAGTTTTATTCAAGTATAGTGTTGGAGTAGCACTGTGGGGTGGCTGAAAAAGACAAGGACTTGAACTTGGAAGTTGGAAGAGTTGAGTTCACTTACTAGCTTCCTCTTTTACCAGTTATGTTGTTTTAAGCAACATTTAATCTTTCCTGAGTTTCTAGTAACCTCACCAGTGAAATGACCATAAGATGCCTTACAGGGTAGAAGGGGCTTTGAAGCTCAAGTAAATTGATATCAGACTTTTTTACAGACTTTAAAGCACCATATAAATGTATGTTTTTCAGTAATGATGCGAGGTAAGCACGTGTACTAATAAATGTTGACATAATGACCAGTGCATGTTGACTTAGTGACTCAGAAAGATTACAAGATGAAGAGCACATACCATTATGGCATAAGCAGCATCACTTCATAGATGGCATATCATAGCAGATGCAGGTAGCTTTAATGATTCAAGCATACTGAACATCTCTGACTTACAAAAGAGGTAAATAGGACTCCAGACAAATATTAATGGAATCAAAGACCTCATACAAAAACAGTGTATTTTTTAGAGTAATTTACTGTGTTTATTAATTATGCAGGACTATTTGAAAGGCATAGCACTTGACCAAATTCTCGCAAGTTCTGGGCACTATATTTGAAATGCGTTCAATATTTGCTCATTCAACATTTTTTTGTTTTAGCAAATATTAATTGTACCCCATCTGTATACCAAGCACTGCTTTAGGTCCTGGAGTTATATTAGTGAAGACAGTTCAAGTTCCTGTTCTCAGGGATCTTACATTCCAATGGAAGGGAGAGAACATGTAAATTAACTATAGATTATAATAAAGGCTACAGAGAAAGTAGTAGTGAGGGGGCAGGGTGAGGGAGCACTATAGATGGCACATTCAGGAAAGACATCAAAAAGGAGGTGACATTTAAGCCGAAATTGGAGGATGAAGTAGAGAGCCACAGAAAGAGCCCAGGAAAGAGCCTGCCAGACTGAGAGAAGAGTGAGTGCAAAGGCCCTGAGGCAGGAAAGGGCTGGCTGTGTTAAGAGGCCTATGTGGTTGGAGCCTAGTGATTAAGAAATCTGGAGCCAGATCATGCAAAGCCCAGTGGGTCTTGGTGAGGAATTTGGATCTTATCCTACATGCAACAGAAAGCCACTAATGGAGGTTACATATCATTGAAATTATAATTATACTATTTTTTTAAATCATAGTCAGTTTTATAAATACCTTGGGCCATTTCACAAAGCTTAGCATGATCTGCTTCAAAATGTACATTTAAAAG
This sequence comes from Globicephala melas, assembly GCF_963455315.2. NCBI lineage: Eukaryota > Metazoa > Chordata > Mammalia > Artiodactyla > Delphinidae > Globicephala > Globicephala melas. The sequence continues at coordinate 44,300,233 of NC_083330.1, read as the reverse complement.
AAAAAGTACTAGGCATTTTAAAATTTGGGCCTCCTCCATATGGGTGGGTGCACTGGGTAGGAGCTGTCATAGGTTCTGCCTGCTGTTACCCTTACCTGTCTTGTGAAATTAGGATTCTTCACATTCCAGATGCAAGCTATCTCATCAGCAGAGAGGTCACCTTCAGGGATCCTTTATTAGATTCTTAAAGCTATGCAGTCATAACAAAGGAGAATGCTGATGCTCTAATATGAAATATCCCTAAACTATGTTAGGAAGAAAAAGCCTTGTGCAACACAAAGGTGTGCTGTCATTCTTTGTACATGCATAAAGTATCTCTGGGATACATAAGACACTGATAACATTGGTCACACCAACGGTGAAGAGACCTGGGTAGCTGGGGAATACGGTGGGAGAGAATTCTTACTGTATACCTTGTTATATTTTTTAACGTTTTAAATAATGTAAACATATTACCTTTTCCAAAAAAATTTTTTATAGTATAGTTGAAGGATAGTTGATTCACAATGTTCTGTTAGTTTCTCAAAAAAAGATCCTTATCTTAAAAAAAAACGGACAACGTCTCAAAACTGATGAGAAGGAATTTGCATTGCTGAGTAAGCCTAAAGTTATTCTATATAATTAAAAGGAAGTTTAAAATCTAGACCTATGCTCTTCAATACCGTAGTTGTGAGCCATGTGTCTATTTAACTGTAAATTAATTTAAACAAAGTTAAATTTAAAATTCAGTCCTTTGGTCACACTAGCCGCATTTCAAGGGCTTAATAGCCATTAGCTGCATGTGACTAATGGCTACCATGCTGTATAGCACAGATATATCGATGGAACATTTCCATATCATGGAAAGTTCTTTCAGATAGCCTGCTATATAGACTGATGCAAAATACCACCAGGGTTCTGATCTAGCTCTCAAGACTTAACTGATTAATACATAGAGACTCAGAAGTACAGTAATTTTAATATATTCCAATGCTAATTCCCCCAAGATGACTCACTGGACTGGTACTTTGAGGTATAATCAAAACTCCCACCACTAGATTTCTAAGGCAGGCAAGGATGTAATTTTGTCACTACAAACAAATCAGTTTGCACTAGTATAAACACTGGCAGTTTTATTTTTCTAAATGTAAACTTAGATTAAGTAAAACTAACATACTTGATATTTACTGAATTTGATATTCTGCACTGATTCAATAAATGAGTCAACAGTACTAACATGATAAGGGCGAGTAATGAGACTCAATTATATTCAACTTCTATAGTACAATTTGTCAACTCTTCTCATTTTTGCTGTCATTTATGACCACAGCTTTTCACAAATTAACACATTTTATTTATTTTTTTTAACACAATTTAACTGACCATAGTCATCATTTTCCTTCTGATACTCAAATTGACAGAAGTTAGCCAATGAGTGTCCCTTTAAACTGGCTTCTGTGTTCTTCCACCCAACACCATTATCTTTTAAAGCTTTCTTGCTTTCTGGACTAATAAAATGTTTTAAGACTCACCTGTACCTTCCCAGACCCAGACATGAATCAGTCATTCTTCTTAGGCATGTTTTTTTTTTTTTTTCTGGCATGTTGTTTTAAGTGAAAAGTAGCATCAGACCCCAACTTTTAGAAATTAGGATTGCATAGCGTCAGCCTCGTGATGATGGAGTAATATTGTTCCTTGGCCATTTCATTGAACAGAGCTAGAAAAGATGTATTTTATTAAATGGTGTTAGTTTATATTAATATTTCCAAATTAGTCCTCACATTACAGTATGCCTACCCCAATTTTTTATTCTTCATCCAAATTATATTTCCTTTTTTTATAATTCAATGAAACATTCAATTATCACTCTCAATAAAAATGTTGGATTCCTAACAAAGTTACCACAATCACTCATTTCTTTGATGATAAAAGCATAATACAGTAATATTTAGAAATAGTAATACTAACAGTGAAACTACTACATAACATTCAAATTTTTCTTTGCTTTTGTCTTAGAATGCATCTCACTAAGGATGTCCAGACTAACTATTTTGCCACTCAGTAAGTCTTCATTTTGCATGCTTATATTATACTTACAAGTATAGGCTCTAGTCCTTTTGTCTTGGTCCATCTGAGGGCATCAGTAGGCAGACAACTGACACCTGAGTTCTTGGATGAAGTGGCTTTCAGCTCACTTTTTCCTCTCGAGAAACTAGGATTTTGTTTTTCAAATGCAAATTATCTCATCAATAGTTAATGGCAGATAGGCTAGTTTCACCTTACATATAGATTTTTATATGGAAAGAAATGGACAATGTTCCAAAATTATTAGTGAAAAGGAAATGATATCACTGGGTAAACCTGAAGTAATTCTAACCAATTGAAAATAGGCTTAAAATCCAAACTATACAGCTATAGTTTTGCAAGTCAGGGACATACTGGACAGGTACCTACACACATAATTTTGTCACTACAATCATTCAACATACTCCTGTGAGGACAGAGGCAGTTATCCATCATTTAGCATAAACAGATTTTCTTGCTTAACCTTTGAATGAGCTCAAAGGAAGATTTCTAAAAGGAAGTTAATCATACCTGGTTGGTTTCCTAGAAGAAAAAACAAAATAAACCAGTGAACCACAGTTACGGAGCTGCCTAATCATTAGTGATACAGAACCGGAACTGATTTTCTACATTTAATCTGGCGGGTAGGTCACTACTGACTCACGAGAGCAGCTGCAGTGCTCTGTCAGGGCTTAACCCAGAGGAGGTGGTACCATCACTGAATGCATTACTAGTGGGCTAGAGGGTAGCTCTGTGCTGACCTTCCCTGGGCCTCTCTTTGCTCCTCCCTTGAGCTGTGTATTGAGTAAAGGAGCTTGGTAAATGGTGGCTGTTATTAAATTAGAGAAACTCAGCCTGATTGCTTCTCTCATGCCCCCGGGCCCAAATGCCCAAAGCTAAGTTCAATGCACCTGCTTGTGTACCCAGAATACTCTGTGCTCACCTACTACTATACCACTTACTGTGTAGCATTGTGATTGGTGGCAATCATGTCTGTCACCCCACTCAACTATATTTCCTTCATGTAATATTTTACCATTATAGAGGTCTCCAGAAAATTTACCTTTCCAATTGGGAGTTGCTATATTCCCTCTTTATTCATATCAAATACGCTTCTTAATCTTAGACTTAAATACCTCATGAAACCCTGATTTATCTTACATAATAAAGTGTATTGTAAGTTTTTTTAGGTGTATCCTAGAGAGCAATAGCTTGAAAATTATTTACAAATCTCTAAGGAAGTCCAATAGTCAAGTTTTCTAGAGAATTTTGCAATCCATTCACTAAGATTAAATAAACATCCACACCAGAGGTGAATTAAATGGTGTTAATGTCATTATACATTCTTTAAGGTAGAGATTCTCTTGTCCATTTCTGTATCTGCAGTGTTTCAAGGTACTTAATATAACACTCAGTAAATATATATTGAATGAGTTAGGTATACATGTAAATATATATACCTCTTTTTAATCACCAATCCAGAATAGGTGTCCTTTAGTCACCTACCAGAGACCTCAGTTTGAAAGTGACTTCAATCTACCTTTTTTTAAAAAGCCAACGGATATCTGAAGTGTGTTGCCTAAAGGCTACACGGCCATCATTTTCTATAGATTTGGTAAGCTTTATGTCAAATTCAGCTCTCAACAGAAGAACTTTTTCTGGATTATAACTAGCCATTACTAAAAGTTGACAATAGAAAAGCACCCACATGAAAATTGTTCCTGCATTTTTTTTTTTTGTAAAATCACTAAGACAGTTGCCCAATTTTCTAGAAAGTAAGCTCCACAAGGGTAGAGACTTCACTGGTTTTAATATTTTATATGTAGGCCCTTAAGCAAGCATATACTGTAGGCCTAAATGAATATTTGATTTGTAGTGAACAAATGAATGAATTCTATACTTCAGTATCCTTCATATAAAGAGTTACATAATAATTCCTTTTTAAGATTTATTACAGGAGAAAAGTTTGTCTTCCTGAAAAAAAACTTGTGTGCTTCTTTTCACTAGACAGTTAGAACTTGTTTTCTTTGAATTCACTTCCAGGAAGAGCAAAGTGGGACCATTCTAAGAATACCTTAATTGGTCTCTGTCTCTCCTCTTTCGAACGAATACTTTTACACTGCCACCAGAATTACCTTCTGATAAAACACAGGGTCACAAGATGAGATCCCATGCCCCAATCTATTTTTTCCAGTATTAAAGCCCTAATCTATTTCTCTTTGCACTTGCCCCCCTCTTTCACACTCTCACTTACCTTTACCCCTGTTTGTCTGTCATGTTTCAGCCATATGATTTTCTCATACCCTCAACACATCTTGTTTATTCCCACCTCCATGACATTCCTGATGTTATTTCCTCCACCTTCCAATGCCCTTTCCTCTCATTATTCCAAGTATTAGCCCCCTTAATTCCCAGATCAAAGATCTCATCCTTTGATCTTTCACTGCCTGTGATTGAATCAAGCTTATTTGACTTCTTTAAGCCTTGGTTTCCTCACCGGCAGTACTGTAGTTTCCTGTCTGATAGGGTTGTTTTAAGTACTCAATAAATATTAGCTCTTAGTATTAATAAAATTTCTTCTATTTACCTGAAATATATTTTTGTTATTCCTTATACCTTAACTTATATACTTAGATTATTTGTGCCTTAGGAACTATGGTCCTAGAGTAGAATACATTTCAAAGTTCTCATGTTGACCCCCTCCCCACATAATCCACACCCTAGATAGAAATTGATGTTAGTTTTGTTATTGCTGTTGTTATTCATCTAATATTTAACACTGTCTTAATGTAGCCATTGCAATTTTCTATCCTCCAAAGCTAATGCTTAGGACAGTGACAGTTATATCTTTTGTATGTCTGTTTGTGTATGACTCTATGTAATATTTCTGCCATGAATTTGAATTTAGTATCTGCCAAATTGCCGTGTGTAGGTTATATTCACAGAAATAGGAGCTGCTCAGTAAATGGTAGCACTGTGCATTATGTAACTTATGTTTACATATAGTATCTTATTCAGGTCTCACAATAATCCTGTTAGGTAGGTGGTAATATACCTATTGTAGCAGTATCCCTCTTATCATTATGACATACACACTGATTTAACACAGATGGCTATGTCATTAGAAGAGCATCTTGTAAGAAACCTAAGTGTGCTGAGATTTCTTTGAGTTTCTTATTCTCTTCCACAGCAAAGCCATTAATTATCTTTTTCTCCCAAGATTGTTTCTCTGTCTATGAGTCTATGTTTATGACTCTAAGTGGGTCTATGTCTCAAGATCTATGTCTTCTTACTTGGCAGCCATTTTCTCAGAACTACGGTTACATCATCTGACACACAATGTCAGAACCAATTTCAAACTCTTTCATGAATCCCTTTCCTTGTTCTTTTGGTATGAGGAAAATATGTAACGTGTATGGAAGAAAACATAAAATTTGAATGGGACTCTTATAGGACATCTTTCTGATCATGAGCACGACAATTTACAAAT